>NW_027140613.1:0-306250 GCF_036365525.1 Heterodontus francisci
CCCCCCCACCACACCCCCCCCCCCCCCAAACCCATACCTCCCCACTCCCCCCCCCACCCACAACCCCAACCCACAACCCCCCGACCACCCGTCAACAAAACCACCCCTCCACCTCCACCCCCACATCATTCCCCTCCACCTACCCCACCCCCCCACATCATCCCCCCACCAACACTCCCACCCCCTCTTCATCCCACCACATCCCCCCACCCCCCCTCTCATTCCAACCACCACACCCCCCTCCAAAACATCCCTCCCCCACCACCCCACATTTCCCTCCTCTTTCCCTACTCCTCCCACTCCCTCCCCCTCTTAATTCCCCTCCACCTCCCCCTCCCTCCCCCTCTTCATTCCCCCCCACCTCACCCTCCCACCCCCTCTTCATTCCCCTCCACATCCCCCTCCCACCCCGTCTTCATTACACTCCACCACCACCTTCCTCCCCCTCTTCATTCCACTCCACCACCCACTCCCTCCTCCTCTTCATTCCCTCCACCAGCCCCTCCCTCCCCTCTTACATTCCCCCTCCACGTCCCCATTCCCTCCCCCTCATCATTCCCATCCGCCATCCCCTCCCTCCCCCTCTTCATTCTTCACCACCTCCCCCTCCCTCCCCCTCTTCATTCCGCTGTACCAACCCCT
Organism: Heterodontus francisci; assembly: GCF_036365525.1. Lineage (NCBI taxonomy): Eukaryota > Metazoa > Chordata > Chondrichthyes > Heterodontiformes > Heterodontidae > Heterodontus > Heterodontus francisci. Next base: position 643 of record NW_027140613.1, read on the forward strand.
CCCTTCCCTCTTCATTCCACTCCACCCCCCTCCCCCTATTCAATCCCCTCCACCATCCCCTCCCTCCCCCTCTTCATTCGTCACCAACCTCCCCCTCCCTCCCCCTCTTCATTCACCTCCCCTCCTCCTCCCAACCCCTCTTCATTCCCCTCCACCTACCCCTCCCTCCCCTCTTCATTCCCCCTCCAACAAACTCTCCTCCCCTCTTCATTACACTCACCACCCCCTCCCTCCCCTCTTCATTCCCCTAAACATCCGCCTCCCTCCCCCTCTTCATTCCCATCCACCACCCCCTCCCCTCCCTCCCTCACACAATTCATTCCACTCCACATCCCCCTCCCACCCCCTCTTCATTCCACTCCACCATCCCCTCCCTCCCCCTCTTCATTCCCCTCCACAACCCCCTCCCTCCCCCTCTGCATTCCACTCCACCAACCCCTACCTTCCCCTCTTCAAGCCCCGCCACCACCCCCTCCCTCCCCCTCTTCATTCGCTTCCCCCTTCCCTCCCTCTCCCTCTTCATTCCCCTCCACATCCCCCTCCATCCCACTCTTCATTCCAATCCACCTCCCAATCTTCATTCCCCTCCACCACCCCCCTTCCACCCCCTCTTCATTCCATTCCACCATCCCCTACCTCCCCCTCTTCATTCCCCCCCACCTCCCCCTCCTTCCCCCTCTTCATTCCCCTCCACCTCCCCATCCTTCCCCCTCTTCATTCCCATCCACCAGCCCCTCCCTCCCCCACTTCATTCCCCTCCACGTCCCCATCCCTCCCCCTCATCATTCCCGTCCGCCATCCCCTCCCTCTGCCTCTTCATTCCCCTCCACCACCCCCTCCCACCCTCTTCATTCCCCTCCACCACCCCCTCCCTCCCCCTCTTCATTCCACTCCACCCCTCCCCTATTCAATCCCCTCCACCACCCCCTCCCACTCCTCTTCATTCCCCTCCACCACCCCCTCCCTCCCCCTCTTCATTCCACTCCACCCCCCTCCCCCTATTCAATCCCCTCCACCATCCCCTCCCTCCCCCTCTTCATTCACCTCCACCACCCCCTCCCTCCCCCTCCCTCCCCCTCCTCCTCCCTCCCACCCTTCTTTCACCTCCACCTACCCCCTCCCTCCCCTCTTCATTCCACTCCACCACCCCCTCCCTCCCCCTCTTCATTCCCCTCCCCTTCCTCGTACCACCCCCTCTTCATTCCCCTCCACCATATTCTCCCTCCCCACTTCATTCTTCACCAATTCCCCTCCTTCCCCTCTTCATTCCCCTCCCCTCCTCCTCCCTCCCACTCTTCATTCACCTCCACCTACCCCTCCCTCCCCTCTTCATTCCACTCCACCAACCCCACCCTCCCCTCTTCATTCCCCTCCCCCTCCCCGTACCTCCCCCTCTTCATTGCCCTCCACCAACCACTCCCTCCCCCTCTTCATTCCCCTCTCCCACCCTCCCACTCTTCATTCTCCTCCCCCTCCCTCCGACTCTTCATTCTTCTCCCCCTCTCTTCCCCTCTTCATTCCCCTCCCCCTCCTCCTCCCTCCCCCTCTTCATTCACCTCCACCTACCCCTCCCTCCCCCTCTTCATTCCACTACACCACCCCACCCTCCCCCTCTTATTCCACTCCACCACCCCCTCCCTCCCCCTCTTCATTCCCATCCACCACCCTTTCCCTTCCCCGCTTCATTCGCCTCCCCCTCCCCATCCCTCCCCCTCTTCATTCCCCTCCCCTCGCTCCCCCTCTTCATTCCCCTCCCCATCCCGCTCCCTCCACCTCTTCATTCCCATCCACCACCCCGTCCCTCCCCCTCCCTCCCACTCTTCATTCCACTACACCTCCCCCTCCCTCCCACTCTTCATTCCACTCCACCACCCCCTCCACACCCTCTTCATTCCCAGCCACCTCTCCCTACCTCCCCCTCTTCATTCCCCTCCAACTCCCCCCACCCTCCCCCTTTTCATTCCCATCCACCTCCCCCTCCCACGCCCCTCATCATTCCCTCCCTCTCCCTCCCCTCTTCATTCCCTCCCCCTGCCTTCCCCTCTTCATTCCCCTCGCCCTCCTCCTCCATCCCCCTCTTCATTCACCTGCACCTACCCCTCCCTCCCCCTCTTCATTGCCCTCCACCAGCCCCTCCCTCCCCTCTTCATACCCCTCCACCATCCACTCCCTCCCCCACTTCATTCTTCATCACCTCCCCCACCCTCCCCCTCCTCCCCCTCTTCATTCCACTCCACCACCCCCTTCCTCCCCTCTCATTCCCCTCCCCTTCCCTGTACCACCCCCCTCTTCATTCACCTCCAACTTCACCCTCCCTCACCCTCTTCATTCCACTCCACCACCCCCTCCCTCCCCCTCTTCATTCCCATCCCATTCCCCATACCAACCGCTCTTCATTCCCCTCCACCATCCCCTCCCTCCCCCACTTCATTCTTCACCACCTGCCCCTCCTCCCCCTCTTCATTCCCCTCCCACTCCTCCTCCCTACCACACTTCATTCACCTCCACCTTCCCCTCCCTCCCCCTCTTCATTCCACTCCACCACCCCCCTCCTCCCCCTCTTCATTCCCCTCCACCACTCCCCTCCCTCCCCCACTTCATTCTTCACCACCTCCCCCTCCCTCCCCCTCTTCATTCCCCTCCACCACCCCCTCCCTCCCCCTCTTCATTCACCTCCACCTTCCCCTCCCTCCCCCTCTTCATTCCACTCCACCACCCCCTCCCCTCCCCCTCTTCATTCCCCTCCACCATCCCCTCCCTCCCCCACTTCATTCTTCACCACCTCCCCCTCCCTCCCCCTCTTCATTCCCCTCCCCCTCCCTCCCACTCTTCATTCCCCTCCCACTCTCTCCCCTCTTCATTCCCCTCCCCCTCCTCCTCCCTCCCCCTCTTCATTCCACTACACCACCCCCACCCTCCCCCTCTTCATTCCCCTCCACCACCCTTTCCCTCCCCCTCTTCATTCGCCTCCCCCTCCCCCTCCCTCCCACTCTTCATTCCACTACACCACCCCCTCCCTCCCCCTCTTTCTTCCACCCCACCTCCCCCTCCCTCCCCTTTTTCATTCCCATCCACCTCCGCCGCCCTCACCCTCTTCACTCCCCTCCCCCTCCCTCCCTCCCCTCTTCATTCCCCTCCCCCTCCCACCCCCTCTTCATTCACCTCCGCCTACCCGTCCCTCCCCCTCTTCATTCCACTCCACCACCCCGTCCTCCCCCTCCCCCTCCTCCCCCTCTTCATTGCCCTCCACCAACCCCTCCCTCCCCCTCTTCATTCCCCTCCACCATTCCCTCCCTCCCCCACTTCATTCTTCACCACTTCCCCTCCCTCCACCTCTTCATTCCCCTCCCCCTCCTTCCCACTCTTCATTCTCCTCCCCCTCTCTCCACCTCTTCATTCCCCTCCCCCTCCTCCTCAATCCCCCTCTTCATTCACCTCCACCTCCCCCTCCATCCCCCTCTTCATTCCCATCCACCAATCCACCCTCCCCCTCTTCATTCCCTCCACATGCCCCTTTTCTCCCCATCTTCATTCCCATCCAACTCCCCCTCCCTTCCCCTCTTCATTCCCATCCACCTCCCACTCCCTCCCCTCTTCATTCGCCTCCACCACCCCTCCATTCCCCTCTTCTTTCCCCTCCACCACCCCTCCCTCCCCTCTTCATTCCCCTCCACCTCCCTCTCCCTCCCCCTCTTCATTCCCATCCAACACCCCCTCCCTCCCCTCTTCATACCACTCCACCTCCACATTTCTACCCTCTTCATTCCCCTCAACCACCCCCTCCATTCCCTCTTCATTCCCCTCAACCATTCCCTCCCTCCCCCTTCAGACTTCACCTCCTCCCGCCCTCCCTCCACCCTCTTCATTCCCCTCTATCACGCCCTCCCTTCCCCTCTTCATTCTCCTCCACCACCCCCTGCCTTCCCCTCTTCATTCCCAAAAACCTCCCGCTCCCTTCCCCTCTTCATTCCCCTCCACCTCCCAATCCCTCCCCCTCTTCATTCCCCTCCCGGTCCTCCATCTTCCCCCTCTTCATTCCACTCCACCAACCCCTCCCTCCCCATCTTCATTCCCATCCACCTCCCTCTCCCTCTTCATTCTCCTCCACCTCCCCCTCCCTTCCCCTCTTCATTCCCCTCAACCACCCCCTCCCTCCCCCTCATCCTTCCCCTCCAACACCCCCTCCCTACCCCTTTTCATTCCCCTCCACCTACCACCCTCCCTCCCCATCATCATTCCCATCCACCACCCCCTCCCTCGCCCTCTTCATTCCCCTCCACCTCCCACTCCCTCCCCCTCTTCATTCCCCTCCACAAACCCCTCCCTCCCCCTCTTCATTCCCATTCACCTCCCCGTCCCTCCCCCTCTCATTCCCCTCAACACCCCCTCCTTCCCCCTCTTCATTCTCCTCCACCACCCCCTCCCTTCCACTTTTCATACCCCTCCACCTCCCCTCCCTCCCCCTGTTCTTTCCTCTCCACCACCCCCGCTCTCCCCCTCTTCATTCCCATCCAACACCCCCTCCCTCCCTCTTCATTCCACTCCACCTGCCCCTCCCTCCACCTCTTCATTCCCCTCACAACCCCCTCCCTCCCCCTCTTCATTACCCTCTAACACCCCTCCTCCCCCTCTTCATTCTTCACCACCTCCCCCACTCCCCTCCCCCACTCCCCTCCCCCACTCCCCTATCCCACTCCCCTCCCCTCCCTGACTCCACTCCCCTCCCCGACTCCACTCCCCTCCCCGACTCCACTCCCCAACTCCCCTCCCCTCCATCTCCTCACTGCCCTCCACTACCCAACTCCCTGACAACACTCCCCATCTCCACTCCCCATCTCCACTCCCCATCTCCACTCCCCATCTCCACTCCCCATCTCCACTCCCCATCTCCCCTCCCCCCACTCCCATACCCCACCCCCCTCCCCCACTCCCCTATTCCCCTCCCACACTAACCTACCCCACTCCACTGCCCCCACACCCCTACTCCACTCCGCTTACCTCCACCTCCTCAGTGCCCTAATCTACCACACTCCCCTCCCCCACTCCCCTCCCCACTCCCCTCCCCCAGTCCCCTCCCCCAGTCCCCTCCCCCCAGTCCCCTCCCCCAGTCCCCTCCCCCACTCCCCTGCCCCACTCCCCTGCCCCACGCCCCTGCCCCACGCCCCTGCCCCACGCCCCTGCCCCACGCCCCTGCCCCACGCCCCTGCCCCACGCCCCTGCCCCACGCCCCTGCCCCACGCCCCTCCCCCACGCCCCTCCCCCACGCCCCTCCCCCACGCCCCTCCCCCACGCCCCTCCCCCACGCCCCTCCCCACGCCCCTCCCCCACGCCCCTCCCCCACGCCCCTCCCCCACGCCCCTCCCCACTCCCCTCCCCACCCCCGCTACCCCACCCCCGCTACCCCACCCCCGCTACCCCACCCCCGCTACCCCACCCCGCTCCCCCACCCCCTCTCCTCCACCCCCTCTCCTCCACCCCCTCCCCCCCACCCCCTCTCCCCCACCCCCTCTCCCCCACCCCCTCTCCCCAGCCCCTCTCCCCTGCCCCTCTCCCCTGCCCCTCTCCCCTGCCCCTCTCCCCTGCCCCTCTCCCCTGCCCCTCTCCCCTGCCCCTCTCCCCTGCCCCTCTCCCCGCCCCTCGCCCCGCCCCTCTCCCCGCCCCTCTCCCCGCCCCTCTCCCCGCCCCTCTCCCCGCCCCTCTCCCCGCCCCTCTCCCCGCCCCTCTCCCCCGCCCCTCTCCCCGCCCCTCTCCCCGCCCCACTCCCCCCCCACTCCCCCCCAACTCCCTCCCCACTCCCCCATCCCACACCCCCCACTCCCCTATCCCACTCCCCTATCCCACTCCCCCATCCCACACCCCCACTCCCCTATCCCACTCCCCTATCCCACTCCCCTATCCCACTCCCCTATCCCACTCCCCTATCCCACTCCCCTATCCCACTCCCCTACCCCACTCCCCTACCCCACACCCCAACCCCACACCCCAACCCCACACCCCAACCCCACACCCCAACCCCACACCCCAACCCCACACCCCAACCCCACACCCCAACCCCACACCCCAACCCCACACCCCAACCCCACACCCCAACCCCACACCCCAACCCCACACCCCAACCCCACACCCCAACCCCACACCCCTACCCCACACCCCTACCCCACACCCCTACCCCACACCCCTACCCCACACCCCTACCCCACACCCCTACCCCACACCCCTACCCCACACCCCTACCCCACTCCCCAACCCCACTCCTCTACCCCACTCCCCTACCCCACTCCCTTCCACCACTCCAACACCCAACTCCCCTCCCCAACTCCCCTCCCCAACTCCCCTCACCTCTCCCCCTCACCCCTCGCACTCACTCCCCTCCCCCACTCCCCTCCCCCACTCCCCACACCCACTCCCCTCCCCCACTCCCCTCCCCCACTCCCCTCCCCCACTCCCCTCCCCCACTCCCCTCCCCCACTCCCCTCCCCCACTCCCCTCCCCCACTCCCCTCCCCCACTCCCCTCCCCCACTCCCCTATCCCACTCCCCTATCCCACTCCCCTATCCCACTCCCCTATCCTACTCCCCTCCCTGACTCCCCTACCCCACTTCCCTTTCCAACTCCCCTCCCCAACTCCCCTCCCCTCCATCTCCTCACTGCCCTCCCCTACCCAACTCCCTGACACCACTCTGCACCCCCACTCCCCATCTCCACTCCCCATCTCCACTCCCCTACCCCACTACCCCACCCCACTCACCTCCTCCACTCACCTCCTCCACTCCCCTCCCCAACTCCCCTCCCCCACCCCCCTCCCCCACTCCCCTCCCCCACTCCCCTATTCCCCTCCCACACTAACCTACCCCACTCCACTGCCCCACACCCCTACTCCACTCCGCTTACCTCCACCTCCTCAGTGCCCTAATCTACCACACTCCCCTGCCTCACTCCCCTGCCCCACTCCCCTGCCCCACTCCCCTCCCCCACTCCCCTACCCCACTCCGCTTACCTCCACCTCCTCAGTGCCCTACTCTACCACACTCCCCTGCCCCACTCCCCTCCCCCACTCCCCTGCCCCACTCACTTCCTCTCCACCTTCTCACTGCACTCCAGTACCCAACACCCTTACCCCACTTACCTCACCCACTCCCCTCCCTCTCTGCCCTTCCCTCCACCTCCTCACTGCGCTCCCCTACCCAACTCCCCTACCCAACTCCCCTACCCAACTCCCCTACCCAACTCCCCTACCCAACTCCCCTGTCCCACTCCCCTGTCCCACTCCCCTGCCCCACTCCCCTAAATCACACACCTCCACCACTCCACTCCCCCTCTTCCGTTCCCTCCACATCCTCACTGCGCTCCCCGACTCCACACCGCTATCCTACTCTGCATCCCACTCCCCCCCCCAACTCCCCTGCGGCACTGCCCTCCCCAACTCCCCTACGGCACTGCCCTCCCCCACTCCCTAGGCCACTCCCCTTCATTCCACCTCATCACTGCCCTCCACCACCCCACTCCCCTTCCCCACTGCCATACCTCACTCCAATCCCCCACTCCCCTACCCCACTCCCCTACCCCACTCCCCTAAACCCACTCCCCTAAACCCACTCCCCTAAACCCACTCCCCTAAACCCACTCCCCTAAACCCACTCCCCTAAACCCACTCCCCTGCCGCACTCCCCTGCCCCACACCCCTACCCCACTCCGCTTACCTCCACCTCCTCAGTGCCCTACCCTACCCCACTCCCCTGCCCCACTCCCCTACCCCACTACCCTATCCCACTCCCCTATCCCACTCCCCTACCCCACTACCCTATCCCACTCCCCTATCCCACTCCCCTATCCCACTCCCCTATCCCACTCCCCTATCCCACTCCCCTATCCCACTCCCCTATCCCACTCCCCTATCCCACTCCCCTATCCCACTCCCCTATCCCACTCCACTCCCCTCCCCGACTCCACTCCACTCCACTCCACTCCCCTCCCCGACTCCACTCCCCTCCCCGACTTCACTCCCCTCCCAGACTCCCCTCCCTGACTCCACTCCCCTCCCCGACTCCCCTACCCCACTTCCCTTTCCAACTCCCCTCCCCAACTCCCCTCCCCTCCATCTCCTCACTGCCCTCCCCTACCCAACTCCCTGACACCACTCTGCACCCCCACTCCCCATCTCCACTCCCCATCCCCACTCCCCATCTCCACTCCCCATATGCACTCCCGTACACCACTACCCCACCCCACTCACCTCCTCAACTCCCCTCCCCCACTCCCCTCCCCCACTCCCCCATTCCCCTCCCACACTAACCTACCCCACTCCACTGCCCCACACCCCTACTCCACTCCGCTTACCTCCACCTCCTCAGTGCCCTAATCTACCACACTCCCCTGCCCCACTCCCCTTCCCCACTCCCCTGCCCCACTCCCCTCCCCCACTCCCCTCCCCCACTCCCCTCCCCCACTCCCCTGCCTCACTCCCCTGCCCCACTCCCCTGCCCACTCCCCTGACCCACTCCCCTACTCCACTCCGCTTACCTCCACCTCCTCAGTGCCCTAATCTACCCCACTCCCCTGCCCCACTCCCCTGCCCCAGTCCCCTGCCCCACTCCCCTGCCCCACTCCCCTGCCCCACTCCCCTCCCCCACTCCCCTCCCCCACTCCCCTCCCCCACTCCCCTCCCCCACTCCCCTCCCCCACTCCCCTCCCCCACTCCCCTGCCTCACTCCACTGCCCCACTCCCCTGCCCCACTCCCCTGCCCCACTCCCCTGCCCCACTCCCCTGCCCCACTCCCCTGCCCCACTCCCCTGCCCCACACCCCTACCCCACTCCGCTTACCTCCACCTCCTCAGTGCCCTACTCTACCACACTCCCCTGCCCCACTCCCCTCCCCCACTCGCCTGCCCCACTCACATACTCTCCACCTCCTCACTGCAGTCCCCTACCCAACTCCCCTACCCAACTCCCCTACCCAACTCCCCTGTCCCACTCCCCTGCCCCACTCCCCTAAATCACACACCTCCACCACTCCACTCCCCCTCTTCCCTTCCCTCCACATCCTCACTGCGCTCCCTGACTCCACACCGCTATCCTACTCTACATCCCACTCCCCTACCCCACTCCCCTAACTCACTTCCCTCCCCCACTCCCCTACGGCACTGCCCTCCCCAACTCCCCTACGGCACTGCCCTCCCCCACTCCCTAGGCCACTCCCCTTCATTCCACCTCATCATTGCCCTCCACCACCCCACTCCCCTTCCCCACTGCCATAACTCACTCCAATCCCCCACTCCAATCCCCCACTCCCCTACCCCACTCCCCTACCCCACTCCCCTACCCCACTCCCCTAAACCCACTCCCCTAAACCCACTCCCCTAAACCCACTCCCCTAAACCCACTCCCCTAAACCCACTCCCCTAAACCCACTCCCCGAAACCCACTCCCCGAAACCCACTCCCCTACCTCACTCCCCTCCCCCACTCCCCTACCCCACTCACTTAATACACACCCCTCCCCAACTCCCCTTCCCAACTTTCCTCACCCACTCACCTCACCAACTCCCATACCCCACTACACTCCCCAACTCCCCTCCGCAACTCCCATCCACAACACCCCTCCCTCACTCCCCTACCCCAACTCCCCTCCCCAACTCCATTCCCTCACTCCCCTCCCCAACTCCCCTCCCCAACTCCCCTCCCCCACTCCAATCCCCCACTCCAATCCCCCACTCCCCTACCCCACTCCCCTACCCCACTCCCCTACCCCACTCCCCTACCCCACTCCCCTACCCCACTCCCCTACCCCACTCCCCTACCCCACTCCCCTACCCCACTCCCCTACCCCACTCCCCTACCCCACTCGCCTCACACACACCCCTACCCCACTCGCCCCCCTACTACCCTACCCCACTCCGCTATTACACTCCCCTACCCCACTCCCCAAGACCACATCCATTACACACTCCCCTACCCAACTACTGCTCCCCAACTCTCCGAACCAAATACCCTCCCCCACTCCCCTTCTCTTCACCTCCTCAGTGCACTCCCCTCCCCCACTCCCTTCCCCTACTCCCCTTCCTTCTGCTCCTCACTGCCCTCCCCTACCCAGATCCCCTACGCCACCGCCTCTCTCCCTCCCCACGTCACTCCCCTTCCCTCCACCTCCTCACTGGCCTCCCCTACCACACACCCCCAATCCACTCCCCTCAGACACTGCCCTACCTCACTCCACAACCCACTCCCTCCCCCTCTTCATTCCACTCCACCTCCCCTTCCTCCCCTCTTCATTCCCATCAACCAACCCCACCCTCCGACTCTTCATTCCCCTCTGACAACCACTCCCTCCACCTCTTCATTAGTCACCACCTCCCCCTCCCTCCCCCTCTTCATTCTCCTCCACCTCCCGCTCCCTACCTCTCTTCATTCCCCTCAACCACCCCCTCCCTCCCCTCTTCATTCTCCTCCACCTCCTCTCCCTACCCCTTTTAATTCCCCACCCTCCCCATCTTCATTCCCATCCACCTCCCCCTCCCTCCCCCTGTTCATTCCCCTCCACCTCCCGCTCCCTCCCCCTCTTCATTCCCCTCCACCTCCCCTTCCCTCTCCCTCTTCATTCCCCTCCACCTCCCACTCCCTCCCCCTCTTCATTCCCCTCCACCTCCCACTCCCTCCCCCTCTTCATTCCCATCCACCAACCCCTCCCTCCCCCTCGTCATTCCCCTCCACCTCCCCCTCCCTCCCCCTCTTCATTCCCATCCACCACCCCATCCCTCCCCCTCTTCATTCCCATCCACAACCCCCTCCCTCCCCCTTTTCATTCCCCTCCACCTCACCCTCCCTCCCCCTCTTCATTCCCATCCACCACCCCATCCCTCCCCCTCTTCATTCCCATCCACATCCCCCTCCCTCCCCCACTTCATTCCACTCCACCTCCCCCTCCCTCCCCCTCTTCATTCCCATCCACCAACCCCACCCTCCCACTCTTCATTCCCCTTCTGACACCCCCTCTCTCCCCCTCCTCATTCGACCCAACCTCCCCCTCCCTCCCCCTCTTCATTCCCGTCCACCTGCCCCTCCATCCCCATCTTCATACCCCTCCACCTGCCCCTCCCTCCCCATCTTCATTCCCATCCTCCTCCCACTCCCTCCCCCTCTTCATTCCCCTCCCCTCTTAATTCCCCTCCACCACCCCCTCCCTCCCACTCTTCATTCCCCTTCACCACCCCTTCCCACACCCTCTTCATTCCACTCCACCACCCACTCCCTCCCCCTCATCATTCCCATCCGCCATCCCCTCCCTCCGCCTCTTCATTCCCCTCCACCACCCCATCCCACCACTCTTCATTCCCCTCCACCACCCCCTCCTTCCCCCTCTTCATTCTTCACCACCTCCCCATCCCTCCGCCTCTTCATTCCCCTCCACCACCCCCTCCCACTCCTCTTCATTCCCCTCCACAACCCCCTCCTTCCCCCTCTTCATTCTTCACCACCTCCCCTCCCTCCTCCTCTTCATTTCCCTCCACCACCCCCTCCCACCCCTCTTCATTCCCCTCTCCCACCCCGTCCTCCCCTCTTCATTCCACTCCACCACCCCTCCCTCCCCTCATCATTCCCCTCCACCAACCCCTCCCTCCCCCTCTTCATTCCTCTCCACCTCCCCCTCTGTCCCCCTCTTAATTCCCGTCCACCTCCCCCACCCTCCCCATCTTCATTCCCATCCACCTCCCACTCCCTCCCCCTCTTCATTCCCGTCCACCTCCCACTCCCTCCCCCTCTTCATTCCCCTCCACCTCCCACTCCCTCCCCCTCTTCATTCCCCTCCACCTCCCACTCCCTCCCCCTCTTCATTCCCCTCCACCTCCCACTCCCTCCCCCTCTTCATTCCCCTCCACCTCCCACTCCCTCCCCCTCTTCATTCCCCTCCACCTCCCACTCCCTCCCCCTCATCATTCCCATCCACCACACCCTCCCTCCCTCTCTTCATTCCCATCCACCATTCCATCCCTCCCCTCTTCATTCCCCTCCACCTCCCACTCCCTCCCCCTCTTCATTCCCATCCACAACCCCCTCCCTCCCCCTCTTCATTCCCATCAACCAGCCCCAACCTCCCACTCTTCATTCCCCTCTGACACCACCTCCCTCCCCCTCTTCATTCGTCACCACATCCCCCTCCCTCCCCCTCTTCATACCCCTCAACCACCCCCACCCTCCCCCTCTTCATTCTCCTCCACCTCCACTCCCTACCCCTTTTCATTCCCCTCCACCTCCCCCGCCCACCACATCTTCATTCCCATACACCTCCCCTACCCTCCCCCTGTTCATTCCCCTCCACCTCCCCCTCTTCATTCCCCTCCACCTCCCTCCCCCTCTTCATTCCCTTCCACCTCCCACTCCCTCCCCCTCTTCATACCCCTCCACCTCCCACTCCCCCCTCTTCATTCCCATCCACCACCTCCTGCCTCCCCATCTTCATTCCCATCCACCAACCCCTCCCTCCCCCTCGTCATTCCCCTCCACGTCCCCCTCCCTCCCCCTTTTCATTCCCCTCCACCACCCCCTCCCTCCCCTCTTCATTACACTCTACCACCCCCTCACTCCCCCCCTTCATTCCCATCCACCACCCCATCCCGCCCCCTCTTCATTCCCCTCTGACACCCCCTCCCGCCCCCACTTCATTCGTCACCACCTCCCCCTCCCTCCCCCTCTTCTTTCCCCTCCACCTCCCCCTCCCTCCCCCTCTTCATTCCCCTCCACCTCCCCCTCCCTCCCCCTCTTCATTCCCCTCCACCTCCCCCTCCCTCCCCCTCTTCATTCCCCTCCACCACCCCCTCCCACCCCTCTACATTCCCCTCCACCACCCCCTCCCTCCCCCTCTTCATTCTTCACCACCTCCCCCTCCCACCCCTCTTCATTCCCCTCTCCCACCCCGTCCTCCCGTCTTCATTACCCTCCCCCTCCTCCTCCCTCCCCCTCCCTCCCCCTCTTCATTCCCCTCCACCTACCCCTCCCTCCCCTCATCATTCCCCTCCACCAACCACTCACTCCCCCTCTTCATTCCCATCCACATCCCCCTCCCTCCCCCTCTTCATTCCCATCCACCACACCTTCCCTCCACATTATCTTGCACCTCCACCACCCCTCATTTTCCCTCCTCTTTCCCCTACTCATCCCACTCCCTCCCCCTCTTAATTCCCCTCCACCTCCCCCTCCCTCCCCCTCTTCATTTCCCCCCCACCTCACCCTCCCACCCCCTCTTCATTCCCCTCCACATCCCCCTCCCACCCCCTCTTCATTACACTCCACCAACACCTTCCTCCCCCTCTTCATTCCACTCCACCACCCACTCCCTCCTCCTCTTCATTCCCCTCCACCAGCCCCTCCCTCCCCCGCTTCATTCCCCTCCACGTCCCCATCCCTCCCCCTCATCATTCCCATCCGCCATCCCCTCCCTCCCCCTCTTCATTCTTCACCACCTCCCCCTCCCACCCCCTCTTCATTCCGCTGTACCACCCCCTCCCTTCCCTCTTCATTCCACTCCACCCCCCTCCCCCTATTCAATCCCCTCCACCATCCCCTCCCTCCCCCTCTTCATTCGTCACCACCTCCCCCTCCCTCCCCCTCTTCATTCACCTCCCCTCCTCCTCCCAACCCCACTTCATTCCCCTCCACCTACCCCTCCCTCCCCTCTTCATTCCCCTCCAACAAACTCTCCCTCCCCCTCTTCATTACACTCCACCACCCCCTCCCTCCCCCTCTTCATTCCCCTTAACATCCGCCTCCCTCCCCCTCTTCATTCCCATCCACCACCCCCTCCCTCTCCCTCCCTCACACAATTCATTCCACTCCACATCCCCCTCCCACCCCCTCTTCATTCCACTCCACCACCCCCTCCCTCCCCCTCTTCATTCCCCTCCACAACCCCCTCCCTCCCCCTCTGCATTCCACTCCACCAACCCCTACCCTCCCCTCTTCAAGCCCCGCCACCACCCCCTCCCTCCCCCTCTTCATTCGCTTCCCCCTTCCCCTCCCTCTCCCTCTTCATTCCCCTCCACATCCCCCTCCATCCCACTCTTCATTCCAATCCACCTCCCAATCTTCATTCCCCTCCACCACCCCCTCCCTCCCCCTCTTCATTCCATTCCACCATCCCCTACCTCCCCCTCTTCATTCCCCTCCACCTCCCTCTCCTTCCCCCTCTTCAGTGCCCTCCACCTCTCCCTCCTTCCCCTCTTAATTCCCCTCCACCTCCCCATCCTTCCCCCTCTTCATTCCCATCCACCAGCCCCTCCCTCCCCCACTTCATTCCCCTCCACGTCCCCATCCCTCCCCCTCATCATTCCCGTCCGCCATCCCCTCCCTCTGCCTCTTCATTCCCCTCCACCACCCCCTCCCACCCCTCTTCATTCCCCTCCACCACCCCCTCCCTCCCCCTCTTCATTCCACTCCACCCCCTCCCCTATTCAATCCCCTCCACCACCCCCTCCCACTCCTCTTCATTCCCCTCCACCACCCCCTTCCTCCCCCTCTTCATTCCACTCCACCCCCCTCCCACTATTCAATCCCCTCCACCATCCGCTCCCTCCCCCTCTTCATTCACCTCCCCTCCTCCTCCCAACCCCTCTTCATTCCCCTCCACCACCCCCTCCCTCCCCCTCCCTCCCCCTCCTCCTCCCTCCCACCCTTCTTTCACCTCCACCTACCCCCTCCCTCCCCCTCTTCATTCCACTCCACCACCCCCTCCCTCCCCCTCTTCATTCCCCTCCCCTTCCTCGTACCACCCCCTCTTCATTCCCCTCCACCATCCCCTCCCTCCCCACTTCATTCTTCACCACCTCCCCCTCCTTCCCCTCTTCATTCCCCTCCCCCTCCCTCCCACTCTTCATTCACCTCCACCTACCCCTCCCTCCCCCTCTTCATTCCACTCCACCACCCCCACCCTCCCCTCTTCATTCCCCTCCCCCTCCCCGTACCTCCCCCTCTTCATTGCCCTCCACCAACCCCTCCCTCCCCCTCTTCATTCCCCTCCCCCACCCTCCCACTCTTCATTCTCCTCCCCCTCCCTCCGACTCTTCATTCTCCTCCCCCTCTCTTCCCCTCTTCATTCCCCTCCCCCTCCTCCTCCCTCCCCCTCTTCATTCACCTCCACCTACCCCTCCCTCCCCCTCTTCATTCCACTACACCACCCCCACCCTCCCCCTCTTTATTCCACTCCACCACCCCCTCCCTCCCCCTCTTCATTCCCATCCACCACCCTTTCCCTTCCCCGCTTCATTCGCCTCCCCCTCCCCATCCCTCCCCCTCTTCATTCCCCTCCCCCTCGCTCCCCCTCTTCATTCCCCTCCCCATCCCGCTCCCTCCACCTCTTCATTCCCATCCACCACCCCGTCCCTCCCCCTCCCTCCCACTCTTCATTCCACTCCACCAGCCCCTCCCCCACCCTCTTCATTCCCAGCCACCTCTCCCTACCTCCCCCTCTTCATTCCCCTCCAACTCCCCCACCCTCCCCCTTTTCATTCCCATCCACCTCCCCCTCCCACGCCCTCATCATTCCCCTCCCCCTCCCTCCCCTCTTCATTCCCCTCCCCCTGCCTTCCCCTCTTCATTCCCCTCGCCCTCCTCCTCCATCCCCCTCTTCATTCACCTGCACCTACCCCTCCCTCCCCCTCTTCATTGCCCTCCACCAGCCCCTCCCTCCCCCTCTTCATACCCCTCCACCATCCACTCCCTCCCCCACTTCATTCTTCATCACCTCCCCCACCCTCCCTCTCCCTCCCCCTCTTCATTCCCCTCCCTCCCCCTCTTCATTCCACTCCACCACCCCCTTCCTCCCCTCTTCATTCCCCTCCCCTTCCCCGTACCGCCCCCTCTTCATTCACCTCCAACTTCACCCTCCCTCACCCTCTTCATTCCACTCCACCACCCCCTCCCTCCCCCTCTTCATTCCCATCCCATTCCCCGTACCAACCGCTCTTCATTCCCCTCCACCATCCCCTCCCTCCCCCACTTCATTCTTCACCACCTGCCCCTCCCTCCCCCTCTTCATTCCCCTCCCACTCCTCCTCCCTACCACTCTTCATTCACCTCCACCTTCCCCCTCCCTCCCCCTCTTCATTCCACTCCACCACCCCCTCCCTCCCCCTCTTCATTCCCCTCCACCATCCCCCCCCTACACCACTACCCCCACACATTCATTCTTCACCACCTCCCCCTCCCTCCCCCTCTCATTCCCCTCCCCCTCCCTCCCACTCTTCATTCCCCTCCCCCTCTCTCCCCCTCTTCATTCCCCTCCCCCTCCTCCTCCCTCCCCCTCTTCATTCCACTACACCACCCCCACCCTCCCCCTCTTCATTCCCCTCCACCACCCTTTCCCTCCCCCTCCCCCTCCCTCCCACTCTTCATGCCACTACACCACCCCCTCCCTCCCCCTCTTTCTTCCACCCCACCTCCCCCTCCCTCCCCTTTTTCATTCCCATCCACCTCCGCCGCCCTCGCCCTCTTCATTCCCCTCCCCCTCCCTCCCTCCCCTCTTCATTCCCCTCCCCCTCCCACCCCCTCTTCATTCACCTCCGCCTACCCGTCCCTCCCCCTCTTCATTCCACTCCACCACCCCCTCCCTCCCCCTCCCCCTCCCTCCCCCTCTTCATTGCCCTCCACCAACCCCTCCCTCCCCCTCTTCATTCCCCTCCACCATTCCCCTCCCTCCCCCACTTCATTCTTCACCACTTCCCCCTCCCTCCACCTCTTCATTCCCCTCCCCCTCCTTCCCACTCTTCATTCTCCTCCCCCTCTCTCCCCCTCTTCATTCCCCTCCCCCTCCTCCTCAATCCCCCTCTTCATTCACCTCCACCTCCCCCTACATCCCCCTCTTCATTCCGCTGTACCACCCCCTCCCTTCCCTCTTCATTCCACTCCACCCCCCTCCCCCTATTCAATCCCCTCCACCATCCCCTCCCTCCCCCTCTTCATTCGTCACCACCTCCCCCTCCCTCCCCCTCTTCATTCACCTCCCCTCCTCCTCCCAACCCCTCTTCATTCCCCTCCACCTACCCCTCCCTCCCCTCTTCATTCCCCTCCAACAAACTCTCCCTCCCCCTTTTCATTACACTCCACCACCCCCTCCCTCCCCCTCTTCATTCCCCTAAACATCCGCCTCCCTCCCCCTCTTCATTCCCATCCACCACCCCCTCCCTCTCCCTCCCTCACACAATTCATTCCACTCCACATCCCCCTCCCACCCCCTCTTCATTCCACTCCACCACCCCCTCCCTCCCCCTCTTCATTCCCCTCCACAACCCCCTCCCTCCCCCTCTGCATTCCACTCCACCAACCCCTACCTTCCCCTCTTCAAGCCCCGCCACCACCCCCTCCCTCCCCCTCTTCATTCGCTTCCCCCTTCCCCTCCTCTCCCTCTTCATTCCCCTCCACATCCCCCTCCATCCCACTCTTCATTCCAATCCACCTCCCAATCTTCATTCCCCTCCACCACCCCCTCCCTCCCCCACTTCATTCCATTCCACCATCCCCTACCTCCCCCTCTTCATTCCCCTCCACCTCCCCCTCCTTCCCCCTCTTCAGTGCCCTCCACCTCTCCCTCCTTCCCCTCTTAATTCCCCTCCACCTCCCCATCCTTCCCCCTCTTCATTCCCATCCACCAGCCCCTCCCTCCCCCACTTCATTCCCCTCCACGTCCCCATCCCTCCCCCTCATCATTCCCGTCCGCCATCCCCTCCCTCTGCCTCTTCATTCCCCTCCACCACCCCCTCCCACCCCTCTTCATTCCCCTCCACCACCCCCTCCCTCCCCCTCTTCATTCCACTCCACCCCCTCCCCTATTCAATCCCCTCCACCACCCCCTCCCACTCCTCTTCATTCCCCTCCACCACCCCCTCCCTCCCCCTCTTCATTCCACTCCACCCCCCTCCCACTATTCAATCCCCTCCACCATCCCCTCCCTCCCCCTCTTCATTCACCTCCTCTCCTCCTCCCAACCCCTCTTCATTCCCCTCCACCACCCCCTCCCTCCCCCTCCCTCCCCCTCCTCCTCCCTCCCACCCTTCTTTCACCTCCACCTACCCCCTCCCTCCCCCTCTTCATTCCACTCCACCACCCCCTCCCTCCCCCTCTTCATTCCCCTCCCCTTCCTCGTACCACCCCCTCTTCATTCCCCTCCACCATCCCCTCCCTCCCCACTTCATTCTTCACCACCTCCCCCTCCTTCCCCTCTTCATTCCCCTCCCCCTCCCTCCCACTCTTCATTCACCTCCACCTACCCCTCCCTCCCCCTCTTCATTCCACTCCACCACCCCCACCCTCCCCTCTTCATTCCCCTCCCCCTCCCCGTACCTCCCCCTCTTCATTGCCCTCCACCAACCCCTCCCTCCCCCTCTTCATTCCCCTCCCCCACCCTCCCACTCTTCATTCTCCTCCCCCTCCCTCCGACTCTTCATTCTCCTCCCCCTCTCTTCCCCTCTTCATTCCCCTCCCCCTCCTCCTCCCTCCCCCTCTTCATTCACCTCCACCTCCCCCTCCCTCCCCCTCTTCATTCCACTACACCACCCCCACCCTCCCCCTCTTTATTCCACTCCACCACCCCCTCCCTCCCCCTCTTCATTCCCATCCACCACCCTTTCCCTTCCCCGCTTCATTCGCCTCCCCCTCCCCATCCCTCCCCCTCTTCATTCCCCTCCCCCTCGCTCCCCCTCTTCATTCCCCTCCCCATCCCGCTCCCTCCACCTCTTCATTCCCATCCACCACCCCGTCCCTCCCCCTCCCTCCCACTCTTCATTCCACGACACCTCCCCCTCCCTCCCACTCTTCATTCCACTCCACCACCCCCTCCCACACCCTCTTCATTCCCAGCCACCTCTCCCTACCTCCCCCTCTTCATTCCCCTCCAACTCCCCCCACCCTCCCCCTTTTCATTCCCATCCACCTCCCCCTCCCACGCCCTCATCATTCCCCTCCCCCTCCCTCCCCTCTTCATTCCCCTCCCCCTGCCTTCCCCTCTTCATTCCCCTCGCCCTCCTCCTCCATCCCCCTCTTCATTCACCTGCACCTACCCCTCCCTCCCCCTCTTCATTGTCCTCCACCAGCCCCTCCCTCCCCCTCTTCATACCCCTCCACCATCCACTCCCTCCCCCACTTCATTCTTCATCACCTCCCCCACCCTCCCTCTCCCTCCCCCTCTTCATTCCCCTCCCTCCCCCTCTTCATTCCACTCCACCACCCCCTTCCTCCCCTCTTCATTCCCCTCCCCTTCCCCGTACCGCCCCCTCTTCATTCACCTCCAACTTCACCCTCCCTCACCCTCTTCATTCCACTCCACCACCCCCTCCCTCCCCCTCTTCATTCCCATCCCATTCCCCGTACCAACCGCTCTTCATTCCCCTCCACCATCCCCTCCCTCCCCCACTTCATTCTTCACCACCTGCCCCTCCCTCCCCCTCTTCATTCCCCTCCCACTCCTCCTCCCTACCACTCTTCATTCACCTCCACCTTCCCCCTCCCTCCCCCTCTTCATTCCACTCCACCACCCCCTCCCTCCCCCTCTTCATTCCACTCCACCACCCCCTCCCTCCCCCTCTTCATTCCCCTCCACCATCCCCTCCCTCCCCCACTTCATTCTTCACCACCTCCCCCTCCCTCCCCCTCTTCATTCCCCTCCCCCTCCCTCCCACTCTTCATTCCCCTCCCCCTCTCTCCCCCTCTTCATTCCCCTCCCCCTCCTCCTCCCTCCCCCTCTTCATTCCACTACACCACCCCCACCCTCCCCCTCTTCATTCCCCTCCACCACCCTTTCCCTCCCCCTCTTCATTCGCCTCCCCCTCCCCCTGCCTCCCACTCTTCATGCCACTACACCACCCCCTCCCTCCCCCTCTTTCTTCCACCCCACCTCCCCCTCCCTCCCCTTTTTCATTCCCATCCACCTCCGCCGCCCTCGCCCTCTTCATTCCCCTCCCCCTCCCTCCCTCCCCTCTTCATTCCCCTCCCCCTCCCACCCCCTCTTCATTCACCTCCGCCTACCCGTCCCTCCCCCTCTTCATTCCACTCCACCACCCCCTCCCTCCCCCTCCCCCTCCCTCCCCCTCTTCATTGCCCTCCACCAACCCCTCCCTCCCCCTCTTCATTCCCCTCCACCATTCCCTCCCTCCCCCACTTCATTCTTCACCACTTCCCCCTCCCTCCACCTCTTCATTCCCCTCCCCCTCCTTCCCACTCTTCATTCTCCTCCCCCTCTCTCCCCCTCTTCATTCCCCTCCCCCTCCTCCTCAATCCCCCTCTTCATTCACCTCCACCTCCCCCTCCATCCCCCTCTTCATTCCCATCCACCAATCCACCCTCCCCCTCTTCATTCCCCTCCACATGCCCCTTTTCTCCCCATCGTCATTCCCATCCAACTCCCCCTCCCTCCCCCTCTTCATTCCCATCCACCTCCCACTCCCTCCCCTCTTCATTCGCATCCACCACCCCTCCATTCCCCTCTTCTTTCCCCTCCACCACCCCTCCCTCCCCCTCTTCATTCCCCTCCACCTCCCTCTCCCTCCCCCTCTTCATTCCCATCCAACACCCCCTCCCTCCCCTCTTCATACCACTCCACCTCCACAATTCTCCCCTCTTCATTCCCCTCCACCACCCCTTCCATTCCCCTCTTCATTCCCCTCAACCATCCCCTCCCTCCCCCTTCAGACTTCACCTCCTCCCGCTCCCTCCCCCTCTTCATTCCCCTCTATCACGCCCTTCCTTCCCCTCTTCATTCTCCTCCACCACCCCCTGCCTTCCCCTCTTCTTTCCCATCCACCTCCCACTCCCTCCCCTCTTCATTCGCCTCCACCACCCCTCCATTCCCCTCTTCTTTCCCCTCCACCACCCCTCCCTTCCCCTCTTCATTCCCCTCCACCTCCCTCTCCCTCCCCCTCTTCATTCCCATTCAACACCCCCTCCCTCCCCTCTTCATACCACTCCACCTCCACATTTCTCCCCTCTTCATTCCCCTCCACCACCCCCTCCATTCCCCTCTTCATTCCCCTCAACCATCCCCTCCCTCCCCCTTCAGACTTCGCCTCCTCCCGCTCCCTCCCCCTCTTCATTCCCCTCTATCACGCCCTCCCTTCCCCTCTTCATTCTCCTCCACCACCCCCAGCCTTCCCCTCTTCATTCCCAAAAACCTCCCGCTCCCTTCCCCTCTTCATTCCCCTCCACCTCCCAATCCCTCCCCCTCTTCATTCCCCTCCCGGTCCTCCATCTTCCCCCTCTTCATTCCCATCCACCTCCCTCTCCCTCTTCATTCTCCTCCACCTCCCCCTCCCTTCCCCTCTTCATTCTCCTCCACCACCCCCTCCCTTCCACTTTTCATACCCCTCCACAAACCCCTCCCTCCCCCTCTTCATTCCCATCCACCTCCCCGTCCCTCCCCCTCTTCATTCCCCTCAACCACCCCCTCCTTCCCCCTCTTCATTCTACTCCACCACCCCCTCCCTTCCACTTTTCATACCCCTCCACCTCCCCTCCCTCCCCCTGTTCTTTCCTCTCCACCACCCCCGCTCTCCCCCTCTTCATTCCCCTCTAACACCCCCTCCCTCCCCCTTTTCATTCCGCTCCACCACCTCCTCACTTCCCCTCTACATTCCCATCCAACACCCCCTCCCTCCACCTCTTCATTCCCCTCCACAACCCCCTCCCTCCCCCTCTTCATTACCCTCTAACACCCCCTCCCTCCCCCTCTTCATTCTTCACCACCTCCCCCTCCCTCCCCCACTTCACTCCCCTCTACCGCCACCTCCCTCCCCTCTTCATTCCACTCCACCACCCTCTCCCTCCCCCTCGTCATTGCCCTCCACCAACCCCTCCCTCCCCCTCTTCATTCCCCCCCACAATCCCCTCCACCATCCCCTCCACATTCCCCCCCACAATCCCCTCCACCATCCCCTCCAAACGCCACTTCATTCTTCACCACCTCCCCCTCCCTCCCACTCCCTCCCCCTCCCTTCCCCTCTTCATTCCCCACCCCCTCCTCCTCCCTCCCACTTATCATTCACCTCCACCTACCCCTCCCCTCCCCTCTTCATTCCACTCCACCGCTCCCTCCCTCCCCGTCTTCATT
The DNA here is from genome assembly GCF_036365525.1 of Heterodontus francisci. Lineage (NCBI taxonomy): Eukaryota > Metazoa > Chordata > Chondrichthyes > Heterodontiformes > Heterodontidae > Heterodontus > Heterodontus francisci. The sequence continues at coordinate 22,724 of NW_027140613.1, forward strand.
CTTCACCACCTCCCCCACCCTCCCCCTCTTCATTCCCCTCAACCACCCCCTCCTTCCCCCTCTTCATTCTCCTCCACCACCCCCTCCCTTCCACTTTTCATACCCCTCCACCTCCCCTCCCTCCCCCTGTTCTTTCCTCTCCACCACCCGCGCCCTCCCCCTCTTCATTCCCCTCTAACACCCCCTCCATCCCCCTCTTCATTCCCCTCTAACACCCCCTCCCTCCCCCTCTTCATTCCCCTCTAACACCCCCTCCCTCCAATTTTTCATTCCGCTCCACCTCCCTTTCACTTCCCCTCTACATTCCCATCCACCACCCCCTCCCTCCCCTCTTCATTCCACTCCACCTCCCCCTTCCCTCCACCTCTTCATTCCCCTCCACAACCCCCTCCCTCCCCCTCTTCATTCCCCTCTAACACCCCCTCCATCCCCCTCTTCATTCCCCTCTAACACCCCCTCCTTCCCCCTCTTCATTCTCCTCCACCACCCCCTCCCTTCCACTTTTCATACCCCTCCACCTCCCCTCCCTCCCCCTGTTCTTTCCTCTCCACCACCCCCGCTCTCCCCCTCTTCATTCCCCTCTAACACCCCCTCCCTCCCCCTTTTCATTCCGCTCCACCACCTCCTCACTTCCCCTCTACATTCCCATCCAACACCCCCTCCCTCCCCTCTTCATTCCACTCCACCTCCCCCTCCCTCCACCTCTTCATTCCCCTCCACAACCCCCTCCCTCCCCCTCTTCATTACCCTCTAACACCCCCTCCCTCCCCCTCTTCATTCTTCACCACCTCCCCCTCCCTCCCCCACTTCACTCCCCTCTACCGCCACCTCCCTCCCCTCTTCATTCCACTCCACCACCCTCTCCCTCCCCCTCGTCATTGCCCTCCACCAACCCCTCCCTCCCCCTCTTCATTCCCCTCCATCCCCCTCTTCATTCCCCTCTAACACCCCCTCCCTCCCCCTCTTCATTCCACTCTAACACCCCCTCCCTCCCCCTTTTAATTCCGCTCTACCACCCCCTCACTTCCCCTCTACATTCCATTCCACAACCCCCTCCCTCCCCTCTTCATTCCACTCCACCTCCCCCTCCCTCCACCTCTTCATTCCCCTCCACAACCCCCTCCCTCCACCTCTTCATTCCCCTCCACAACCCCCTCCCTCCACCCCTTCATTCCCTTCCACAATCCCCTCCACCATCCCCTCCATCCGCCACTTCATTCTTCACCACCTCCCCCTCCCTCCCACTCCCTCCCCCTCCCTTCCCCTCTTCATTCCACTCCACCGCTCCCTCCCTCCCCGTCTTCATTCCCCTCCCCCTCCCCGTACCACCCCCTCTTCATTCCCCTCCACCATCGCCTCCCTCCCCCACTTCATTCTCCACCACCTCCCCCTCCCTCCCCCTCTTCAGTCCCCTCCCCCTCTCTTCCCCTATTCATTCCCCTCCGCCTCTCTTCCCCTCTTCATTCCGCTCCCCCTCCTCCTCCCTCCCCCTCTTCATTCACCTCCACCTACCCCTCCCTCCCCCTCTTCATTCCACTCCACCACCCCCTCGTTTCCCCTCTTCATTCCCCTCCACCAACCACTCCCTCCCCCTCTTCATTCCACTCCAACACCCCTTCCCTCCCCCTCTTCATTCTTCACCACCTCCCTCTCCCTCCCCCTCGTCATTGCCCTCCACCAACCCCTCCCTCCCCCTCTTCATTCCCCTCCACCTCCCCCTCCCTCCCCCTCTTCATTCCCCTCCACCTCCCCCTCCCTCCCCCTCTTCATTCCCCTCCACCACCCCCTCCCACCCCTCTACATTCCCCTCCACCACCCCCTCCCTCCCCCTCTTCATTCTTCACCACCTCCCCCTCCCACCCCTCTTCATTCCCCTCTCCCACCCCGTCCTCCCTTCTTCATTACCCTCCCCCTCTTCCTCCCTCCCCCTCTTCATTCCCCTCCACCTACCCCTCCCTCCCCTCATCATTCCCCTCCACCAACCACTCCCTCCCCCTCTTCATTCCCATCCACATCCCCCTCCCTCCCCCTCTTCATCCACCACCCCTCATTTTCCCTCCTCTTTCCCCTACTCCTCCCACTCCCTCCCCCTCTTAATTCCCCTCCACCTCCTCCTCCCTCCCCCTCTTCATTTCCCCCCCACCTCACCCTCCCACCCCCTCTTCATTCCCCTCCACATCCCCCTCCCATCCCCTCTTCATTACACTCCACCACCACCTTCCTCCCCCTCTTCATTCCACTCCACCACCCCCTCCCTCCCCCTCTTCATTCCCCTCCACGTCCCCATCCCTCCCCCTCATCATTCCCATCCGCCATCCCCTCCCTCCCCCTCTTCATTCTTCACCACCTCCCCCTCCCTTCCCTCTTCATTCCACTCCACCCCCCCTCCCCTATTCAATCCCCTCCACCATCCCCTCCTCCCCCTCTTCATTCGTCACCACCTCCCCCTCCCTCCCCCTCCCTCCCACTCTTCATTCACCTCCCCTCCTCCTCCCAACCCCTCTTCATCCCCTCCACCTACCCCTCCCTCCCCTCTTCATTCCCCTCCAACAAACTCTCCCTCCCCCTCTTCATTACACTCCACCACCCCTCCCTCCCCCTCTTCATTCCCCTAAACATCCGCCTCCCTCCCCCTCTTCATTCCCATCCACCACCCCCCTCCCTCTCCCTCCCTCACACAATTCATTCCACTCCACATCCCCCTCCCTCCCCCTCTTCATTCCCCTCCACAACCCCCTCCCTCCCCTCTGCATTCCACTCCACCACCCCTACCTTCCCCTCTTCAAGCCCCGCCACCACCCCCTCCCTCCCCTCTTCATTCGCTTCCCCCTTCCCCTCCCTCTCCCTCTTCATTCCCCTCCACATCCCCCTCCACCCCACTCTTCATTCCAATCCACCTCCCAATCTTCATTCCACTCCACCACCCCCTTCCACCCCCTCTTCATTCCATTCCACCATCCCCTACCTCCCCCTCTTCATTCCCCTCCACCTCCCCCTCCTTCCCCTCTTCAGTGCCCTCCACCACCCCCTCCTTCCCCTCTTAATTCCCCTCCACCTCCCCATCCTTCCCCCTCTTCATTCCCATCCACCAGCCCCTCCCTCCCCCTCTTCCTTCCACTCCACCCCCTCCCCCTATTCAATCCCTCCACCATCCCCTCCCTCCCCCTCTTCATTCACCTCCCCTCCTCCTCCAACCCTTCTTCATTCCCCTCCACCACCCCCTCCCTCCCCCTCCCTCCCCTCCTCCTCCCTCCCACTCTTCTTTCACCTCCACCTACCCCCTCCCTCCCCCTCTTCATTCCACTCCACCACCCCCTCCCTCCCCCTCTTCATTCCCCTCCCCTTCCTCGTACCACCCCCCCTTCATTCCCCTCCACCATCCCCTCCCTCCCCACTTCATTCTTCACCACCTCCCCCTCCTTCCCCTCTTCATTCCCCTCCCCCTCCTCCTCCCTCCCACTCTTCATTCACCTCCACCTACCCCTCCCTCCCCCTCTTCATTCCACTCCACCACCCCCACCCTCCCCTCTTCATTCCCCTCCCCCTCCCCGTACCTCCCCCTCTTCATTGCCCTCCACCAACCCCTCCCTCCCCCTCTTCATTCCCCTCCCCCACCCTCCCACTCTTCATTCTCCTCCCCTTCCCTCCGACTCTTCATTCTCCTCCCCCTCTCTTCCCCTCTTCATTCCCCTCCCCCTCCTCCTCCCTCCCCCTCTTTATTCACCTCCACCTACCCCTCCCTCCCCTTCTTCATTCCACTACACCACCCCCACCCTCCCCCTCTTTATTCCACTCCACCACCCCCTCCCTCCCCCTCTTCATTCCCATCCACCACCCTTTCCCTTCCCCGCTTCATTCGTCTCCCCCTCCCCATCCCTCCCCCTCTTCATTCCCCTCCCCCTCGCTCCCCCTCTTCATTCCCCTCCCCATCCCGCTCCCTCCACCTCTTCATTCCCATCCACCACCCCGTCCCTCCCCCTCCCTCCCACTCTTCATTCCACTACACCTCCCCCTCCCTCCCCCTCTTCATTCCACTCCACCCCCCTCCCCCTATTCAATCCCCTCCACCATCCCCTCCCTCCCCCTCTTCATTCACCTCCCCTCCTCCTCCCAACCCCTCTTCATTCCCCTCCACCACCCCCTCCCCCCCTCCCTCCCCCTCCTCCTCCCTCCCACTCTTCTTTCACCTCCACCTACCCCCTCCCTCCCCCTCTTCATTCCACTCCACCACCCCCCTCCCTCCCCCTCTTCATTCCCCTCCCCTTCCTCGTACCACCCCCTCTTCATTCCCCTCCACCATCCCCTCCCTCCCCACTTCATTCTTCACCACCTCCCCCTCCTTCCCCTCTTCATTCCCCTCCCCCTCCTCCTCCCTCCCACTCTTCATTCACCTCCACCTACCCCTCCCTCCCCCTCTTCATTCCACTCCACCACCCCCACCCTCCCCTCTTCATTCCCCTCCCCCTCCCCGTACCTCCCCCTCTTCATTGCCCTCCACCAACCCCTCCTCCCCCTCTTCATTCCCCTCCCCCACCCTCCCACTCTTCATTCTCCTCCCCCTCCCTCCGACTCTTCATTCTCCTCCCCCTCTCTTCCCCTCTTCATTCCCCTCCCCCTCCTCCTCCCTCCCCCTCTTCATTCACCTCCACCTACCCCTCCCTCCCCCTCTTCATTCACTACACCACCCCCACCCTCCCCCTCTTTATTCCACTCCACCACCCCCTCCCTCCCCCTCTTCATTCCCATCCACCACCCTTACCCTTCCCCGCTTCATTCGCCTCCCCCTCCCCATCTCTCCCCCTCTTCATTCCCCTCCCCCTCGCTCCCCCTCTTCATTCCCCTCCCCATCCCGCTCCCTCCACCTCTTCATTCCCATCCACCACCCCGTCCCTCCCCCTCCCTCCCACTCTTCATTCCACTACACCTCCCCCTCCCTCCCACTCTTCATTCCACTCCACCACCCCCCACCCTCCCCCTTTTCATTCCCATCCACCTCCCCCTCCCACGCCCTCATCATTCCCCTCCCCCTCCCTCCCCTCTTCATTCCCCTCCCCCTGCCTTCCCCTCTTCATTCCCCTCGCCCTCCTCCTCCATCCCCCTCTTCATTCACCTGCACCTACCCCTCCCTCCCCCTCTTTATTGCCCTCCACCAGCCCCTCCCTCCCCCTCTTCATACCCCTCCACCATCCACTCCCTCCCCTACTTCATTCTTCACCACCTCCCCCACCCTCCCTCTCCCTCCCCCTCTTCATTCCCCTCCCTCCCCCTCTTCATTCCACTCCACCACCCCCTTCCTCCCCTCTTCATTCCCCTCCCCTTCCCCGTACCACCCCCTCTTCATTCACCTCCAACTTCACCCTCCCTCACCCTCTTCATTCCACTCCACCACCCCCTCCCTCCCCCTCTTCATTCCCATCCCATTCCCCGTACCAACCGCTCTTCATTCCCCTCCACCATCCCCTCCCTCCCCCACTTCATTCTTCACCACCTGCCTCTCCCTCCCCCTCTTCATTCCCCTCCCACTCCTCCTCCCTACCACTCTTCATTCACCTCCACCTTCCCCCTCCCTCCCCCTATTCCTTCCACTCCACCACCCCCTCCCTCCCCCTCTTCATTCCCTCCACCATCCCCTACCTCCCCCACTTCATTCTTCACCACCTCCCCCTCCCTCCCCCTCTTCATTCCCCTCCCCCTCCCTCCCACTCTTCATTCCCCTCCCCCTCCTCCTCCCTCCCCCTCTTCATTCCACTACACCACCCCCACCCTCCCCTCTTATTCCCCTCCACCACCCTTTCCCTCCCCCTCTTCATTCGCCTCCCCCTCCCCCTCCCTCCCACTCTTCATTCCACTACACCACCCCCTCCCTCCCCTTCTTTCTTCCACCCCACCTCCCCCTCCCTCCCCTTTTTCATTCCCATCCACCTCCGCCGCCCTCGCCCTCTTCATTCCCTCCCCCTCCCTCCCTCCCCTCTTCATTCCCCTCCCCCTCCCACCCCCTCTTCATTCACCTCCGCCTACCCGTCCCTCCCCCTCTTCATTCCACTCCACCACCCCCTCCCTCCCCCCTTCATTCCCCCTCCCCCTCCCCCTCCTCCCCCTCTTCATTGCCCTCCACCAACCCCTCCCTCCCCCTCTTCATTCCCCTCCACCATTCCCTCCCTCCCCCACTTCATTATTCACCACTTCCCCCTCCCTCCACCTCTTCATTCCCCTCCCCCTCCTTCCCACTCTTCATTCTCCTCCCCCTCTCTCCCCCTCTTCATTCCCCTCCCCCTCCTCCTCAATCCCCCTCTTCATTCACCTCCACCTCCCCCTCCATCCCCCTCTTCATTCCCATCCACCAATCCACCCTCCCCCCTCTTCATTCCCCTCCACATGCCCCTTTTCTCCCATCTTCATTCCCATCCAACTCCCCCTCCCTCCCCTCTTCATTCGCCTCCACCACCCCTCCATTCCCCTCTTCTTTCCCCTCCACCACCCTCCCTCCCCTCTTCATACCACTCCACCTCCCCATTTCTCCCCTCTTCATTCCCCTCCACCACCCCCTCCATTACCCTCTTCATTCCCCTCAACCATCCCCTCCCTCCCCCTTCAGACTTCACCTCCTCCCGCTCCCTCCCCCTCTTCATTCCCCTCTATCACGCCCTCCCTTCCCCTCTTCATTCCCCTCCACCTCCCAATCCCTCCCCCTCTTCATTCCACTCCACCAACCCCTCCCTCCCCATCTTCATTCCCATCCACCTCCCTCTCCCTCTTCATTCTCCTCCACCTCCCCCTCCCTTCCCCTCTTCATTCCCCTCAACCACCCCCTCCCTCCCCCCTCATCCTTCCCCTCCAACACCCCCTCCCTACCCCTTTTCATTCCCCTCCACCTACCCCTCCCTCCCCATCTTCAATCCCATCCACCTCCCCCTCCCTGCCCCTCTTCATTCACCTCCACCTCCCACTCCCTCCCCCTCTTCATTCCCCTCCACAAACCCCTCCCTCCCCCTCTTCATTCCCATCCACCTCCCCGTCCCTCCCCCTCTTCATTCCCCTCAACCACCCCCTCCTTCCCCTCTTCATTCTCCTCCACCACCCCCTCCCTTCCACTTTTCATACCCCTCCACCCCTCCCTCCCCTGTTCTTTCCTCTCCACCACCCCCGCCCTCCCCCTCTTCATTCCCCTCTAACACCCCCTCCCTCCCCCTTTTCATTCCGCTCCACACCTCCTCACTTCCCCTCTACATTCCCATCCAACACCCCCTCCCTCCCCTCTTCATTCCACTCCACCTCCCCCTCCCTCCACCTCTTCATTCCCCTCCACAACCCCTTCCCTCCCCCTCTTCATTACCCTCTAACACCCCCTCCCTCCCCCTCTTCATTCTTCACCACCTCCCCCTCCCTCCCCCACTTCATTCCCCTCTACCGCCACCTCCCTCCCCTCTTCATTCCACTCCACCACCCTCTCCCTCCCCCTCGTCATTGCCCTCCACCAACCCCTCCCTCCCCCTCTTCATTCCCCCCCACAATCCCCTCCACCATCCCCTCCACATTCCCCCCCACAATCCCCTCCACCATCCCCTCCATCCGCCACTTCATTCTTCACCACCTCCCCCTCCCTTCCCCTCTTCATTCCCCACCCCCTCCTCCTCCCTCCCCCTTATCATTCACCTCCACCTACCCCTCCCCTCCCCTCTTCATTCCACTGCTCCGCTCCCTCCCTCCCCGTCTTCATTCTTCACCACCTCCCCCACCCTCCCCCTCTTCATTCCCCTCAACCACCCCCTCCTTCCCCCTCTTCATTCTCCTCCACCACCCCCTCCCTTCCACTTTTCATACCCCTCCACCTCCCCTCACTCCCCCTGTTCTTTCCTCTCCACCACCCGCGCCCTCCCCCTCTTCATTCCCCTCTAACACCCCCTCCATCCCCCTCTTCATTCCCCTCTAACACCCCCTCCCTCCCCCTCTTCATTCCCTCTAACATCCCCTCCCTCCCATTTTTCATTCCGCTCCACCACCCCCTCACTTCCCCTCTACATTCCCATCCACCACCCCCATCCCTCCCCTCTTCATTCCACTCCATCTCCCCCTCCCTCCACCTCTTCATTCCCCTCCACAACCCCCTCCCTCCCCCTCTTCATTCCCCTCTAACACCCCCTCCATCCCCCTCTTCATTCCCCTCTAACACCCCCTCCATCCCCCTCTTCATTCCCCTCTAACACCCCCTCCCTCCCCCTATTCATTCCACTCTAACACCCCCACCCTCCCCCTTTTAATTCCGCTCTACCACCCCCTCACTTCCCCTCTACATTCCATTCCACAACCCCCTCCCTCCCCTCTTCATTCCACTCCACCTCCCCCTCCCTCCACCTCTTCATTCTCCTCCACAACCCCCTCCCTCCACCTCTTCATTCCCCTCCACAACCCCCTCCCTCCACCCCTTCATTCCCCTCCACAATCCCCTCCACCATCCCCTCCATCCGCCACTTCATTCTTCACCACCTCCCCCTCCCTCCACTCCCTCCCCCTCCCTTCCCCTCTTCATTCCACTCCACCGCTCCCTCCCTCCCCGTCTTCATTCCCCTCCCCCTCCCCGTACCACCCCCTCTTCATTCCCCTCCACCATTGCCTCCCTCCCCCACTTAGTTCTCCACCACCTCCCCCTCCCTCCCCCTCTTCAGTCCCCTCCCCCTCTCTTCCCCTATTCATTCCCCTCCGCCTCTCTTCCCCTCTTCATTCCGCTCCCCCTCCTCCTCCCTCCCCCTCTTCATTCACCTCCACCTACCCCTCCCTTCCCCCTCTTCATTGCACTCCACCACCCCCTTCGTTTCCCCTCTTCATTCCCCTCCACCAACCACTCCCTCCCCCTCTTCATTCCACTCCAACACCCCTTCCCTCCCCCTCTTCATTCTTCACCACCTCCCTCTCCCTCCCCCTCGTCATTGCCCTCCACCAACCCCTCCCTCCCCCTCTTCATTCCCCTCCACCTCCCCCTCCCTCCCCCTCTTCATTCCCCTCCACCTCCCCCTCCCTCCCCCTCTTCATTCCCCTCCACCACCCCCTCCCACCCCTCTTCATTCCCCTCCACCAACCCCTCCCTCCCCCTCTTCATTCCCCCCCACAATCCCCTCCACCATCCCCTCCATCCACCACTTCATTCTTCACCACCTCCCCCTCCCTCCCACTCCCTCCCCCTCCCTGCCCCTCTTCATTCCCCACCCCCTCCTCCTCCCTCCCCCTTATCATTCACCTCCACCTACCCCTCCTTTCCCCTCTTCATTCCACTCCACCGCCCCCTCCCTCCCCCTCTTCATTCCAGTCCACCACCCCGTACCACCTCCTCTTCATTCCCCTCCACCATCGCCTCCCTCCCCCTCGTCATTGCCCTCCACCAACCACTCCCTTCCCCTCTTCATTCCTCACCCCTCCTCTTCCTCCCCCTTATCATTCACCTCCACCTACCCCTCCCCTCCCCTCTTCATTCCACTCCACCGCCCCCTCCCTCCCCCTCTTCATTCCACTCCACCACCCCGTACCACCTCCTCTTCATTCCCCTCCACCATCGCCTCCCTCCCCCACTTCATTCTCCACCACTTCCCCTCCTCCCCCTCTTCATTCCCCTCCGCCTCTCTTCCCCTCTTCATTCCACTCCAACACCCCCTCCCTCCCCCTCTTCATTCCACTCCACCACCCCATCCCTCCCCCTCTTCATTCCCCTCTAACACCCCCTCCCTCCCCCTCTTCATTCCCCTCTAACACCCCCTCCCTCCCCCTTTTCATTCCACTCCACCACCCCTCCCTCCCCCTCTTCATTTCCCTCTAACACCCCCTCCCTCCCCCTCTTCATTCCCCTCTAACACCCCCTCCCTCCCCCTTTTCATTCCGCTCCACCACCCCCTCACTTCCCCTCTACATTCCCATCCACCACCCCCTCCCTGCCCTCTTCATTCCACTGCACCTCCCCCTCCCTCCACCTCCCTCCACCTCTTCATTCCCCTCCACAACCTCCTCCCTCCCCCACTTCATCCCCCTCAACCACCCCCTCCCTCCCCTCTTCATTCCACTCCACCACCCTCTCCCTCCCCCTCGTCATTGCCCTCCACCAACCCCTCCCTTCCCCTCTTCATTCCCCACCCCCTCCTCCTCCCTCCCCCTTATCATTCACCTCCACCTACCCCTCCCCTCCCCTCTTCATTCCACTCCACCACCCTCTCCCTCCCCCTCGTCATTGCCCTCCACCAACCCCTCCCTTCCCCTCTTCATTCCCCACCCCCTCCTCCTCCCTCCCCCTTATCATTCACCTCCACCTACCCCTCCCCTCCCCTCTTCATTCCACTCCACCGCTCCCTCCCTCCCCGTCTTCATTCCCCTCCCCCTCCCCGTACCACCCCCACTTCATTCCCCTCAACCACCCCCTCCCTCCCCTCTTCATTCCACTCCACCACCCTCTCCCTCCCCCTCGTCATTGCCCTCCACCAACCCCTCCCTTCCCCTCTTCATTCCCCACCCCCCTCCTCCTCCCTCCCCTTATCATTCACCGCCACCTACCCCTCCCCTCCCCTCTTCATTCCACTCCACCACCCTCTCCCTCCCCCTCGTCATTGCCCTCCACCAACCCCTCCCTTCCCCTCTTCATTCCCCACCCCCTCCTCCTCCCTCCCCCTTATCATTCACCTCCACCTACCCCTCCCCTCCCCTCTTCATTCTACTCCACCGCTCCCTCCCTCCCCGTCTTCATTCCCCTCCCCCTCCCCGTACCACCCCCTCTTCATTCCCCTCCACCATCGCCTCCCTCCCCCTCTTCATTCTCCACCACCTCCCAATCCCTCCCCTCTTCAGTCCCCTCCCCCTCTCTTCCCCTATTCATTCCCCTCCGCCTCTCTTCCCCTCTTCATTCCGCTCCCCCACCTCCTCCCTCCCCCTCTTCATTCCCCTCCACCTACCCTCCCTCCCCCTCTTCATTCCACTCCACCACCCCCCTCCTTTCCCCTCTTCATTCCCCTCCACCAACCCCTCCCTCCCCCTCTTCATTCCACTCCAACACCCCTTCCCTCCCCCTCTTCATTCTTCACCACCTCCCCCTCCCTCCCCCACTTCATTCCCCTCAACCACCCCTTCCCTCCCCTCTTCATTCCACTCCACCACCCTCTCCCTCCCCCTCATCATTGCCCTCCACCAACCCCACCCTCCCCCTCTTCATTCCCCTCTTCATTCCCCTCCACAATCCCCTCCACCATCCCCTCCATCTGCCACTTCATTCTTCACCAACTCCCCCTCCCTCCCACTCCCTCCCCCTCCCTGCCCCTCTTCATTCCCCACCCCCTCCTCCTCCCTCCCCCTTATCATTCACCTCCACCTACCCCTCCCTTCCCTCTTCATTCCACTCCACTGCCCCCTCCCTCCCCCTCTCATTCCCCTCCCCCTCCCCGTACCACCCCCTCTTCATTGCCCGCCACCAAACCCTCCCTCCCCCTCTTCATTCCCTTCCACCATCGCCTCCCTCCCCACTTCATTCTCCACCACCTCCCCCTCCCTCCCCCTCTTCAGTCCCCTCCCCCTCTCTTCCCCTATTCATTCCCCTCCGCCTCTCTTCCCCTCTTCATTCCACTCCACCACCCCCTCCTTTCCCCTCTTCATTCCCCTCCGCCAACCCCTCCCTCGCCCTCTTCATTCCACTCCAACACCCCTTCCCTCCCCCTCTTCATTCTTCACCACCTCCCCCTCCCTCCCCCTCTTCATTCCCCTCCGCCAACCCCTCCCTCGCCCTCTTCATTCCACTCCAACACCCCTTCCCTCCCCCTCTTCATTCTTCACCACCTCCCCTCCCTCCCCCTCTTCATTCCCCTCTACCACCCCCTCCCTCCCCTCTTCATTCCACTCCACCACCCCCTCCCTCCCCCTCGTCATTGCCCTCCACCAACCCCTCCCTCCCCCTATTCATTCCCCTTCACCATCCCCTCCATCCGCCACTTCATTCTTCACCACCTCCCCCTCCCTCCCCCTCCCTCCCCTCTTCATTCCTCACCCCCTCCCTCCCCCTCTTCATTCCACTCCCCCTCCCTCCCCCTCTTCATTCCCCTCCCCCTCCTCCTCCCTCCCCTCTCATTGCCCTCCACCAGCCCCTCCCTCCCCCTCTTCATTCCACTCCAACACCCCCTCACTCCCCCTCTTCATTCCCATCCACCACCCTTTCACTCCCCTCTTTATTCGCCTCCCCCTCCCCATCCCTCCCCCTCTTCATTCCCCTCCCCCTCCCCCTAACTCACCATCTTCATTCCCCTCCCCCTCCCTCCCGCTCTTCATTCCCATCCACCACCCCCTCCCTACCCCTCTTCATTCCCGTCCCCCTCCCTCCCACTCTTCATTCTACTACACCTCCCCATCCCTCCCCCTCTTCATTCCCCTCCCCCTCCCCCTAACTCACCATCTTCATTCCCCTCCCCCCTCCCTCCCCCTCTTCATTCCCATCCACCACCCCCTCCCTACCCCTCTTCCTTCCCGTCCCCCTCCCTCCCACTCTTCATTCTACTACACCTCCCCGTACCACCCCCTCTTCATTGCCCTCCACCAACCCCTCCCTCCCCCTCTTCATTCCACTCCAACACCCCCTCACTCCCCCTCTTCATTCCCATCCACCACCCTTTCACTCCCCTCTTCATTCGCCTCCCCCTCCCCATCCCTCCCCCTCTTCATTCCCCTCCCCCTCCCCCCACCTCACCATCTTCATACCCCTCCACCTCCCTCCCCCTCTTCATTCCCATCCACCACCCCCTCCCTACCCCTCTTCCTTCCCGTCCCCCTCCCTCCCACTCTTCATTCTACTACACCTCCCCCTCCCTCCCCCTCTTTATTCCACTCCACCACCCCTCCCTCCCCCTCTTCATTCCCATCCACCTCCCCCTCCCTCCCCCTCTTCATTCCCCTCCAACACCCCCACCCTCCCCCTTTTCATTCCGCTCCACCACCTCCTCACTTCCCCTCTACATTCCCATCCAACACCCCCTCCCTCCCCTCTTCATTCCACTCCACCTCCCCCTCCCTCCACCTCTTCATTCCCCTCTAACACCCCCTCCCTCCCCCTCTTCATTCTTCACCACCTCCCCCTCCCTCCCCCACTTCATTCCCCTCTACCGCCACCTCCCTCCCCTCTTCATTCCACTCCACCACCCTCTCCCTCCCCCTCGTCATTGCCCTCCACCAACCCCTCCCTCCCCCTCTTCATTCCCCCCCACAATCCCCTCCACCATCCCCTCCACATTCCCCCCCACAATCCCCTCCACCATCCCCTCCATCCGCCACTTCATTCTTCACCACCTCCCCCTCCCTTCCCCTCTTCATTCCCCACCCCCTCCTCCTCCCTCCCCCTTATCATTCACCTCCACCTACCTCTCCCCTCCCCTCTTCATTCCACTGCTCCGCTCCCTCCCTCCCCGTCTTCATTCTTCACCACCTCCCCCACCCTCCCCCTCTTCATTCCCCTCAACCACCCCCTCCTTCCCCCTCTTCATTCTCCTCCACCACCCCCTCCCTTCCACTTTTCATACCCCTCCACCTCCCCTCACTCCCCCTGTTCTTTCCTCTCCACCACCCGCGCCCTCCCCCTCTTCATTCCCCTCTAACACCCCCTCCATCCCCCTCTTCATTCCCCTCTAACACCCCCTCCCTCCCCCTCTTCATTCCCCTCTAACATCCCCTCCCTCCCATTTTTCATTCCGCTCCACCACCCCCTCACTTCCCCTCTACATTCCCATCCACCACCCCCTCCCTCCCCTCTTCATTCCACTCCATCTCCCCCTCCCTCCACCTCTTCATTCCCCTCCACAACCCCCTCCCTCCCCCTCTTCATTCCCCTCTAACACCCCCTCCATCCCCCTCTTCATTCCCCTCTAACACCCCCTCCATCCCCCTCTTCAATCCCCTCTAACACCCCCTCCCTCCCCCTTTTAATTCCGCTCTACCACCCCCTCACTTCCCCTCTACATTCCATTCCACAACCCCCTCCCTCCCCTCTTCATTCCACTCCACCTCCCCCTCCCTCCACCTCTTCATTCTCCTCCACAACCCCCTCCCTCCACCTCTTCATTCCCCTCCACAACCCCCTCCCTCCACCCCTTCATTCCCCTCCACAATCCCCTCCACCATCCCCTCCATCCGCCACTTCATTCTTCACCACCTCCCCCTCCCTCCCACTCCCTCCCCCTCCCTTCCCCTCTTCATTCCACTCCACCGCTCCCTCCCTCCCCGTCTTCATTCCCCTCCCCCTCCCCGTACCACCCCCTCTTCATTCCCCTCCACCATCGCCTCCCTCCCCCACTTAGTTCTCCACCACCTCCCCCTCCCTCCCCCTCTTCAGTCCCCTCCCCCTCTCTTCCCCTATTCATTCCCCTCCGCCTCTCTTCCCCTCTTCATTCCGCTCCCCCTCCTCCTCCCTCCCCCTCTTCCTTCACCTCCACCTACCCCTCCCTCCCCCTCTTTATTGCACTCCACCACCCCCTCGTTTCCCCTCTTCATTCCCCTCCACCAACCACTCCCTCCCCCTCTTCATTCCACTCCAACACCCCTTCCCTCCCCCTCTTCATTCTTCACCACCTCCCTCTCCCTCCCCCTCGTCATTGCCCTCCACCAACCCCTCCCTCCCCCTCTTCATTCCCCTCCACCTCCCCCTCCCTCCCCCTCTTCATTCCCCTCCACCTCCCCCTCCCTCCCCCTCTTCATTCCCCTCCACCACCCCCTCCCACCCCTCTTCATTCCCCTCCACCAACCCCTCCCTCCCCCTCTTCATTCCCCCCCACAATCCCCTCCACCATCCCCTCCATCCGCCACTTCATTCTTCACCACCTCCCCCTCCCTCCCACTCCCTCCCCCTCCCTGCCCCTCTTCATTCCCCACCCCCTCCTCCTCCCTCCCCCTTATCATTCACCTCCACCTACCCCTCCTTTCCCCTCTTCATTCCACTCCACCGCCCCCTCCCTCCCCCTCTTCATTCCAGTCCACCACCCCGTACCACCTCCTCTTCATTCCCCTCCACCATCGCCTCCCTCCCCCTCGTCATTGCCCTCCACCAACCACTCCCTTCCCCTCTTCATTCCTCACCCCTCCTCTTCCCTCCCCCTTATCATTCACCTCCACCTACCCCTCCCCTCCCCTCTTCATTCCACTCCACCGCCCCCTCCCTCCCCCTCTTCATTCCACTCCACCACCCCGTACCACCTCCTCTTCATTCCCCTCCACCATCGCCTCCCTCCCCCACTTCATTCTCCACCACTCCCCTCCCTCCCCCTCTTCAGTCCCCTCCCCCTCTCTTCCCCTCTTCAGTCCCCTCCGCCTCTCTTCCCCTCTTCATTCCACTCCAACACCCCCTCCCTCCCCCTCTTCATTCTTCACCACCTCCCCCTCCCTCCCCCTCTTCATTCCCCTCTACCACCCCCTCCCTCCCCTCTTCATTCCACTCCACCACCCCATCCCTCCCCCTCTTCATTCCCCTCTAACACCCCCTCCCTCCCCCTCTTCATTCCCCTCTAACACCCCCTCCCTCCCCCTTTTCATTCCGCTCCACCACCCCCTCACTTCCCCTCTACATTCCCATCCACCACCCCCTCCCTGCCCTCTTCATTCCACTCCACCTCCCCCTCCCTCCACCTCTTCATTCCCCTCCACAACCTCCTCCCTCCCCCAAATTATCCCCCTCAACCACCCCCTCCCTCCCCTCTTCATTCCACTCCACCACCCTCTCCCTCCCCCTCGTCATTGCCCTCCACCAACCCCTCCCTTCCCCTCTTCATTCTCCACCCCCCCTCCTCCCTCCCCCTTATCATTCACCTCCACCTACCCCTCCCCTCCCCTCTTCATTCCACTCCACCACCCTCTCCCTCCCCCTCGTCATTGCCCTCCACCAACCCCTCCCTTCCCCTCTTCATTCCCCACCCCCTCCTCCTCCCTCCCCCTTATCATTCACCTCCACCTACCCCTCCCCTCCCCTCTTCATTCCACTCCACCGCTCCCTCCCTCCCCGTCTTCATTCCCCTCCCCCTCCCCGTACCACCCCCACTTCATTCCCCTCAACCACCCCCTCCCTCCCCTCTTCATTCCACTCCACCACCCTCTCCCTCCCCCTCGTCATTGCCCTCCACCAACCCCTCCCTTCCCCTCTTCATTCCCCACCCCCTCCTCCTCCCTCCCCTTATCATTCACCGCCACCTACCCCTGCCCTCCCCTCTTCATTCCACTCCACCACCCTCTCCCTCCCCCTCGTCATTGCCCTCCACCAACCCCTCCCTTCCCCTCTTCATTCCCCACCCCCTCCTCCTCCCTCCCCCTTATCATTCACCTCCACCTACCCCTCCCCTCCCCTCTTCATTCCACTCCACCGCTCCCTCCCTCCCCGTCTTCATTCCCCTCCCCCTCCCCGTACCACCCCCTCTTCATTCCCCTCCACCATCGCCTCCCTCCCCCTCTTCATTCTCCACCACCTCCCAATCCCTCCCCCTCTTCAGTCCCCTCCCCCTCTCTTCCCCTATTCATTCCCCTCCGCCTCTCTTCCCCTCCTCATTCCGCTCCCCCACCTCCTCCCTCCCCCTCTTCATTCCCCTCCACCTACCCCTCCCTCCCCCTCTTCATTCCACTCCACCACCCCCTCCTTTCCCCTCTTCATTCCCCTCCACCAACCCCTCCCTCCCCCTCTTCATTCCACTCCAACACCCCTTCCCTCCCCCTCTTCATTCTTCACCACCTCCCCCTCCCTCCCCCACTTCATTCCCCTCAAACACCCCTTCCCTCCCCTCTTCATTCCACTCCACCACCCTCTCCCTCCCCCTCATCATTGCCCTCCACCAACCCCACCCTCCCCCTCTTCATTCCCCTCCACAATCCCCTCCACCATCCCCTCCATCCGCCACTTCATTCTTCACCACCTCCCCCTCCCTCCCACTCCTCCCCCTCCCTGCCCCTCTTCATTCCCCACCCCCTCCTCCTCCCTCCCCCTTAAAATTCACCTCCACCTACCCCTCCCTTCCCCTCTTCATTCCACTCCACTGCCCCCTCCCTCCCCTCTTCATTCCCCTCCCCCTCCCCGTACCACCCCCTCTTCATTGCCCGCCACCAAACCCTCCCTCCCCCTCTTCATTCCCTTCCACCATCGCCTCCCTCCCCACTTCATTCTCCACCACCTCCCCCTCCCTCCCCCTCTTCAGTCCCCTCCCCCTCTCTTCCCCTATTCATTCCCCTCCGCCTCTCTTCCCCTCTTCATTCCTCTCCACCACCCCCTCCTTTCCCCTCTTCATTCCCCTCCACCAACCCCTCCCTCGCCCTCTTCATTCCACTCCAACACCCCTTCCCTCCCCCTCTTCATTCTTCACCACCTCCCCCTCCCTCCCCTCTTCATTCCCCTCTACCACCCCCTCCCTCCCCTCTTCATTCCACTCCACCACCCCCTCCCTCCCCCTCGTCATTGCCCTCCACCAACCCTCCCTCCCCCTATTCATTCCCCTTCACCATCCCCTCCATCCGCCACTTCATTCTTCACCACCTCCCCCTCCCTCCCCCTCCCTCCCCCTCTTCATTCCTCACCCCCTCCCTCCCCCTCTTCATTCCACTCCCCCTCCTCCTCCCTCCCCTCTTCATTGCCCTCCACCAGCCCCTCCCTCCCCCTCTTCATTCCACTCCAACACCCCCTCACTCCCCTCTTCATTCCCATCCACCACCCTTTCACTCCCCTCTTTATTCGCCTCCCCTCCCCATCCCTCCCCCTCTTCATTCCCCTCCCCCTCCCCCTAACTCACCATCTTCATTCCCCTCCCCCTCCCTCCCGCTCTTCATTCCCATCCACCACCCCCTCCCTACCCCTCTTCATTCCCGTCCCCCTCACTCCCACTCTTCATTCTACTACACCTCCCCATCCCTCCCCTCTTCATTCCCCTCCCCCTCCCCCTAACTCACCATCTTCATTCCCTCCCCCTCCCTCCCCCTCTTCATTCCCATCCACCACCCCCTCCCTACCCCTCTTCCTTCCCGTCCCCCTCCCTCCCACTCTTCATTCTACTACACCTCCCCCTCCCTCCCCCTCTTTATTCCACTCCACCACCCCCTCCCTCCCCTCTTCATTCCCATCCACCTCCCCCTCCCTCCCCCTCTTCATTCCCCTCCAACACCCCCACCCTCCCCCTTTTCATTCGCATCCACATCCCCCTCCCTCCCCCTCTTCATTCCCCTCCCCCACCCTCCTCCTCTTCATTCCCCTCCCCCTCCCTCCCCCTCTTCATTCCCCTCCCCCTCATCATTCCCCTACACCATCCCCTCCCTCCCCCTCATCATTCCCCTACACCATCCCCTCCCTCCCCCACTTCATTCTTCACCACCTCCCTTCCCTCCCATTCCCTCCCCCTCCCTCCCCCTCTTCATTCCCCTCCCCGTCCTCCACCTTCCCACTCTTCATTCACCTCCACCTACCCCTCCCTCCCCCTCTTCATTCCACTCCACCACCCACTCCCTCCCCCTCTTCATTTACCTCCACCTCCCCTTCCCTCCCCCTCTTCATTCCCCTCCACAAACCCCCTCCCTCTCCCTCTTCATTCCCCTCTACCACCATCTCCCTCCCCTCTTCATTCCACTCCACCACCCCCTCCAATCCCTCTTCATTCCCCTCCACCTCCCACTCCCTCCCCCTCTTCAATCCCTTCCCCCTCTCTCCCCTTCTTCATTCCCCGACCCCTCCTCCTCCCTCCCCCTCTTCATTCACCTGCACCTACCCCTTCCTACCCCTCTTCATTCCACTCCAACACCCACTCCCTCCCCCTCTTCTTTCCCATCCACCACCCCTTCCCTCCCCCTCGTCATTTGCCTCCCCCTGCCCAACCCTCCCCCTCCCCCTCCCAAGCCCGCCCCTCCCTCCCCCTCTTCATTCCCCTCCCCATCCCGCTCTCTCTTCATTCTACTACACCTCCCCCTCACTCCCCCTCTTTATTCCACTGCACCTCCCCCTCCCTCCCCCACTTTATTCAACTCCACCACCCCCTCCACAACCCCCTCCCTCTCCCTCTTCTTTCCCCTCTAACACCCCCTCCCTCCCCCTCTTCATTCTTAACCACCTCCCCCTCCCTCCCCCTCTTCATTCCCCACACCCTCTCTCCCCCTATTCATTCAACTCCACCTACCCCTCCCTACCCCTCTTCATTCCACTCCACCACCCCCTCCCTCCCCCTCCCCGTATCACCCCCACTTCATTGCCCTCCACCAACCCCTCCCTCCCCCTCTTCATTCCCCTCCCTCCCCCACTTCATTCTTCACCACCTCCCCCTCCCTCCCCCTCTTCATTCCCCTCCACCAACCCATCCATCCCCCTCCTCATTCCACTCCAAAACCCCCTCCCTCCCCCTCTTCATTCTTCTCCATCTCCCCCTCCCTCCCCCTCTTCATTCCCCTCTACCACCCCCTCCCTCCCCTCTTCATTCCACTCCCCCACCCCCTCCCTCCCCCTCTTCATTCCCATCCACCACCCCCTCCCTACCCCTTCCTTCCCGTCCCCCTCCCTCCCACTCTTCATTCTACTACACCTCCCCCTCCCTCCCCCTCTTTATTCCACTCCACCACCCCCTCCCTCCCCCTCTTCATTCCCATCCACCTCCCCCTCCCTCCCCCTCTTCATTCCCCTCCAACACCCCCACCCTCCCCCTTTTCATTCGCATCCACATCCCCCTCCCTCCCCCTCTTCATTCCCCTCCCCCACCCTCCTCCTCTTCATTCCCCTCCCCTCCCTCCCCCTCTTCATTCCCCTCCCCCTCATCATTCCCCTACACCATCCCCTCCCACCCCCTCATCATTCCCCTACACCATCCCCTCCCTCCCCCACTTCATTCTTCACCACCTCCCCTTCCCTCCCATTCCCTCCCCCTCCCTCCCCCTCTGCATTCCCCTCCCCGTCCTCCACCTTCCCACTCTTCATTCACCTCCACCTACCCCTCCCTCCCCCTCTTCATTCCACTCCACCACCCACTCCCTCCCCCTCTTCATTCACCTCCACCTCCCCTTCCCTCCCCCTCTTCATTCCCCTCCACAACCCCCTCCCTCTCCCTCTTCATTCCCCTCTACCACCATCTCCCTCCCCTCTTCATTCCACTCCACCACCCCCTCCAACCCCTCTTCATTCCCCTCCACCTCCCACTCCCTCCCCCTCTTCAATCCCTTCCCCCTCTCTCCCCTTCTTCATTCCCCGACCCCTCCTCCTCCCTCCCCCTCTTCATTCACCTGCACCTACCCCTTCCTCCCCCTCTTCATTCCACTCCAACACCCACTCGCCCCCCCTCTTCATTCCCATCCACCACCCTTTCCCACCCCCTCGTCATTTGCCACCCCTCCCCCTCCCTAGCACGCCCCATCCCTCCCCCTCTTCATTCCCCTCTACCACCCCTCCCTCCCCTCTTTATTCCACTCAACCACCCCCTCCCTCCCCCACCCTCCCACTCTTCATTCCCCTCCCCCTCCTCCTCCCACCCCCTCTTCATTCACCTCCACCTACCCCTCCCTCCCCCTCTTCATTCCACTCCACCACCCCCTCCCTCCCCCTCCCAGCACCTCGCCCTCTTCATTGCCCTCCACCAACCCCTCCCTCCCCAATTCATTCTTCACCACTTCCCCTTCCCTCCCCCTCCCTGCCCCTCTTCATTCCCCTCCCCACCCTCCCCCTCTTCATTCCCCTCCCCGTCCTCCACCTTCCCCCTCTTCATTCCCCTCCACCAACCCCTCCATCCCCCTCTTCATTCCCCTCCACATCCCCCTCCCTCCCCCTCCTCATTCCCCTCTAACACCCCTCCCTCCCCTCTTCATTCTTCACCACCTCCCCCTCCCTCCCCCTCTTCATTCCCCTCTACCACCCCCTCCCTCCCCTCTTTATTCCACTCCACCACCCCCTCCCTCCTCCGCGTCATTGCCCTCCACCAACCCCTCCCTCCCCCTCGTCATTCCCCTCCACCATCCCCTCTGTACGCCACTTCATACTTCACCACCTCCCCATCCCTCCCCCTCCCTCCCCCTCCTCCTCCCTCCCCCTCTTCATTCCACTCCACCAACCCCTCCCTCCCCCTCTTCATTCCCCTCCACCATCCCCTCCCTCCCCCACTTCATTCTTCACCACCACCCCCTCCCTCCCCCTATTCATTTCCCGCCCCCTCGCTCCCCCTCTTCAATGACCTCCACCTACCCCTCCCTCCCCCTCTTCATTCCACTCCACCACCCCCCCTCCCCCTCTTCATTCCCCTCCACCACCCCCTCCCTCCCCCTCATCATTCCCCTCTACCTGCCCCTTCCTCCCCATCTTCATTCCAATCCACCTCACTCTCCCGCCCCCTCTTCATTCCCCTCAACCACCCCCTCCCTCCCCTTCTCGTTCCCCTCCACCTCCCCCTCCCTCCCCTTTTCATTCCCCTCCACCTCCCCCTCGCACCCCATCTTAATTGTCCTCCACCTCCCCCTCCCTTCCCCTCTTCTTTCACCTTCACCTCCCCTCCCTCCCCCTCTTCATTCCCCTCCACCACCCCCCCCCTCCCCCTCATCATTCCCCTCTACCTGCCCCTTCCTCCCCATCTTCATTCCAATCCACCTCACTCTCCCGCCCCCTCTTCATTCCCCTCAACCACCCCCTCCCTCCCCTTCTCATTCCCCTCCACCTCCCCCTCCCTCCCCTTTTCATTCCCCTCCACCTCCCCCTCGCACCCCATCTTCATTGTTCACCACCTCCCCCTCCCTCACCGTTCCGCCCCCTCCCTCCCCCTCCCTCACCCTCCCTCCCCCTCGTCCTCCCTCCCCCTCTTCATTCACCTCCACCTACCCCTACCTCCCCCTCTTCATTCCACTCCACCAACCCCTACCTCCCCCTCTTCATTCCCCCTCCCTCCCCGTACCACCCCCTCCTCATTGCCCTCCACCAACCCCTCCCTCCCCCTCTTCATTCCCCTCCACCATCCCCTCCCTCCCCCTCTTTATTCCACTCAACCACCCCTTCCCTCCCCCTCTTCATTCCCCTCCCCCACCCTCCCACTCTTCATTCCCCTCCCCCTCCTCCTCCCTCCCCCTCTTCATTCACCTCCACCTACCCCTCCCTCCCCCTCTTCATTCCACTCCACCACCCACTCCCTCCCCCTCCCCGTACCTTGCCCTCTTCATTGCCCTCCACCAACCCCTCCCTCCCCCTCATCATTCCCCTCCCTCCCCAATTCATTCTTCACCACCTCCCCTTCCCTCCCCCTCCCTGACCCTCTTCATTCCCCTCCCCTCCCTCCCCCTCTTCATTCCCCCTCTTCATTCACCTCCACCTACCCCTCCCTCCCCATCTTCATTCCCCTCCCCCTCCTCCTCCCTCCCACTCTTCATTCACATCCACCTACCCCTCCCTCCCCCTCTTCATTCCACTCCACCACCCCCTCCCTCCCCCTCCCCGGAGCCCACCCTCTTAATTGCCCTGCACCTTCCCCTCCCTACCCCTCTTCATTCCCCTCCATCACCCCCTCCCTCCCCCTCTTCATTCCCCTCCCCGCCTCCTCCCTCCCCCTCTTCATTCACCTCCACCTACCCCTCCCTCCCCTCTTCATTCCCCTCCACCTCCCCTTTCCCCTCCCTACCCCTCTTCATTCCCCTCCACCACCCCCTCCCTCCCCCTCTTCATTCCCCTCCCCCGCCTCCTCCCTCCCCCTCTTCATTCACCTCCACCTACCCCTCCCTCCCCTCTTCATTCCCCTCCACCACCCTCTCCCCCCCACTCTTCATTCCCTTCCACCTCCCCCTCTTCATTCCCTCCACCACCCCCTCCCTCCTTCTTCATTCCCCTCTACCAGCCCCTCCCTCCCCATCTTCATTCCCATCCACCTCCTCTCCCTCCCCCACTTCATTCCCCTCCACCTCCCTCTCCCTCGCCCTCTTCATTGCCATCCACCAACCCCTCCCTCCCCCTCTTCATTCCCCTCCACCTCCCTCTCCCTCGCCCTCTTCATTGCCCTCCTCCAACCCCTCCCTCCCCCTCTTCATTCCCCTCCCCTCCTCCTCCCACCCCTCTTCATTCACCTCCACCTACACCTCCCTCCCCCTCTTCATTCCACTCCAACACCCCCTCCCTCCCCCTCTTCATTCCCATCCACCACCCCCTCCCTCCCCCTCATCATTCCCCTCCCTCCCCAATTCATTCTTCACCACCTCCCCTTCCCTCCCCCTCCCTGCCCCTCTTCATTCCCCTCCCCTCCCTCCCCCTCTTCATTCCCATCCACCTCCTCTCCCTCCCCCACTTCATTCCCCTCCACCTCCCTCTCCCTCGCCCTCTTCATTGCCATCCACCAACCCCTCCCTCCCCCTCTTCATTCCCCTCCACCTCCCTCTCCCTCGCCCTCTTCATTGCCCTCCTCCAACCCCTCCCTCCCCCTCTTCATTCCCCTCCCCCTCCTCCTCCCACCCCTCTTCATTCACCTCCACCTACACCTCCCTCCCCCTCTTCATTCCACTCCAACACCCCCTCCCTCCCCCTCTTCATTCCCATCCACCACCCCCTCCCTCCCCCTCATCATTCCCCTCCCTCCCCAATTCATTCTTCACCACCTCCCCTTCCCTCCACCTCCCTGCCCCTCTTCATTCCCCTCCCCTCCCTCCCCCTCTTCATTCACCTCCTCCTACCACTCCCTCCCCATCTTCATTCCCCTCCCCCTCCTCCTCCCTCCCACTCTTAATTCACCTCCACCTCCCCCTCACTCCCCCTCTTTATTCCACTGCACCTCCCCCTCCCTCCCCCACTTTATTCCACTCCACCACCCCCTCCACAACCCCCTCCCTCTCCCTCTTCTTTCCCCTCTAACACCCCCTCCCTCCCCCTCTTCATTCTTAACCACCTCCCCCTCCCTCCCCCTCTTCATTCCGCTCCACACCCCCTCCATCCCCCTCTTGTTTCCCCTCCACCATCCCCACCATCCGCCCCTTCACACGTCACCACCTCCCCCTCCCTCCGCCTCCCTCCCCCTCTTCATTCCCCACCCCCTCTCTCCCCCTATTCATTCACCTCCACCTCCCCCTCCCTACCCCTCTTCATTCCACTCCACCAACCCCTCCCTCCCCCTCTTCTTTCCCATCCACCACCCCTTCCCTCCCCCTCGTCATTTGCCTCCCCCTGCCCAACCCTCCCCTCCCCCTCCCAAGCCCGCCCCTCCCTCCCCCTCTTCATTCCCCTCCCCATCCCGCTCTCTCTTCATTCTACTACACCTCCCCCTCACTCCCCCTCTTTATTCCACTGCACCTCCCCCTCCCTCCCCCACTTTATTCAACTCCACCACCCCCTCCACAACCCCCTCCCTCTCCCTCTTCTTTCCCCTCTAACACCCCCTCCCTCCCCCTCTTCATTCTTAACCACCTCCCCCTCCCTCCCCCTCTTCATTCCCCACACCCTCTCTCCCCCTATTCATTCAACTCCACCTACCCCTCCCTACCCCTCTTCATTCCACTCCACCACCCCCTCCCTCCCCCTCCCCGTACCACCCCCACTTCATTGCCCTCCACCAACCCCTCCCTCCCCCTCTTCATTCCCCTCCCTCCCCCACTTCATTCTTCACCACCTCCCCCTCCCTCCCCCTCTTCATTCCCCTCCACCAACCCATCCATCCCCCTCCTCATTCCACTCCAAATCCCCTCCCTCCCCCTCTTCATTCTTCTCCATCTCCCCCTTCCTCCCCCTCTTCATTCCCCTCTACCACCCCCTCCCTCCCCTCTTCATTCCACTCCCCCACCCCCTCCCTCCCCCTCTTCATTCCATCCACCACCCCCTCCCTACCCCTCTTCCTTCCCGTCCCCCTCCCTCCCACTCTTCATTCTACTACACCTCCCCCTCCCTCCCCCTCTTTATTCCACTCCACCACCCCCTCCCTCCCCCTCTTCATTCCCATCCACCTCCCCCTCCCTCCCCCTCTTCATTCCCCTCCAACACCCCCACCCTCCCCCTTTTCATTCGCATCCACATCCCCCTCCCTCCCCCTCTTCATTCCCCTCCCCCACCCTCCTCCTCTTCATTCCCCTCCCCCTCCCTCCCCCTCTTCATTCCCCTCCCCCTCATCATTCCCCTACACCATCCCCTCCCACCCCCTCATCATTCCCCTACACCATCCCCTCCCTCCCCCACTTCATTCTTCACCACCTCCCCTTCCCTCCCATTCCCTCCCCCTCCCTCCCCTCTTCATTCCCCTCCCCGTCCTCCACCTTCCCACTCTTCATTCACCTCCACCTACCCCTCCCTCCCCCTCTTCATTCCACTCCACCACCCACTCCCTCCCCCTCTTCATTCACCTCCACCTCCCCTTCCCTCCCCCTCTTCATTCCCCTCCACAACCCCCTCCCTCTCCCTCTTCATTCCCCTCTACCACCATCTCCCTCCCCTCTTCATTCCACTCCACCACCCCCTCCAACCCCTCTTCATTCCCCTCCACCTCCCACTCCCTCCCCCTCTTCAATCCCTTCCCCCTCTCTCCCCTTCTTCATTCCCCGACCCCTCCTCCTCCCTCCCCCTCTTCATTCACCTGCACCTACCCCTTCCTCCCCCTCTTCATTCCACTCCAACACCCACTCGCCCCCCCTCTTCATTCCCATCCACCACCCTTTCCCACCCCCTCGTCATTTGCCACCCCTCCCCCTCCCTAGCACGCCCCATCCCTCCCCCTCTTCATTCCCCTCTACCACCCCCTCCCTCCCCTCTTTATTCCACTCAACCACCCCCTCCCTCCCCCACCCTCCCACTCTTCATTCCCCTCCCCCTCCTCCTCCCACCCCCTCTTCATTCACCTCCACCTACCCCTCCCTCCCCCTCTTCATTCCACTCCACCACCCCCTCCCTCCCCCTCCCAGCACCTCGCCCTCTTCATTGCCCTCCACCAACCCCTCCCTCCCCAATTCATTCTTCACCACTTCCCCTTCCCTCCCCCTCCCTGCCCCTCTTCATTCCCCTCCCCACCCTCCCCCTCTTCATTCCCCTCCCCGTCCTCCACCTTCCCCCTCTTCATTCCCCTCCACCAACCCCTCCATCCCCCTCTTCATTCCCCTCCACATCCCCCTCCCTCCCCCTCCTCATTCCCCTCTAACACCCCTCCCTCCCCTCTTCATTCTTCACCACCTCCCCCTCCCTCCCCCTCTTCATTCCCCTCTACCACCCCCTCCCTCCCCTCTTTATTCCACTCCACCACTCCCTCCCTCCTCCTCGTCATTGCCCTCCACCAACCCCTCCCTCCCCCTCGTCATTCCCCTCCACCATCCCCTCTGTACGCCACTTCATACTTCACCACCTCCCCATCCCTCCCCCTCCCTCCCCCTCCTCCTCCCTCCCCCTCTTCATTCCACTCCACCAACCCCTCCCTCCCCCTCTTCATTCCCCTCCACCATCCCCTCCCTCCCCCACTTCATTCTTCACCACCACCCCCTCCCTCCCCCTATTCATTTCCCGCCCCCTCGCTCCCCCTCTTCAATGACCTCCACCTACCCCTCCCTCCCCCTCTTCATTCCACTCCACCACCCCCCCTCCCCCTCTTCATTCCCTCCACCACCCCCTCCCTCCCCCTCATCATTCCCCTCTACCTGCCCCTTCCTCCCCATCTTCATTCCAATCCACCTCACTCTCCCGCCCCCTCTTCATTCCCCTCAACCACCCCCTCCCTCCCCTTCTCATTCCCTCCACCTCCCCCTCCCTCCCCTTTTCATTCCCCTCCACCTCCCCCTCGCACCCCAACTTAATTGTCCTCCACCTCCCCCTCCCTTCCCCTCTTCTTTCACCTTCACCTCCCCTCCCTCCCCCTCTTCATTCCCCTCCACCACCCCCCCCTCCCCCTCATCATTCCCCTCTACCTGCCCCTTCCTCCCCATCTTCATTCCAATCCACCTCACTCTCCCGCCCCCTCTTCATTCCCCTCAACCACCCCCTCCCTCCCCTTCTCATTCCCCTCCACCTCCCCCTCCCTCCCCTTTTCATTCCCCTCCACCTCCCCCTCGCACCCCATCTTCATTGTTCACCACCTCCCCCTCCCTCACCGTTCCGCCCCCTCCCTCCCCCTCCCTCACCCTCCCTCCCCCTCGTCCTCCCTCCCCCTCTTCATTCACCTCCACCTACCCCTACCTCCCCCTCTTCATTCCACTCCACCAACCCCTACCTCCCCCTCTTCATTCCCCCTCCCTCCCCGTACCACCCCCTCCTCATTGCCCTCCACCAACCCCTCCCTCCCCCTCTTCATTCCCCTCCACCATCCCCTCCCTCCCCCTCTTTATTCCACTCAACCACCCCTTCCCTCCCCTCTTCATTCCCCTCCCCCACCCTCCCACTCTTCATTCCCCTCCCCTCCTCCTCCCTCCCCCTCTTCATTCACCTCCACCTACCCCTCCCTCCCCCTCTTCATTCCACTCCACCACCCACTCCCTCCCCCTCCCCGTACCTTGCCCTCTTCATTGCCCTCCACCAACCCCTCCCTCCCCCTCATCATTCCCCTCCCTCCCCAATTCATTCTTCACCACCTCCCCTTCCCTCCCCCTCCCTGACCCTCTTCATTCCCCTCCCCTCCCTCCCCCTCTTCATTCCCCCTCTTCATTCACCTCCACCTACCCCTCCCTCCCCATCTTCATTCCCCTCCCCCTCCTCCTCCCTCCCACTCTTCATTCACATCCACCTACCCCTCCCTCCCCCTCTTCATTCCACTCCACCACCCCCTCCCTCCCCCTCCCCGGAGCTCACCCTCTTAATTGCCCTCCACCTTCCCCTCCCTACCCCTCTTCATTCCCCTCCATCACCCCCTCCCTCCCCCTCTTCATTCCCCTCCCCCGCCTCCTCCCTCCCCCTCTTCATTCACCTCCACCTACCCCTCCCTCCCCTCTTCATTCCCCTCCACCTCCCCTTTCCCCTCCCTACCCCTCTTCATTCCCCTCCACCACCCCCTCCCTCCCCCTCTTCATTCCCCTCCCCCGCCTCCTCCCTCCCCCTCTTCATTCACCTCCACCTACCCCTCCCTCCCCTCTTCATTCCCCTCCACCACCCTCTCCCCCCCACTCTTCATTCCCTTCCACCTCCCCCTCTTCATTCCCCTCCACCACCCCCTCCCTCCTTCTTCATTCCCCTCTACCAGCCCCTCCCTCCCCATCTTCATTCCCATCCACCTCCTCTCCCTCCCCCACTTCATTCCCCTCCACCTCCCTCTCCTCGCCCTCTTCATTGCCATCCACCAACCCCTCCCTCCCCCTCTTCATTCCCCTCCACCTCCCTCTCCTCTCCCTCGCCCTCTTCATTGCCCTCCTCCAACCCCTCCCTCCCCCTCTTCATTCCCCTCCCCCTCCTCCTCCCACCCCTCTTCATTCACCTCCACCTACACCTCCCTCCCCCTCTTCATTCCACTCCAACACCCCCTCCCTCCCCCTCTTCATTCCCATCCACCACCCCCTCCCTCCCCCTCATCATTCCCCTCCCTCCCCAATTCATTCTTCACCACCTCCCCTTCCCTCCCCCTCCCTGCCCCTCTTCATTCCCCTCCCCTCCCTCCCCCTCTTCATTCACCTCCTCCTACCACTCCCTCCCCATCTTCATTCCCCTCCCCCTCCTCCTCCCTCCCACTCTTAATTCACCTCCACCTCCCCCTCACTCCCCCTCTTTATTCCACTGCACCTCCCCCTCCCTCCCCCACTTTATTCCACTCCACCACCCCCTCCACAACCCCCTCCCTCTCCCTCTTCTTTCCCCTCTAACACCCCCTCCCTCCCCCTCTTCATTCTTAACCACCTCCCCCTCCCTCCCCCTCTTCATTCCGCTCCACCACCCCCTCCATCCCCCTCTTGTTTCCCCTCCACCATCCCCACCATCCGCCCCTTCATACGTCACCACCTCCCCCTCCCTCCGCCTCCCTCCCCCTCTTCATTCCCCACCCCCTCTCTCCCCCTATTCATTCACCTCCACCTCCCCCTCCCTACCCCTCTTCATTCCACTCCACCAACCCTCCCTCCCCCTCTTCATTCCCCTACCTCCCCCACTTCATTCTTCACCACCTCCCCCTCCCTCCCCCTCTTCATTCCCCTCCACCAACCCCTCCATCCCCTCCTCATTCCACTCCAAAACCCCCTCCCTCCCCTCTTCATTCTTCTCCATCTCCCCCTCCCTCCCCCTCTTCATTTCCCTCTACCACCCCCTCCCACCCCTCTTCATTCCACTCCCCCACCCCCTCCCTCCCCCTCGTCATTGCCCTCCACCAACCCCTCCCTCACCCTCTTCATTCCCCTCCACCATCCCCTCCATCCGCCACTTCATTCTTCACCACCTCCACCACCCCCCTCCCTCCCCCTCCCCGTACCACCCCGTCTTCATTGCCCTTCCACCAACCCCACCCTCCCGCTCTTCATTCTTCACCACCTCCCACTCCCTCCCCCTCTTTATTCCCTTCCCCCTCTCTCCCCCTCTTCATTCCCTGACCCTTCCTCCTCCCTCCCCCTCTTCATTCACCTGCACCTACCCCTTCCTCCCCCTCTTCATTCCACTCCAACACCCACTCCCTCCCCCTCTTCATTCCCATCCACTACCCTTTCCCTCCCCCTCGTCATTTGCCACCCCTCTCCCTCCCTAGCCCGCCCCCTCCCTCCCCCTCTTCATTCCCCTCCCCATCCCGCTCCCTCCCCTCTTCATTCCCAAAGACCACCTCCTCCCTCACCATCTTCATTCACCTCCACCTACCCCACCCTCCCCCTCTTCATTCCACCCTACCACCCCCGCCCACCCCCTCTTCATTCCCCCCCTCCATCCCCCTCGTCATTCCACGCCAACACCCCTTCCCTCCCCCTCCCACTCCTTCCCCCTCTTCATTCCCCTCCCCATCCCGCTCCCTGCCCCTCTTCATTCCCATCCACCACCGCATCCCTCCCACTCTTTATTCCCGTCCCCCTCCTCCCACTCTTCATTCCCGTCCCCCTCCCTCCCACTCTTCATTCCACTACACCTCCCCCTCCTCCCCCTCTTTATTCCACTCAACCACCCCCTCCCTCCCCCTCTTCATTCCCCTCGCCCACCCTCCCACTCTTCATTCCCCTCCCCCTCCTCCTCCCACCCCCTCTTCATTCACCTCCACCTACCCCTCCCTCCCCCTCTTCATTCCACTCCACCACCCCCTCCCTTCCCCTCCCCGTACCTCGCCCTCTTCATTGCCCTCCACCAAGCCCTCCCTCCCCCTCATCATTCCCCTCCATCATCCCCTCCCTCCCCAATTCATTCTTCACCACCTCCCCTTCCCTCCCCCTCCCTGCCCCTCTTCATTCCCCTCCCCTCCCTCCCCCTCTTCATTCCCTCCCCGTCCTCCACCTTCCCCCTCTTCATTCCCCTCCACCAACCCCTCCATCCACCTCTTCATTCCCCTCCACATCCCCCTCCCTCTCCCTCCTCATTCCCCTCTAACACCCCCTCCCTCCCCTCTTCATTCTTCACCACCTCCCCCTCCCTCCCCCTCTTCATTCCCCTCTACCAACCCCTCCCTCCCCTATTTATTCCACTCCACCACCCCTCCCTCCTCCTCAGCATTGCCCTCCACCAACCCCTCCCTCCCCCTCGTCATTCCCCTCCACCATCCCCTCCGTACGCCACTTCATACTTCACCACCTCCCCATCCCTCCCCTTCCCTCCCCCTCCTCCTCCCTCCCCCTCCTCCCCCCTCCCCCTCTTCATTCCCCTCCACCATCCCCTCCCTCCCCCACTTCATTCTTCACCACCACCCCCTCCCTCCCCTTATTCATTTCCCGCCCACTCTCTCCCCCTCTTCAATGACCTCCACCTACCACTCCCTCCCCCTCTTCATTCCACTCCACCACCCCCTCCCTCCCCCTCTTCATTCCCCTCCACCACCCCCTCCCTCCCCCTCATCATTCCCCTCTACCTGCCCCTTCCTCCCCATCTTCATTCCCATCCACCTCACTCTCCCTCCCCCTCTTCATTCCAATCCACCTCCCCCTCCCTTCCCCTCTTCATTCTCCTCCACCTCCCCATCCCTCCCCCTCTTCATTCCCCTCAACCACCCCCTCCCTCCCCTTTTCATTCCCCTCCACCTCCCCCTCGCACCCCATCTTCATTCTCCTCCACCTCCCCCTCCCTTCCCCTCTTCTTTCTCCTCCACCTCCCCATCCCTCCCCCTCTTCATTCCCCTCAACCACCCCCTCCCTCCCCTTTTCATTCCCCTCCACCTCCCCCTCCCTCCCCTTTTCATTCCCCTCCACCTCCCCCTCGCACCCCATCTTCATTCTCCTCCACCTCCCCCTCCCTTCCCCTCTTCTTTCACCTCCACCTCCCCTCCCTCCCCTCTTCATTCCACTCCACCACCCCCTCCCTCCCCCTCGTCATTGCCCTCCACCAACCCCACCCTCCCCCTCTTCATTCCCCTCCACCATCCCCTCCATCCGTCACTTCATTTTTCACCCCCTCCCCCTCCCTCCCGCTCCCTCCCCCTCGTCCGCCCTCCCCCTCTTCATTCACCTCCACCTACCCCTCCCTCCCCCTCTTCATTCCACTCCACCAACCCCTACCTCCCCCTCCTCATTCCCCCTCCCTCCCCGTACCACCCCCTCTTCATTCCCATCCACCTCCTCTCCCTCCCCCTCTTCATTCCCCTCCACCTCCTTCTCCCTCGCCCTCTTCATTGCCCTCCACCAACCCCTCCCTCCCCCTCTTCATTCCCCTCCACCATCCCCTCCCTCCCCCACTTCATTCTTCACCACCTCCCCCTCCCTCCCCCTCCTCCTCCCACCCCTCTTCATTCACCTCCACCTACACCTCCCTCCCCCTCTTCATTCCACTCCAACACCCCCTCCCGCCCCTCTTCATTCCCACCCACCTACCCCTCCCTCCCCATCTTCATTCCCCTCCCCCTCCTCCTCCCTCCCACTCTTCATTCACCTCCACCTACCCCTCCTTCCCCCTCTTCATTCATCTCCACCTCCACCTCCCTCCCCATCTTCATTCCCCTCCCCCTCCTCCTCCCTCCCACTCTTCATTCACCTCCACCACCCCCTCCCTCCCCCTACCCGGAGCCCACCCGCTTCATTGCCCTCCACCATCCCCTCCCTCCCCCACTTCATTCTTCACCACCTACCCCTCCCTCCCCCTCTTCATTCCACTCCACCACCCGCTCCCTCCCCCTCTTCATTCCCCTCCCCTGCCTCCTCCCTACCCCTCTTCATTCACCTCCACCTACCCCTCCCTCCCCTCTTCATTCCCATCCACCTCCCCCTCCCTCCCCCTCTTCATTCCCCTCCACCGCACACTCCCTCAACCCTCCTCATTCCACTCCACCACCCCTCCCTCCGCCTCTTCATTCTCCTCCACCACCCCCTCCCTACCCCTTTTCATTCTTCTCCACCTCCCCCTCCCTACCCCTCTTCCTTCCCCTCCCCCTCCCCCTCTTCACCCCTCTTCCTTCCCCTCCCCCTCCCCCTCTTCATTCCCATCCACCACCCCCACCCTCCCCCTCTTAATTCCCAACCACAACCCCCTCCCTCCCCCTCTTCATTCCCCTCCCCCTCTTCATTCCCCTCCCCCTCCTCCTCCCACCCCCTCTTCATTCACCTCCACCTACCGCTCCCTCCCCCTCTTCATTCCACTCCACCACCCCCTCCCCCTCCCCGAACCACCCCCTCTTCGTTGCCCTCCACCAACCCCTCCCTCCCCCTCTTCATTCCCGTCCCCCTCCCTCCCACTCTTCATTCCACTACACCTCCCCCTCCCTCCCCCTCTTTATTCCACTCAACCACCCCCTCCCTCCCCCTCTTCATTCCCCTCCCCCACCCTCCCACTCTTCATTCCCCTCCCCCTCCTCCACCCTCCCCCTCTTCATTCACCTCCACCTACCCCTCCCTCCCCCTCTTCATTACACTCCACCACCCCCTCCCTCCCTCTCCCCGTACCTTGCCCTCTTCATTGCCCTCCACCAACCCCTCCCTCCCCCTCATCATTCCCCTCCCTCCCCAATTCATTCTTCACCACCTCCCCCTCCCTGCCTCTCTTCATTCCCCTCCCCTCCCTCCCCCTCTTCATTCCCCCTCTTCATTCACCTCCACCTACCCCTCCCTCCCCATCTTCATTCCCCTCCCCCTCCTCCCTCCCACTCTTCATTCACCTCCACCTACCCCTCCCTCCCCCTCTTCATTCCACTCCACTAACCCCTCCCTCCCCCTCCCCGGAGCCCACCCTGTTCATTGCCATCCACCTTCCCCTCCCTACCCCTCTTCATTCCCCTCCACCACCCCCTCCCTCCCCCTCTTCTTTCCCCTCCCCCGCCTCCTCCCTCCCCCTCTTCATTCACCTCCACCTACCCCTCCCTCCCCTCTTCATTCCCATCCACCTCCCCCTCCCCCTTCCTCCCCCTCTTCATTCCCCTCCACCTCCCACTCCCCTCCACCTCCCACTCCCTCAACCCTCTTCATTCCCCTCCACCACCCCCTCCCCCCCACTCTTCATTCCCATCCACCTCCCCCTCTTCATTCCCCTCCACCACCCCCTCCCTCCTTCTTCATTCCCCTCTACCAGCCCCTCCCTCCCTCCCCATCTTCATTCCCATCCACCTCCTCTCCCTCCCCCTCTTCATTCCCCTCCACCTCCCTCTCCCTCGCCCTCTTCATTTCACTCCACCAACCCCTCCCTCCCCCTCTTCATTCCCATCCACATCCTCTCCCTCCCCCTCTTAATTCCCCTCCACCTCCTTCTCCCTCGCCCTCTTCATTGCCCTCCACCAACCCCTCCCTCCCCCTCTTCATTCCCCTCCACCATCCCCTCCCTCCCCCACTTCATTCTTCACCACCTCCCCCTCCCTCCCCCTCTTCATTCCCCTCCCCCTCTCTCCCCCTCTTCATTCCCCTCCCCCTCCTCCTCCCACCCCTCTTCATTCACCTCCACCTACACCTCCCTCCCCCTCTTCATTCCTCTCCAACACCCCCTCCCTCCCCCTCTTCATTCCCATCCACCACCCCCTCCCTCCCCTTCTTCATTCACCTCCACCTACCCCTCCCTCCCCATCTTCATTCCCCTCCCCCTCCTCCTCCCTCCCACTCTTCATTCACCTCCACCTACCCCTCCCTCCCCCTCTTCATTCACCTCCACCTACACCTCCCGCCCCATCTTCATTCCCCTCCCCCTCCTCCTCCCTCCCCCCCCAGAGCCCACCCGCTTCATTGCCCTCCACCTTCCCCTCCCTACCCCTCTTCATTCTCCTCCACCATCCCCTCCCTCCCCCACTTCATTCTTCACCACCTACCCCTCCCTCCCCCTCTTCATTCCACTCCACCACCCGCTCCCTCCCCCTCTTCATTCCCCTCCCCCGCCTCCTCCCTACCCCTCTTCATTCACCTCCACCTACACCTCCCTCCCCTCTTCATTCCCATCCACCTCCCCCTCCCTCCCTCTCCCTCCCCCTCTTCATTCCCCTCCACCTCACACTCCCTCAACCCTCTTCATTCCACTGCACCACCCCTCCCTCCGCCTCTTTATTCTCCTCCACCACCCCCTCCCTACCCCTTTTCATTCCCCTCCACCTCCCCCTCCCCCTCTTCATTCCCATCCACCACCCCCACCCTCCCCCTCTTAATTCCCAACCACAACCCCCTCCCTCCCCCTCTTCATTCCCCTCCCCCTCTTCATTCCCCTCCCCCTCCTCCACCGTCCCCCTCTTCATTCACCTCCACCTACCGCTCTCTCCCCCTCTTCATTCCACTCCACCACCCCCTCCCCCTCCCCGAACCACCCCCTCTTTATTGCCCTCCACCAACCCCTCCCTCCCCCTCTTCATTCCCCTCCATCATCCCCTCCCTCCCCCACTTCATTCTTCACCACCTCCCCCTCCCTCCCCCTCTTCATTCCCCTCCATCATCCCCTCCCTCCCCCACTTCATTCTTCACCACCTCCCCCTCTCACCCCTCTTCATTCCCCTCCCCCTCCACCTCCCACCCCTCTTCATTCACCTCCACCTACACCTCCCTCCCCCTCTTCATTCCACTCCACCACCCCCTCCATCCGCCTCTTCATTCCCCTCCACCAACCCCTCCCTCCCCCTCTTCATTCCCATCCACCACCCTTTCCCTCCCCCTCTTCATTCGCCTCCCCCACTTCATTCCCCACCCCCTCCTCCTCCCTCCCCCTCTTCATTCACCTCCACCTACCGCACCCTGCCCCTCTTGATTCCACTCCACCACCCCCTCCCTCCCACTCCTCATTCCCCTCCCCCTCCCCGTACCACACCTTCTTCATTGCCCTCCACCAACCCCTCCCTCCCCCTCTTCATTCCCCTCCACCATCCCCTCCCTCCCCCACTTCATTCTTCACTACATCCTCCTCCCTCCCCCTCTTTATTCCCCTCCGCCTCTCTCCCCCTCTTCATTCCTCTCCCCCTCCTCCTCCCACCCCTCTTCATTCACCTCCACCTACCCCTCCCTCCCCCTCTTCATTCCACTCCACCACCCCCTCCCTCCGCCTCTTCATTCCCCTCCACCAACCCCTCCCTCATCCTCTTCATTCCACTCCAACACCCCCTCCCTCCCCCTCTTAATTCCCAACCACCACCCTTTCCCTCCCCCTCTTCATTCGCCTCCCCCTCCCTCCCCCTCTTCATTCCCCTCCCCTCCCTCCCCCGCCCCTCCCTCCCACTCTTCATTCCCCTCCCCATCCTGCTTCCTCCCCCTCTTCATTCCCCTCCCCATCCTGCTTCCTCCCCCTCTTCATTCCCCTCCCCATCCCGCTCTC
Organism: Heterodontus francisci; assembly: GCF_036365525.1. Classification (NCBI taxonomy): domain Eukaryota; kingdom Metazoa; phylum Chordata; class Chondrichthyes; order Heterodontiformes; family Heterodontidae; genus Heterodontus; species Heterodontus francisci. The sequence continues at coordinate 58,440 of NW_027140613.1, forward strand.
TCCCCCTCTTCATTCCCAACCACCTCCCCCTCCCTCCCCCTCGACCACCCCCACCCTCCCCCTCGTCATTGCCCTCCACCAACCCCTCCCTCCCCCTCTTCATTCCCCTCCACCATCCCCTCCATCCGTCACTTCATACTTCACCACCTACCCCTCCGACCCCCTCCCTCCCCCTCTTCATTCCCATCCACCACCCCCTCCCTCCCCCTCTTCATTCCCCTCCTCCTCCCTCCCCTCTTCATTCCCCTCCCTCTCCTCCTCCCTTCCCCTCTTTATTCCACTCCACCTCCCCCTCCCTCCACCTCTTCATTCCCCTCCAACACCCCCACCCTCACCCTTTTCATTGCCATCCACCTCCCCCTCCCTCGCCCTCTTCATTCCCCTCCCCCACCATCCCCCTCTTCATTCCCCTCCCCCTCCCTCCCCCTTTTCATTCCCCTCCCCCTCCTCCTCCCTCCCCCTCTTCATTCACCTCCACCTACCCCTCCCTCCCCCTCTTCATTCCCCTCCACCAACCCCTCCCTCCCCTCTTCATTCCACTCCACCAACGCCTCCCTCCCCCTCTTCATGCCCATCCACCATCCTTTCCTTCCCCCTCCTCATTCGCCTCCCCCTCCCCATCCCTCCCTCTCTTCATTCCCCTCCCCCTCCCCCTTCCTCCCCCTCTTCACTCACCTCCACCTACCCCTCCCTCCCCCTCTTCATTCCCCTCCACCAACCCCTCCCTCCCCTCTTCATTCCACTCCACCAACGCCTCCCTCCCCCTTATCATGCCCATCCACCATCCTTTCCTTCCCCCTCCTCATTCACCTCCACCTACAGCTCCCTCCCCCTCTTCATTCCACTCCAACACCCCCTCCCTCCCCCTCTTCATTCCCATCCACCACCCCCTCCCTCCCCTTCTTCATTCACCTCCACCTACCCCTCCCTCCCCATCTTCATCCCCCTCCCCCTCCTCCTCCCTCCCACTCTTCATTCACTTCCACCTACCCCTCCCTCCCCCTCTTCATTCACCTCCACCTACACCTCCCGCCCCATCTTCATTCCCCTCCCCCTCCTCCTCCCTCCCACTCTTCATTCACCTCCACCTACCCCTCCCTCCCCATCTTCATCCCCCTCCCCCTCCTCCTCCCTCCCACTCTTCATTCACTTCCACCTACCCCTCCCTCCCCCTCTTCATTCACCTCCACCTACACCTCCCGCCCCATCTTCATTCCCCTCCCCCTCCTCCTCCCTCCCACTCTTCATTCACCTCCACCTACCCCTCCCTCCCCCTCTTCATTCCACTCCACCACCCCCTCCCTCACCCTCCCCAGAGCCCACCCGCTTCATTGCCCTCCACCTTCCCCTCCCTACCCCTCTTCATTCTCCTCCACCATCCCCTCCCTCCCCCACTTCATTCTTCACCACCTACCCCTCCGTCCCCCTCTTCATTCCACTCCACCACCCGCTCCCTCCCCCTCTTCATTCCCCTCCCCCGCCTCCTCCCTACCCCTCTTCATTCACCTCCACCTACCCCTCCCACCCCTCTTCATTCCCATCCACCTCCCCCTCCCTCCCCCTCCCTCCCCCTCTTCATTCCACTCCACCACCCCTCCTTCCGCATCTTCATTCTCCTCCACCACCCCTCCCTACCCCTTTTCATTCCCCTCCACCTCCCCCTCTTCATTCCCATCCACCACCCCCACCCTCCCCCTCTTCATTCCCCTCCCCCTCTTCATTCCCCTCCCCCTCTTCATTCCCCTCCCCCTCTTCATTCCCCTCCCCCTCCTCCACCCTCCCCCTCTTCATTCATCTCCACCTACCGCTCCCTCCCCCTCTTCATTCCATTCCACCACCCCCTCCCCCTCCCCGAACCACCCCCTCTTCATTGCCCTCCACCAACCCCTCCCTCCCCCTCTTCATTCCCCTCCATCATCCCCTCCCTCCCCCACTTCATTCTTCACCACCTCCCCCTCCCTCCCCCTCTTCATTCCCCTCCCCCTCCACCTCCCACCCCTCTTCATTCACCTCCACCTACACCTCCCTCCCCCTCTTCATTCCACTCCACCACCCCCTCCATCCGCCTCTTCATTCCCCTCCACCAACCCCTCCCTCCCCCTCTTCATTCCACTCCAACACCCCCTCCCTCCCCCTCTTCATTGCCCTCCACCAACCCCTCCCTCCCCCTCTTCATTCGCCTCCCCCACTTCATTCCCCTCCCCTTCCTCCTCCCTCCCCCTCTTCATTCACCTCCACCTACCGCACCCTCCCCCTCTTGATTCCACTCCACCACCCCCTCCCTCCCACTCCTCATTCCCCTCCCCCTCCCCGTACCACACCTTCTTCATTGCCCTCCACCAACCCCTCCCTCCCCCTCTTCATTCCCCTCCACCATCCCCTCCCTCCCCCACTTCATTCTTCACTACATCCCCCTCCCTCCCCCTCTTTATTCCCCTCCGCCTCTCTCCCCCTTTTCATTCCTCTCCCCCTCCTCCTCCCACCCCTCTTCATTCACCTCCACCTACCCCTCCCTCCCCCTCTTCATTCCACTCCACCACCCCCTCCCTCCGCCTCTTCATTCCCCTCCACCAACCCCTCCCTCCTCCTCTTCATTCCACTCCACCACCCCATCCCTCCGCCTCTTCATTCCCCTCCACCAACCCCTCCCTCCTCCTCTTCATTCCACTCCAACACCCCCTCCCTCCCCCTCTTAATTCCCAACCACCACCCTTTCCCTCCCCCTCTTCATTCGCCTCCCCCTCCCTCCCCCTCTTCATTCCCCGCCCCTCCCTCCCCCGCCCCTCCCTCCCACTCTTCATTCCCCTCCCCATCCCGCTTCCTCCCCCTCTTCATTCGCCTCCCCCTCCCTCCCCCTCTTCATTCCCCGCCCCTCCCTCCCCCGCCCCTCCCTCCCACTCTTCATTCCCCTCCCCATCCCCCTCCCTCCCCCTCTTCATTCCCCTCCCCTTCCCTCACACTCTTCATTCCACTAGACCTCCCCCTCCCTCCCCCTCCCTCCCCTTCTATTCCCATCCACCTCCCCCTGCCTCCCCCTCTTCATTCCCCTCCAACACCCCCACCCTCCCCCTTTTCATTCCCAACCACCTCCCCCTCCCTCCCCCTCGACCACCCCCACCCTCCCCCTCGTCATTGCCCTCCACCAACCCCTCCCTCCCCCTCTTCATTCCCCTCCACCATCCCCTCCATCCGTCACTTCATACTTCACCACCTACCCCTCCGACCCGCTCCCTCCCCCTCTTCATTCCCATCCACCACCCCCTCCCTCCCCCTCTTCATTCCCCTCCTCCTCCCTCCCCTCTTCACTCCCCTCCCCCTCCTCCTCCCTTCCCCTCTTTATTCCACTCCACCTCCCCCTCCCTCCACCTCTTCATTCCCCTCCAACACCCCCACCCTCACCCTTTTCATTGCCATCCACCTCCCCCTCCCTCGCCCTCTTCATTCCCCTCCCCCACCATCCCCCTCTTCATTCCTTTCCCCCTCCCTCCCCCTTTTCATTCCCCTCCCCCTCCTCCTCCCTCCCCCTCTTCATTCACCTCCACCTACCCCTCCCTCCCCCTCTTCATTCCCCTCCACCAACCCCTCCCTCCCCTCTTCATTCCACTCCACCAACGCCTCCCTCCCCCTCTTCATGCCCATCCACCATCCTTTCCTTCCCCCTCCTCATTCGCCTCCCCCTCCCCATCCCTCCCTCTCTTCATTCCCCTCCCCTCCCCCTTCCTCCCCCTCTTCAATCCCCCTCCCGCCCCCTCTTCATTCCCAGCCACCACCACCTCCCTCCCCCTCTTCATTCCCCTCCTCTGCCCTCCCACTGTTCATTCCACTCCACCTCCCCCTCTTTCCCCCTCTTTATTCCACTCCACCACCCCCTCCCTCCCCCTCTTCATTCCCATCCACCTCCCCCTCCCTCACCCACTTCATTCCCCACCACCTCCCCCTCCATCCCCTCTTATTTCCCATCCACCTCCCCCTTCCTCCCCCTCTTCATTCCCCTCCACCTCCCCTCCCTCCGCCTCGTCATTGCCCTCCACCAACCCCTCCCTCCCCCTCTTCATTCCCCTCCACCATCCCCTCCATCCGCCACTTCATTCTTCACCACCTCCCCCTCCCTTCCCCTCCCTCCCCCTCACTCCCCCTATTCCTCCCTACCCCTCTTCAATCACCTCCACCTACCCCTCCCGCCCCCTCTTCATTGCCCTCCACCTACCCCTCCCTCCCCCACTTCATTCTTCACCACCTCCCCCTCCTTCCCCCACTTCATTCCCCTCCCCGTCTCCTCCCTCCCCCTCTTCATTCACGTCCCCCGTCTCCTCCATCCCCCTCTTCATTCACCTCCACCTACCCCTCCCTCCCCTCTTCATTCCCATCCACCTCCCCCTCTTCATTCCCCTCCACCTCCCACTCCCTCAACCCTCTTCATTCCCCTCCACCACCCCCTCCCCCCCACTCTTCATTCCCCTCTACCAGACCCTCCCTCACCATCTTTCATGGTGTGTGAGTGGGAATTAATTCCACTCCAGCAGGTATTAATAGAGGCCTTGATTGAATTGGCTCTTTATGGGTGTGTGAGAGGGGCTCAGTACCACTCCAGCTGGTATTGTTAGAGGCCTGGATAGAATTGGCTCCTTCCTGCTGTTTCAGTTTGACTCAGACCCAATCCAGCTGGTATTAATAGAGGTCCGGATTGATTTGGCTCCTTCCTGGTGTGTGAGTGGGACTCAGCACCACTCCAGCTGGGAATAATAGACGCCTGGATTGAATTGACTCTTTCCTGGTCTGTGAGTTGGACTGAGTACCACTCCAGCTGGTATTAATAGAGGTCTGGTTTAAATTGACTCTTTCCTGCTGTGTGAGTGGGGCTCAGTACCACTCCAGCTGGTATTAATAGAGGCCTGGATTGAATTGACTCTTTCCTGGTGTGTGAGTGGGGCTCAGTACCACTCCAGCTGGTATTAATAGAGGCCTGGATTGAATTGACTCTTTCCTGGTGTGTGAGTGGGGCTCAGTACCACTCCAGCTGGTATTAATAGAGGCCTGGATTGAATTGACTCTTTCCTGGTGTGTGAGTGGGACTCAGTACCACTCCAGCTGGTATTAATAGAGGTCTGGTTTAAATTGACTCTTTCCTGCTGTGTGAGTGGGACTCAGTACCACTCCAACTGGTATTGATAGAGGTCTGGTTTAAATTGACTCTTTCCTGATGTGTGAGTGGGACTCAGAACCACTCCAACTGGTATTAATAGAGGCCTGGATTGAATCGGCTCTTTCCTGCTGTGTGAGTGGGACTCAGAACCACTCCAACTGGTATTAATAGAGGTCTGGTTTAAATTGACTCTTTCCTGATGTGTGAGTGGGACTCAGTGCAACTCCAACTGGTATTGATAGTGTTCAGAAATAAATTGTCTCTTTCCTCCTGTGTCAAAGGGACTCAGGACCACTTCTGCAGGTATTAATAGAGGCCTGGATTGAATTGCCTCTTTCCTGGTGTTTCAGTTTGACTCAGACCCAATCCAGCTGGTATTAATAGAGGCCTGGATTGAATTGGTTGTACCTGGTGTGAGTGTGGGACTCAGTACCACTCCAGCTGGTATTAATAGAGGCCTGGATTGAATTGCCTCTTTCCTGGTGTGTGAGTGGGACTCAGAACCACTCCAGCTGGTATTAATAGAGGCCTGGATTGAATTGCCTCTTTCCTGGTGTGTGAGTGGGACTCAGTACCACTCCAGCTGGTATTAATAGAGGCCTGGATTGAATTGCCTCTTTCCTGGTGTGTGAGTGGGGCTCAGTACCACTCCAGCTGGTATTAATAGAGGTCTGGATTGAATTGGCTCTTTCCTGGTGTTTGAGTGGGACTCAGAACCACTCCAGCTGGTATTAATAGAGGCCTGGATTGAATTGCCTCTTTCCTGGTGTGCGAATGGGGCTCAGTGCCACTCCAGCTGGTATTAATAGAGGCCTGGATTCAATTGGCTCTTTCCTGGTGTGCGAATGGGGCTCAGTGCCACTCCAGCTGGTATTAATAGAGGCCTGGATTCAATTGGCTCTTTCCTGGTGTGTAAGTGGGACTCAGTACCACTCCAGCTGGTATTAATAGAGGCCTGGATTGAATTGGCTCTTTCATGGTGTGTGAGTGGGGCTCAGTAGCACTCCAGCTGGTATTAATAGAGACCTGGATTGAATTGGCTCTTTCCTGGTGTGTGAGTGGGACTCAGTACCACTCCAGCTGGTATTGATAGAGGTCTGTATTGATTTGTCTCTTTCCTGCTGTGTGAGTGGGACTCAGAACCACTCCAGCTGGTGTTAATAGAGACCTGGATTGAATTGACTCTTTCCTGGTTTGTGAGTGGGACTCAGAACCACTCCAGCTGGTATTAATAGAGGCCTGGTATGAATTGGCTCTTCCCTGGTGTGTGAGTGAGTCTCAGTACCACTCCAGCTGGTATTGATAGAGGCCTGGATTGAATTGACTCTTTCCTGGTGTGTGAGTGGGGCTCAGTACCACTCCAGCTGGTATTGATAGAGGCCTGGATTGAATTGACTCTTTCCTGGTGTGTGTGTGGGACTCAGTACCACTCCAGCTGGTATTAATATAGGCCTGGATTGAATTGACTCTTTCCTGGTTTGTGAGTGGGACTCAGAACCACTCCAGCTGGTATTAATAGAGGCCTGGATTGAATTGCCTCTTTCCTGGTGTGTGCGTGGGGCTCAGTACCACTCCAGCTGGTATTAATAGAGACATGGATTGAATTGCCTCTTTCCTGGTGTATGAGTGGGACTCAGTACCACTCCAGCTGGTATTAATAAAGGCCTGGATTGAATTGCCTCTTTCCTGGTGTGTGAGTGGGACTCACAACCACTCCAGCTGGTATTAATAGAGGCCTGGATTTAATTGGCTCTTTCCTGGTGTGTGAGTGGGACTCACAACCACTCCAGCTGGTATTAATAGAGGCCTGAATTGAATTGCCTCTTTCCTGGTGTGTGCGTGGGGCTCAGTACCACTCCAGCTGGTATTAATAAAGGCCTGGATTGAATTGCCTCTTTCCTGGTGTGTGAGTGGGACTCACAACCACTCCAGCTGGTATTAATAGAGGCCTGGATTGAATTGGCTCTTTCCTGGTGTGCGAGTGGGGCTCAGTGCCACTCCAGCTGGTATGAATAGAGGTCTTGATTGAATTGGGTCTTTCCTGGTGTGTGAGTGGGGCTCAGCACCACTCCAGCTGGTATTAATAGAGGCCTAGTTTGAATTGCCTCTTTCCTGGTGTGTGCATGGGGCTCAGTCTGACTCCAGCTGGTATTAATAGAGGCCTGGATTGAATCGGCTCTTTCCTGCTGTGTGAGTGGGACTCAGAACCACTCCAACTGGTATTAATAGAGGTCTGGTTTAAATTGACTCTTTCCTGATGTGTGAGTGGGACTCAGTGCAACTCCAACTGGTATTGATAGTGTTCAGAAATAAATTGTCTCTTTCCTCCTGTGTCAAAGGGACTCAGGACCACTTCTGCAGGTATTAATAGAGGCCTGGATTGAATTGCCTCTTTCCTGGTGTTTCAGTTTGACTCAGACCCAATCCAGCTGGTATTAATAGAGGCCTGGATTGAATTGGTTCTCTCTGGTGTGAGTGTGGGACTCAGTACCACTCCAGCTGGTATTAATAGAGGTCTGGATTGAATTGCCTCTTTCCTGGTGTTTGAGTGGGACTCAGAACCACTCCAGCTGGTATTAATAGAGGCCTGGATTGAATTGCCTCTTTCCTGGTGTTTGAGTGGGACTCAGAACCACTCCAGCTGGTATTAATAGAGGCCTGGATTGAATTGGCTCTTTCCTGGTGTGTGAGTGGGGCTCAGTACCACTCCAGCTGGTATTAATTGAGGCCTGGATTGAATTGCCTCTTTCCTGGTGTGTGAGTGGGGCTCAGTACCACTCCAGCTGGTATTAATAGAGGCCTGGATTGAATTGCCTCTTTCCTGGTGTTTGAGTGGGACTCAGAACCACTCCAGCTGGTATTAATAGAGGCTTGGATTGAATTGCCTCTTTCCTGGTGTGTGAGTGGGGCTCAGTACCACTCCAGCTGGTATTAATAGAGGCCTGGATTGAATTGCCTCTTTCCTGGTGTTTGAGTGGGGCTCAGTAGCACTCCAGCTGGTATTAATAGAGACCTGGATTGAATTGGCTCTTTCCTGGTGTGTGAGTGGGACTCACAACCACTCCAGCTGGTATTAATAGAGGCCTGGATTGAATTGCCTCTTTCCTGGTGTGTGAGTGGGGATCTGTACAACTCCAGCTGGTATTAATAGAGGCCTGGATTGAATTGGCTCTTTCATGGTGTGTGAGTGGGACTCAGTACCACTCCAGCAGGTATTAATAGATGCCTGGATTGAATTGCCTCTTTCCGGGTGTGTGAGTGGGGCTCAGTAGCACTCCAGCTGGTATTAATAGAGGCCTGGATTGAATATGCTCTTTCCTGGTGTGTGGGTGGGGCTCAGTACCACTCCAGCTGGTATTAATAGAGGCCTGGTTTGAATTGGCTCTTTCCTGGTGTGTGAGTGAGTCTTAGTACCACTCCAGCTGGTATTGATAGAGGCCTGCATTCAATTCACTCTTTCCTGGTGTGTGAGTGGGGCTCAGTACCACTTCTGCAGGTATTAAGAGAGGCCTCGATAGAATTTAAACTTTCCTGGTGTGTGAGTGGGACTCAGTACCACTCCAGCTGGTATTAATAGAAACCTGGATTGAATTGCCTCTCTTCCAGTGTGTGAGTGGGACTCAGTATCACTCCAGCTGGTATTAATAGAGGCCTGGATTGAATTGCCTCTTTCCTGGTGTGTGAGTGGGACTCAGTATCACTCCAGCTGGTATTAATAGAGGTCTTGATTGAATTGACTCTTTCCTGGTGTGTGAGTGGGGCTCAGTACCACTCCAGCTGGTATTAATAGAGGCCTGGATTGAATTGCCTCTTTCCTGGTGTTTGAGTGGGACTCAGAACCACTCCAGCTGGTATTAATAGAGGCCTGGATTGAATTGCCTCTTTCCTGGTGTGTGCGTGGGGCTCAGTACCACTCCAGCTGGTATTAATAAAGGCCTGGATTGAATTGCCTCTTTCCTGGTGTGTGAGTGGGACTTACAACCACTCCAGCTGGTATTAATAGAGGCCTGGATTTAATTGGCTCTTTCCTGGTGTGCGAGTGGGGCTCAGTACCACTCCAGCTGGTATTAATAGAGGCCTGGATTGAATTGGCTCTTTCCTGGTGTGAGAGTGGGGCTCAGTACCACTCCAGCTGGTATTAATAGAGGACTGGATTGAATTGGCTCTTTCCTGGTGTGCGAGTGGGGCTCAGTGCCACTCCAGCTGGTATGAATAGAGGTCTTGATTGAATTGGGTCTTTCCTGGTGTGTGAGTGGGACTCAGTACCACTCCAGCTGGAATTAAATTGGCCTGGATTGATTTTGCTCTTTCCAGGTGTGTGAGTGGGACTCAGTACCACTCCAGCTGGTATTAATAGAGACCAGGATTGAATTACCCTTTTCCTGGAGCGTGAGTGGGACTCAGTACCACTCCAGCTGGTATTAATAGAGGCCTAGTTTGAATTGCCTCTTTCCTGGTGTGTGCGTGGGGCTCAGTCTGACTCCAGCTGGTATTAATAGAGGCCTGGATTGAATTGGCACTTTCCTGGTGTGTGAGTGGGGATCAGTACCACTCCAGCTGATATTGATAGAGGCCTGGATTGAATTGGCTTTTTCTGGTGTGTGAGTGGGACTCAGTACCACTCCAGCTGGTATGAATAGAGGCCTGGATTGAATTGGCTCTTTCCTGGAGTGTGAGTGGGACTCAGTACCACTCCAGCTGGTGTTAATAGAGGCCTAGATTGAATTGACACTCTCCTGGTGTGTGAGTGGGGCTCAGTACCACTCCAGCTGGTATTAATAGAGGCCTGGATTGAATTGGCTCTTTCTGGTGTGTGAGTGGGACTCAGTACCACTCCAGCTGGTATTAATAGAGGCCTGGATTGAATTGGCTCTTTCTGGTGTGTGAGTGGGGCTCAGTAGCACTCCAGCTGGTATTAATAGAGGCCTGGATTGAATTGGCTCTTTCCTGGTGTGTGAGTGGGACTCAGTACCACTCCAGCTGGTATTAATAGAGGCTTGGATTCAATTGGCAGCTGAGCACGTGGCTGCAGAACTGTTGCAGGAGGGAGGGATTCAGATATGTAGGACATTGGGATATCTTCTCGGGAGGGTGGGACCTGTACAAAAAGGACGGGTTGCATCTGAACTTGGGGGGCACCAATATCCTGGGCAGGAGGTTTGCGAGAGCTGTTCGGGAGGGTTTGAACTTGTCTTGCAGGGGGATGGGAACCGGAGCTACGGATCAGTGGATGGGGTAGCTGTTTGAACAGGCAGATACCGAGTGCAGAGTGTCTGTGAGGAAGGTTAGACAGTTGACAGGGCAAAGTTGCAGCCAGTATGATGGGTTGAAGTGTGTCTATTTTAACGCAGAAAGTGTCAGGAATAAGGGTGATGAATTTAGAGCATGGATCAATACTTGGAGCTTCGATGTTGTGGCCACTACGGAGACTTGGATATCACAGGGGCAGGAATGGATGTTGGATGTTCCGGGGTTTAGATGTTTCAAAAGGAATAGGGAGGGAGGTAAAAGAGTTGGGGGAGTGGCATTGTTAATCAGGGATAGTATCACAGCTGCAGAAAGGGAGGTCGTCGAGGAGGGTTTGTCTACTGAGTCAGTATGGGTGGAAGTCAGAAACAGGAAAGGAGCAGTCACTTTGTTGGGAGTTTTCTATAGACCCCCCCAATAGCAACAGAGACACGGAGGAACAGATTGGGAGGCAGATTTTGGAAAGGTGCAGAAGTAACAGGGTTGTTGTCATGGGTGACTTCAACTTCCCTAATATTGATTGGAACCTCCTTAGCGCAAATAGTTTGGATGGAGCAGTTTTTGTCAGGTGTGTCCAGGAAGGTTTCCTGACTCAATATGTAGATAGGCCGACTAGAGGGGAGGCTATGTTGGATTTGGTGCTTGGCAACGAACCAGGCCAGGTGGCAGATCTCTCGGTGGGAGAGCATTTCGGTGATAGTGATCACAACTCCCTGACCTTTACAATAGTCTTGGAGAGGGAGAGGAGCAGACGAGATGGGAAAATATTTAATTGGGGGAGGGGGAATTACAATGCTATTAGGCAGGAACTGGGGAGCTTAAACTGGGAACAGATGTTCTCAGGGAAATGCACGACAGAAATGTGGAGGTTGTTTAGGGAGCACTTGCTGCGACTGCTGGATAGGTTTGTCCCGATGAGGCAGGGAAGGGATGGTAGGGTGAAGGAACCTTGGATGATAAGAGAAGTGGAACAGCTAGTCAGGAGGAAGAAGGAAGCTTACTTAAGGTTGAGGAAGCAAGGATCAGACAGGGCTCTAGAGGGTTACAAGGTAGCCAGGAAGGAACTGAAGAATGGACTTAGGAGAGCTAGAAGGGGACATGAAAAACTCTTGGCGGGTAGGATTAAGGAAAATCCCAAGGCGTTCTACACTTATGTGAGGAACAAGAGGATGGCCAGAGTGAGGGTAGGGCCGATCAGGGATTGTGGAGGGAACTTGTGCCTGGAGTCGGAGGATGTAGGGGAGGTCCTAAATGAATACTTTGCTTCAGTATTCACTAGTGAGAGGGACCTGGTCGTTTGTGAGGACAGCGTGGAACAGGCTGATATGCTCAAACAGGTTGAGGTTAAGAGGGAGGATGTACTGGAAATTTTGAATGATATGAGGACAGATAAGTCCCCGGGGCCAGACGGGATATACCCAAGGTTATTACGGGAAGCGAGGGAAGAGATTGCTGCTCCTTTGGCGATGATCTTTGCGTCTTCACTGTCCACTGGAGTCGTACTGGATGATTGGAGGGTGGCAAATGTTGTTCCCTTGTTCAAGAAAGGGAATAGGGATAACCCTGGGAATTATAGACCTGTCAGTCTTACATCGGTAGTGGGCAAATTATTGGAGAGGATTCTGAGAGACAGGATTTATGATTATTTGGAAAAGCATGGTTTGATTAGAGACAGTCAGCATGGCTTTTTGAGGGGCAGGTCATGCCTCACAAGCCTTATTGAATTCTTTGAAGATGTGACAAAACACATTGATGAAGGAAGAGCAGTGGATGTGGTGTATATGGATTTTAGCAAGGTGTTTGATAAGGTTCCCCATGGTAGGCTCATTCAGAAAGTGAGGAGGCATGGGATACAGGGAAGGTTGGCTTTCTGGATACAGAATTGGCTGGCCCATAGAAGTCAGAGGGTGGTAGTAGATGGAAAGTATTCAGCATGGAGCTCAGTGACCAGTGGTGTTCCACAAGGATCTGTTCTGGGACCTCTGCTCTTTGTGATTTTTATAAATGACTTGGATGAGGAAGTGGAAGGCTGGGTTAGCAGGTTTGCCGATGACACGAAGGTTGCTGGAGTTGTGGATAGTGTGGAAGGCTGTTGTAGGTTGCAACGGGACATTGGCAGGATGCAGAGCTGGGCTGAGAAGTGGCAGATGGAGTTCAACCTGGAAAAGTGTGAAGTGATTCATTTTGGAAGGTCGAATTTGAATGCGGAATACAGACTTAAAGACAGGATTCTTGGTAGTGTGGAGGAACAGAGGGATCTTGGGGTCCATGTCCATAGATCGCTCAAATTTGCCACCCAAGTTGATAGGGTTGTTAAGAAGGCGTATGGTGTGTTGGCTTTCATTAACAGGGGGATTGAGTTTAAGAGCTGGGAGGTTATGCTGCAGCTCTATAAGGCCCTGGTTCGACCACACTTGGAATATTGTGTTCAGTTCTGGTCGCCTCATTATCTGAAGGATATGGAAGCTTTAGAGAGGGTGAAGAGGAGATTTACCAGGATGCTGCCTGGACTGGAGGGCATGTCTTATGAAGAAAGATTGAGGGAGCTAGGGCTTTTCTCATTGGAGCGAAGAAGGATGAGAGGTGACTTGATAGAGGGGTACAAGATGATGAGAGGCATAGATAGAGTGGATAGCCAGAGACTTTTTCCCAGGGTGGAAAAGGCTATCACCAGGGGGCATAATTTTAAGATGATTGGAGGAAGGTTTCGGGGAGATGTCAGAGGTAGGTTCTTTACACAGAGATTGGTGGGTGTGTGGAATGTGCTGCCAGCGGTGGTAGTAGAAGCAGATACATTAGGGACATTTAAGCGACTCTTGGATCGGTGCATGGATGATAGTAGAATGAAGGGTCGGTAGTTAGTTTGATCTTAGTGTAGGTTAAAGGTTTGCCACAACATTGTGGGCCAAAGGGCCTGTACTGTGCTGTACTGTTCTATGAAAGTTGACATCAGATCAGTGGGAGTCTTTCAAAGAGGAAATAGTGAGAGTTTAGAGTCAACATGTACCTGTTAAGGTGAAGGGTAGGACTAACAGGCCCTGGGAACCCTGAATGTTAAGGGATATAGAGGATTAGATCAGGAAAAAATAGGAGGCTTAAGGCAGATTCAGAGGGCTGATAACAGCAGAGGCAGTAGAGGAGTATAGAAAGTGCTGGAGGGTACTTCAAAAAAGTAATTCGGAGAGTGGGGAAGGGACATGAAAAAACACTAGCAGGCAAGATAAAGGAAAATCCTAAGATGTTTTATCAGTATGTCAAGGGCAAGAAGATAACCAGGAAAATATTAGATCCCATGAGGGAACCAAAGTGGCAATCTGTTTGTGGAACCGGAGGACATGGGTGAGGTTTTAAATTATTACTTTTCATCTGTGTTCACTTTGGAGAAGAATGATGTCGGTGTAGAGATTAGGGAGTGGTATTGTGATATACTTGAACATATTAGCATTGAAAGGAAGTAAGTATTCGCTGTTTTAGCGGGCTTAAAAGTGGATAAATCCCCAGGCTCAGATGAAATGTATCCCAGGCCATTATCGGAGGCAAGGGAGGAGATTGCAGGGCCTCGGACACAAATTTGCAAACCCTCTTTGGCCACAGGAGAGGTACCAGACGACTAGAGGGCAGCGAATGTGGTACCATTATTTAAGAAGGGTGGCAGGGATAAACTAGGTAAATACAGGTTAGTGAGTCTAACATCAGTGGTTGGGGAACTATTGGAAAAAAATCTGAGGGACAGGATTAATCTCCACGAGGAGAGGCAGGGATTAATCAGGGATAGTCACTATGGATTTGTCAGGGGGAGATCGTGTCTGACTAACTTGATATGAATTTTTCGAGGAGGTGACCAGATGTGCAGATGAGGGTAAAGCAGTTGATGTTGTCTACATGGACTTGAGTAAGGCTTTTGATAAGGTCCCACATGGGAGGTTGGTTAAGAAGGTAAGAGCCCATGGGATCCAGGGCAATTTGGCAAATTGAATCCAAAAATGGCTTTGTGGCAGGAGGCAGAGGGTAATGGGTGAGGGTTGTTTGTGTGATTGGAAGCCTGTTACCAGTGGTGTACCACATGGATCGGTGCTGGGACCCTTGCTGTTTGTAGTGCACATTAATATTTTGGACGTGATTGTATGAGGTATCATCAGTAAGTTCGCAGATGACACGAAAATTAGTGGTGTCGTCAATAGTGAGTAGGAAAGCCTTAGATTAAAGGACTATGTAGATGGGCTGGTAAGATGGGCGGAGCAGTGGGAAATGTAATTTAATCTTGAGAAGTGTGAGGTAATGCATTTTGGGAGGACTAACAAGGCAAGAGAATATACAATGGATGGTAGGACCCTAGAAAGTGCAGAAGGTCAGAGGAGATTCACCAGGATTTTGCGTCGCTGGAACATTTCAGCGATGAAGAGAGACTGAAAAGGCTGGGATGTTTTCCGTGAAGCAGAAAACTCTGAGAGTGGACATGATTGAGGAAAACCAAATTAGGAGGGGCTTTGATAGGTTAGATAGACAGAAACTTTTTCCCTTCTCCGAGGGGTCAATAACCAGGGGTCATAGATTTAAGGTAAGGGGCCAGAGGTTTAAAGGGGGTTTGAGGAATATATTTTTCTCCCAGAGGGTGGTTGGAATCTGGTATACACTGCCTGAAGGGGTAGGAGAGGCAGGAACCCTGACAACAATTAAATATTTAGATGAGCACTTGAAACGCCATAATATACAAGGCTACAGGCCATGTGCTGGAAAAATGGGATTGGAATAGAAAGGTGCTGTTGGGCAGCACAGACATGATGGGCCGAAGGGCCTGTTTCTGTGCTGTATAACTCTCACTCTATGACATTGAAGACACACTGACGTTGATACTTGAGAAGGATAAATTGAGTCTTCCTCCACACCACAGTGAGGTAAAATCACCCACCGTGAACAGAGGGTAGAGTAGGGAGAAACACAGCACAGGCTGGGGATGGAGCTTGGGATCTTCCTGTGCTCGTTGGGTGGGGCTCAGTGCCAGACTGGTTGAGAACAGCTCACTCATCAGAGGCTGTGGATGGAGTCTGGGATCTCCCTGTCCTCTGTATTGGGCTCAGTACCATACCATGTGGTTAACCCTCATTGTGTGATTCTAATTGCTGCCACTCTCTCTCTTGCAGTGGGTCTGGGAGTTACTGACTGATCACAATGTCCTGATCCTTTCCCCACATCACACACACTCAAGTTGGATGAGCTGCTGGTGGTGATGCAGGAGATGGAGAACTCCAGCCTTCCATCCACTCCACAGTGAGGGACGATCATACACTGATAACAACTGTTACAACAAGGTGTTAGCTCAGCAGAGGCCAGGAATGGGGCCTGGGATCTTTCTGTGCTCTAAGAATGGGGATCAGTACCACATTATGTGAGAGCAGCTCACTTAGGTCAGGCTGGGGATGGAGCCCGGGATCTTCCTGTGTTCTGTGTCTGGTATTCAGTGCCACACTTTCTCAGAATAGTTAACAGCACAGGCTGGAGATGGAGCCTGGGATCTTCCTGTGCTCACTCAGCAGAGGCTGCGGATGGATGCTGGGATCTTCCTGCGCTCTGTATAGATTTCCCGTACATCTTGTGTCTTTGAACACATTTACATGAAGTGTGGTCAGCTGGATAAGCTCGAGCTGTACGTTTCAGGAAGGGTTATTGAGGGGAATGTGTTTGATGTGGTGTATCTGGATTCCCAAAAGGTGTTTGGTTCAGTGACATGTAATAGAATTACCAGCAAAACTGCAGCCCATGGAATAAAAAGGAGAGATACAGAAAGGATAGGAAATGGGCTGAGTGAGAGGAAACAGAGTGTTGTGATGAACTGTTATTATTTAGACTGGAGGAAGATATATAGTGCAGTTCCCCAGGTACTGATGTTAGGATCAGTTATTAATAATCCAGGCAGGACATATTGTTAATATTCACACATGACACAAAGCTTGGAAATATTGTGAACTGTGAAGAGGATAGTGAGAGTCTTCAGGAGGATATAGACAGGCTGGTGGGAGGAACAGACACGTGACAGATGACATTTCATACAGAGAAATGTGAGGTGATACCGATGATGGAGAATTCTCTCGAGTTACTCTGAGGACAGTGTCTTATTTGTGGTGTTGTGATTTCAATTTCTGTGATTTGTGGAATCTCTTTGAGCCACAGGTACACCGATGAGAATCTATTTCTGTATCTGTGTGTACCTGACACTGAGCTGACACTGTTCCAGTAAAAAGGGCTCTCCCTGCAGTCACTAACTCAGATATAAATTATTATCCACTATTCAGCATAATAAAGAATGAGGTTGGATTAAGTTCTATTTTGTGAGACATTATCTTTAAAAAGCAGGTTTTTCTGAGAAGCAGGAACTTGTTTCCCACTGCAATGAATTGAATTTTCATTATTGACCCTGACCCATGCAGTTAAACAGATCAGTTTACCTGTCTCATTGTCACCAATGTCTCAGGGTTGTCCAATCAGACAGTTTGATGTTTGAAGTGACAGGGATTGCATTATTTGTTTGTTCTGTCTGTCCCTCCTTCATATTTCTATTTTAATATACCGTGTTCTATTGATACTGTTGTGTTTATCTGACTGTCAGTAATATGATGTTGTAAGGTGAGAGTCTCAGAGCAGGAATCCTTTGTTTGTAAATCAGGTGTCCAATGAACCGATCAGTGACTGCTCCACGACAACCTAAAATTATCATTTCTCACAGAAAATGTGGTCAGATTTTGTAGTTATATGGGTTGAAAATGAATTCTACCTTATTAATGTCAGAGAGTGATGGAGTTATTCAGCTCAGAAGCAGGACTTTCGGCCCATTGTGTCTGTGTCGGCCATCAAGCACCTATCTATTCTAATCCCATTTTCCAGCACTTGGCCTGTAGCCTTGTATACTATGGCATTTCAAGTGCTCATCTAAATACTTCTTAAATGTTGAGTGTTCTGGCCTCGACCACCTCTTCAGACAGTGTGTTCCAGATTCCAACCACCCTCTGGGTGAAAACACTTTGCCTCAAATCTCCTCTGTATCTCCTGCCCCTAACCTTAAATCGATATCCCCTGGTTATTGACACCTCCGCTATGGGAAAATGTTTCTTCCTATCTATCCTATCAATGCCCCTCATATACCTCAATCATATCCCCACTCAGACTTCTCTGCTGGAAGGAAAACAACCCGAGCTTATCCCGTCTGTCAACATCGCTGAAATGCTCCAGGCCAGGCAACATCGTGGTGAATCTCATCTGCACCTTCCCTAATGCAATCTATACTGCAGGAAGGATGTGATGGCACTGGAGAGGGTGCAGAGGAGATTCACCAGGAGGTTGCCTGGGCTGGAGCATTTCAGCTATGAAGAGCGACTGAAAAGGCTTGGGTTGTTTACCTTAGTGTGCAGAAGACAGAGTGGCAACATGATTGAGGTATACAAAATTCTGAAAGTCACTGACAGGTTAGACAGGAAGAAATATTTTCCTTTATTAGAGGGGCCAATAACCAGGTGGCATAGATTTAAGGTAAGGGGCAGGAGGTTTAAAGGGGATTTGAGGAAAACATTTTTACACCCAGAGGGTGGTTGGAATCTGCAACGAACTGCCAGAAGGTGGTACAGGAAGAAACACTCACATTTAAGTATTTAGGTGACCACTTGAAACGCCATAGAATACAAGGCTACGACCAAATGCTGGAAAATGGGATTAGAATAGATAGGTGCCTAATGGCCGACATAGACACGATGGGCCGAAGGGCCTGTTTCTGTGCTGTATAACTCTGACTCTATGACATTGACGACACACTGACAGTGATACAGGAGATGGATAAATCGAGTATTTATACACACCACAGTGAGGTAAAATCACCCACCGTGAACAGAGGGTCGAGTGGGGGGTAGTACAGCACAGGCTGGGGATGGAGCCTGGGATCTTCCTGTGCTCTGTTTGGAGCTCAGTACCAGACTGGGTACATACCTTTAATTATATCTGTCTAATTCCCACCTCTCTCTCTTGCAGTCAGTCTGTGTGTACCTGAGTGAACAGATTGTTCTGCCCCATTCCATCGCCCACATTGAAGATGGCCGACACACTGACAGTGATACAGGAGGTGGATAAATCGAGTCTTCATATACACCACAGTGAGGTAAAATCACCCACAGTGAACAGAGGGTCGAGTGTGGGGTAGTACAGCACAGGCTGGGGATGGATCCTGGGATCTTCCTGCTCTGTGTGTGACCCAGTATCACACTGGTTATGTACCTCTCATTGTGTGGGTCTAATTGCTGCCTCTCTGTCTTGCAGTTAGTTTGGAAATTCCTGACTGAGCAGAATGTCCTGTTCCTGTCCCCACATGAAGCATCAGCAAGTTGGATGAGCAGCTGTTTTGATGCAGGAGATTGAGGAGTCCAGCCTTTGATACACTCTGCAGTGAGGTAGGATCACCCCCTGATAACATACAATAGAGCAGCGGGCCAACTCAGCATCGGTCAGGGGTGGGTCATGGAGCTTGTAAGCACATAAAGAATAGAGCTCAGTACTACACAACACAGGAGGGAGATGGAGCCTGGGACCTTCCTGTTCACTATGTGGGCCTCAGTATCACAATAAAAAAATCAGCTCACACAGAACAGGCTGGAGCTGGAGCCTGGACCTTCCTGTTCACTATGTGGGCCTCAGTATCACAACAGATAAAAGCAGCTCACACAGCACAGGCTGGGAATTGAGCCTGCGATCTTCCTGATCACGATGTGGGTCTCAGTACCATACCAGGTGAGAACCGCTCAGTCATCACAGGTGCAGAGACTGCTCCAATGTAGATTAATGATCATTCTCTTAATATATAACTCAAAATGGTTTCACAGGAGTTTTATAGACTGTTCCCTGTTCTTCAGATGGTGATTGTTCTGTTGATGATTTACAGTCAGTCCTTTCTTAATTGAACAAAGAACAAAGAACAGGACAGCAAAGGAACAGGCCATTCGGCCCTCTACGCCTGCGCCGGTCTTGATGCCTACCGAAACTAACACCTTCTGCACTTCTGGGGCCCATATCCCTCTATTCCCTTCTATTCATATATTTGTCAAGATGTCTCTTAAATGTAGCTGTCGTATCTGCTTCCACCACCTCCCCTGGCAGCAAGTCCCAGGCACTCAGCACCCTCTGTGTAAACAAACTTGCCTCGCACATCCGCTATAAACATTGCCCCTTGCACCTTAAACCTATGTCCCCGAGTAACTGATTCTTCCACTCTGGGAAAACGCTTCTGACTATCCACTCTGTCCATGCCGCTCATAACTTTGTAAACCTCTATCATGTCGCCACTCCACCTCCATCGTTCCAGTGAAAACAATCCGAGTTTTCCACCCTCTCCTCATAGCTAATGCCCTCCAGAGCAGGCAACATCCAGGTAAACTTCCTCTGTCCCCTCTCCAAAGCCTCCACGTCCTTCTGGTAGTGTGGCGACCAGAATTGCACGCAATAAGGTTCTGTACAGCTGCAACATGACTTGCCAATTTTTATACTCTATGCCCCGGCCGATGAAGGCAAGCATGCCGTATGCCTTCTTGACTACCTTATCCACCTGCGTTGCCACTTTCAGTGACCTGTGGACCTGTACGCGCAGATCTCTGTGCCTGTCAATACTCCTAAGGGTTCTGTCATTTACTGCATACCTCCCACCTGCATTCGACCTTCCAAAATGTATTACCTCACATTTGTCCAGATTAAACTCCATCTGTCATTTCTCTGCCCAAGTCTCCAACTGAATCTATATCCTGCTGTATCCTCTGAAAATCCTCATCATTATCCGCAACTCAGCCAACCTTTGTGTCGTCCGCAAACTTACTAATCAGACCAGCTAAATTTTCCTCCAAATCATTTATATATACTACAAACAGCAAAGGTCTCAGCAGTGAATCTTGTGGAACACCACTAGTCACATCCCTCCATTCAGAAAAACACCCATCCACTGTTACCCTCTGACTTCTGTGACCAAGCCAGTTCTGTATCCATCTTGCCAGCTCACCTCTGATCCCGTGTGACTTCACCTTTTGCAGCAGTCTGCCATGCGGGACCTTGTCAAAGGCTTTACTAAAGTCCATATAGACAACATCCACCACCCTTCCCTCATCAATCATCTTCGTCACATCCTCAAAAAACTCAATCAGATTAGTAAGACACGACCTCCCCTTCACAAAACCATGCTGCCTCTCGCTAATAAGTTCATTTGTTTCCAAATGGGAGTAAATCCTGTCCCGAAGAATCCTCTCTAATAGTTTCCCTCCCACTGACGTAAGGCTCACCGGCTTACTTTTTCCTGGATTATCCTTGCCACCCTTCTTAAACAAAGGAACAACATTGGCTATTCTCCAGTCCTCTGGGACCTCACCTGTAGCAAATGAGGATGCAAAGATTTCTGTCAAAGCCCCAGCAATTTCTTCCCTTGCCTCCTTCAGTATTCTAGGGTAGATCCCATCAGGCCCTGGGGTCTTATCTACCTTAATGCTTTGCAAGACACCCAACACCTCCTCCGTTTTGATAATGAGATGACTGTGGCTATCTGCACTCCCTTCCCTAGACTCATCATCCACCAAGTCCTTCTCCTTGGTGAGAACTGATGCAAAGTACTCATTTAGCACCTCGCCAATGTCCTCTGGCTCCACACATAGATTCCCATCTCTGTCCTTGTGTGGGCCAACCCTTTCCCTGGTTACCCTCTTGCTCTTTATATATGTATAAAAACCCTTGGGATTTTCCTTAATCCTGTTTGCCAATGAGTTTTCATGTCCCCTTTTAGCCCTCCTAACTTCTTGCTTCAGTTCCTTCCTACTGTCTTTATATTCCTCAAGTGCTTCATCTGTTCCGAGCCTTCCAGCCCTTACAAATGCTTCCTTTTTCTTTTTGACTAGGCTCACAATATCCCCTGGATTCTAATCAACTGACGTTTGAAAGACTCCCACATGTCAGATGTTGATTTATCCTTAAACAACCACCCCCAATCTAAATTCTTCAGTTCCTGCCTAATATTGTTGTAATTAGCCTTCCCCTAATTTAGCACCTTCACCCGAGGACTACTCTTATCCTTATTCACAAGTACCTTAATACTTATGGAATTATGATCACTGATCACTACTTATGGTCACTACTCCTGGAATGCTCCCCCATTGAAACTTAGACCACCTGGCCGGACTCTTTCCCCAATACCAGGTCCAGAATGGCCCCATCCCTAGTTGGACTATCTACATACTGTTTCAAGAAGCCCTCCTGGATGCTGCTCACAAATTCTGCCCCATACAAGCCCCTAGCACTAAGTGAGTCCCAGTCAATATTGGGGAAGTTAAAATCACCCACCACTACAACCCTGTTATCTTTACGTCTTTCCAAACTCTGTCTGCATATCTGCTCCACTACCTCCCGCTGGCTGTTGGGAGGCCTGTCGCAAACCCCAAACATCGTGACTGCACCCTTCCTATTCCTGAGGTCCACCCATATTGCATTGCTGCACGACCCCTCTGAGGTGTCCTCCTGCATTACAGTTGTGATATTCTCCTTAACCATTAATGCAACTCCCCCACACCTTTTACATCTCCCTCCATCCCGCCTGAAGCTTCTAAAACTTGGAACATTTATCATTTGGATAGTTATTGTTCAGTAGGTGATTTACGGTCAGTCCTTTAATAATAGGACAGTGATTGTTCTGTAGGTGATTTACGGTCAGTCCTTTAATAATTGGACAGTGATTGTTCTGTAGGTGATTTACGGTCAGTCCTTTAATAATTGGACCGTGATTGTTCAGCAGGTGATTCACGGTCAGTCCTTTAATAATTGGACAGTGATTGTTCTGTAGGTGATTTACAGTCAGTCCTTTAATAATTGGACAGTGATTGTTCTGTCGGTGATTTACGGTCAGTCCTTTAATAATTGGACAGTGATTGTTCTGTAGGTGATTTACGGTCAGTCCTTTAATAATTGGACAGTGATTGTTCTGTAGGTGATTTACAGTCAGTCCTTTAATAATTGGACAGTGATTGTTCTGTAGGTGATTTACGGTCAGTCCTTTAATAATTGGACCGTGATTGTTCAGCAGGTGATTCACGGTCAGTCCTTTAATAATTGGACAGTGATTGTTCTGTAGGTGATTTACGGTCAGTCCTTTAATAATTGGACAGTGATTGTTCTGTAGGTGATTTACAGTCAGTCCTTTAATAATTGGACAGTGATTGTTCTGTAGGTGATTTACGGTCAGTCCTTTAATAATTGGACCGTGATTGTTCAGCAGGTGATTCACGGTCAGTCCTTTAATAATTGGACAGTGATTGTTCTGTAGGTGATTTACAGTCAGTCCTTTAATAATTGGACAGTGATTGTTCTGTCGGTGATTTACGGTCAGTCCTTTAATAATTGGACAGTGATTGTTCTGTAGGTGATTTACGGTCAGTCCTTTAATAATTGGACAGTGATTGTTCTGTAGGTGATTTACGGTCAGTCCTTTAATAATTGGACAGTGATTGTTCTGTAGGTGATTTACGGTCAGTCCTTTAATAATTGGATAGTGATTGTTCTGTAGGTGATTTACGGTCAGTCCTTTAATAATTGGACAGTGATTGTTCTGTAGGTGATTTACTGTCAGTCCTTTAATAATTGGACAGTGATTGTTCTGTAGGTGATTTACAGTCAGTCCTTTAATAATTGGACAGTGATTGTTCTGTCGGTGATTTACAGTCAGTCCTTTAATAATTGGACAGTGATTGTTCTGTAGGTGATTTACGGTCAGTCCTTTAATAATTGGACAGTGATTGTTCTGTAGGTGATTTACGGTCAGTCCTTTAATAATTGGACCGTGATTGTTCAGCAGGTGATTCACGGTCAGTCCTTTAATAATTGGACAGTGATTGTTCTGTAGGTGATTTACAGTCAGTCCTTTAATAATTGGATAGTGATTGTTCTGTAGGTGATTTACGGTCAGTCCTTTAATAATTGGATAGTGATTGTTCTGTAGGTGATTTACAGTCAGTCCTTTAATAATTGGACAGTGATTGTTCTGTAGGTGATTTACGGTCAGACCTTTAATAATTGGATAGTGATTGTTCTGGAGGTGATTTACAGTCAGTCCTTTAATAATTGGACAGTGATTGTTCTGTAGGTGATTTACGGTCAGTCCTTTAATAATTGGACAGTGATTGTTCTGTAGGTGATTTACGGTCAGTCCTTTAATAATTGGACCGTGATTGTTCTGTAGGTGATTTACGGTCAGTCCTTTAATAATTGGATAGTGATTGTTCTGTAGGTGATTTACGGTCAGTCCTTTAATAATTGGATAGTGATTGTTCTGTAGGTGATTTACGGTCAGTCCTTTAATAATTGGACAGTGATTGTTCTGGAGGTGATTTACGGTCAGTCCTTTAATAATAGGACAGTGATTGTTCTGTAGGTGATTTACAGTCAGCCCTTTAATAATTGGACAGTGATTGTTCTGTAGGTGATTTACGGTCAGTCCTTTAATAATTGGATAGTGATTGTTCTGTAGGTGATTTACAGTCAGTCCTTTAATAATTGGACAGTGATTGTTCTGTAGGTGATTTACAGTCAGTCCTTTAATAATTGGATAGTGATTGTTCTGTAGGTGATTTACGGTCAGTCCTTTAATAATTGGATAGTGATTGTTCTGTAGGTGATTTACAGTCAGTCCTTTAATAATTGGACAGTGATTGTTCTGTAGGTGATTTACGGTCAGACCTTTAATAATTGGATAGTGATTGTTCTGTCGGTGATTTACAGTCAGTCCTTTAATAATTGGACAGTGATTGTTCTGTAGGTGATTTACGGTCAGTCCTTTAATAATTGGACAGTGATTGTTCTGTAGGTGATTTACGGTCAGTCCTTTAATAATTGGACCGTGATTGTTCAGCAGGTGATTCACGGTCAGTCCTTTAATAATTGGACAGTGATTGTTCTGTAGGTGATTTACAGTCAGTCCTTTAATAATTGGATAGTGATTGTTCTGTAGGTGATTTACGGTCAGTCCTTTAATAATTGGACAGTGATTGTTCTGTAGGTGATTTACAGTCAGTCCTTTAATAATTGGACAGTGATTGTTCTGTAGGTGATTTACGGTCAGACCTTTAATAATTGGATAGTGATTGTTCTGGAGGTGATTTACAGTCAGTCCTTTAATAATTGGACCGTGATTGTTCAGCAGGTGATTCACGGTCAGTCCTTTAATAATTGGACAGTGATTGTTCTGTAGGTGATTTATGGTCAGTCCTTTAATAATTGGACAGTGATTGTTCTGTCGGTGATTTACAGTCAGTCCTTTAATAATTGGACAGTGATTGTTCTGTAGGTGATTTACGGTCAGTCCTTTAATAATTGGACAGTGATTGTTCTGTCGGTGATTTACGGTCAGTCCTTTAATAATTGGACAGTGATTGTTCAGCAGGTGATTCACGGTCAGTCCTTTAATAATTGGACAGTGATTGTTCTGTAGGTGATTTACAGTCAGTCCTTTAATAATTGGACAGTGATTGTTCTGTAGGTGATTTACAGTCAGTCCTTTAATAATTGGACAGTGATTGTTCTGTTGGTGATTTACGGTCAGTCCTTTAATAATTGGACAGTGATTGTTCTGTAGGTGATTTACAGTCAGTCCTTTAATAATTGGACAGTGATTGTTCTGTAGGTGATTTACAGTCAGTCCTTTAATAATTGGACAGTGATTGTTCTGTAGGTGATTTACGGTCAGTCCTTTAATAATTGGACAGTGATTGTTCTGTAGGTGATTTACGGTCAGTCCTTTAATAATTGGACAGTGATTGTTCTGTAGGTGATTTACAGTCAGTCCTTTAATAATTGGACAGTGATTGTTCTGTAGGTGATTTACGGTCAGTCCTTTAATAATTGGACAGTGATTGTTCTGTAGGTGATTTACGGTCAGTCCTTTAATAATTGGACAGTGATTGTTCTGTAGGTGATTTACAGTCAGTCCTTTAATAATTGGATAGTGATTGTTCTGTAGGTGATTTACGGTCAGTCCTTTAATAATTGGACAGTGATTGTTCTGTAGGTGATTTACAGTCAGTCCTTTAATAATTGGACAGTGATTGTTCTGTAGGTGATTTACAGTCAGTCCTTTAATAATTGGACAGTGATTGTTCTGTAGGTGATTTACAGTCAGTCCTTTAATAATTGGACAGTGATTGTTCTGTTGGTGATTTACGGTCAGTCCTTTAATAATTGGACAGTGATTGTTCTGTAGGTGATTTACGGTCAGACCTTTAATAATTGGACAGTGATTGTTCTGTCGGTGATTTACGGTCAGTCCTTTAATAATTGGACAGTGATTGTTCTGTAGGTGATTTACGGTCAGTCCTTTAATAATTGGATAGTGATTGTTCTCTAGGTGATTTACGGTCAGTCCTTCAATAATTGGACAGTGATTGTTCTGTAGGTGATTTACGGTCATTCGTTTAATAATTGGATAGTGATTGTTCTGTAGGTGATTTACGGTCAGTCCTTTAATAATTGGACAGTGATTGTTCTGTAGGTGATTTACGGTCAGTCCTTTAATAATTGGACAGTGATTGTTCTGTAGGTGATTTACGGTCAGTCCTTTAATAATTGGACAGTGATTGTTCTGTAGGTGATTTACAGTCAGTCCTTTAATAATTGGACAGTGATTGTTCTGTAGGTGATTTACAGTCAGTCCTTTAATAATTGGACAGTGATTGTTCTGTAGGTGATTTACGGTCAGTCCTTTAATAATTGGATGGTGATTGTTCTGTAGGTGATTTACAGTCAGTCCTTTAATAATTGGATAGTGATTGTTCTGTAGGTGATTTACGGTCAGTCCTTTAATAATTGGACAGTGATTGTTCTGTAGGTGATTTACAGTCAGTCCTTTAATAATTGGACAGTGATTGTTCTGTAGGTGATTTACAGTCAGTCCTTTAATAATTGGACAGTGATTGTTCTGTAGGTGATTTACAGTCAGTCCTTTAATAATTGGACAGTGATTGTTCTGTTGGTGATTTACGGTCAGTCCTTTAATAATTGGATAGTGATTGTTCTGTATGTGATTTACGGTCAGTCCTTTAATAATTGTACAGTGATTGTTCTGTAGGTGATTTACGGTCAGACCTTTAATAATTGGACAGTGATTGTTCTGTCGGTGATTTACGGTCAGTCCTTTAATAATTGGACAGTGATTGTTCTGTAGGTGATTTACGGTCAGTCCTTTAATAATTGGATAGTGATTGTTCTCTAGGTGATTTACGGTCAGTCCTTCAATAATTGGACAGTGATTGTTCTGTAGGTGATTTACGGTCATTCGTTTAATAATTGGATAGTGATTGTTCTGTAGGTGATTTACGGTCAGTCCTTTAATAATTGGACAGTGATTGTTCTGTCGGTGATTTACGGTCAGTCCTTTAATAATTGGATAGTGATTGTTCTGTAGGTGATTTACGGACAGTCCTTTAATAATTGGATAGTGATTGTTCTGTAGGTGATTTACGGTCAGTCCTTTAATAATTGGATAGTGATTGTTCTGTAGGTGATTTACGGACAGTCCTTTAATAATTGGACAGTGATTGTTCTGTAGGTGATTTACGGTTAGTCCTTTAATAATTGGATAGTGATTGTTCTGTAGGTGATTTATGGTCAGTCCTTTAATAATTGACAGTGATTGTTCTGTAGGTGATTTACGGTCAGTCCTTTAATAATTGGACAGTGATTGTTCTGTCGGTGATTTACGGTCAGTCCTTTAATAAGTGGACAGTGATTGTTCTGTAGGTGATTTACGGTCAGTCCTTTAATAAGTGGACAGTGATTGTTCTGTTGGTGATTTACGTTCAGTCCTTTAATAATTGGACAGTGATTGTTCTGTCGGTGATTTACGGTCAGTCCTTTAATAAGTGGACAGTGATTGTTCTGTAGGTGATTTACGGTCAGTCCTTTAATAATAGGACAGTGATTGTTCTGTAGGTGATTTACGGTCAGTCCTTTAATAATTGGACAGTGATTGTTCTGTAGGTGATTTACGGTCAGTCCTTTAATAATTGGACAGTGATTGTTCTGTAGGTGATTTACAGTCAGTCCTTTAATAATTGGACAGTGATTGTTCTGTAGGTGATTTACGGTCAGTCCTTTAATAATTGGACAGTGATTGTTCTGTAGGTGATTTACGGTCAGTCCTTTAATAATTGGACAGTGATTGTTCTGTAGGTGATTTACGGTCAGTCCTTTAATTATTGGACAGTGATTGTTCTGTAGGTGATTTACGGTCAGTCCTTTAATTATTGGACAGTGATTGTTCTGTAGGAGATTTACGGTCAGTCCTTTAATAATTGGACAGTGATTGTTCTGTAGGTGATTTACGGTCAGTCCTTTAATAATAGGACAGTGATTGTTCTGTAGGTGATTTACGGTCAGTCCTTTAATAATAGGACAGTGATTGTTCTGTAGGTGATTTACGGTCAGTCCTTAAATAATAGGACAGTGATTGTTCTGTAGGTGATTTACGGTCAGTCCTTTAATAATTGGATAGTGATTGTTCTGTAGGTGATTTACGGTCAGTCCTTTAATAATTGGACAGTGATTGTTCTGTAGGTGATTTACGGTCAGTCCTTTAATAATTGGACAGTGATTGTTCTGTAGGTGATTTACGGTCAGTCCTTTAATAATTGGATAGTGATTGTTCTGCAGGTGATTTACGGTCAGTCCTTTAATAATTAGACAGTGATTGTTCTGTAGGTGATTTACGGTCAATCCTTTAATAATTGGATAGTGATTGTTCTGTAGGTGATTTACGGTCAATCCTTTAATAATTGGATAGTGATTGTTCTGTAGGTGATTTACGGTCAGTCCTTTAATAATTGGATAGTGATTGTTCTGTAGGTGATTTACGGTCAGTCCTTTAATAATTGGACAGTGATTGTTCTGTAGGTGATTTACGGTCAGTCCTTTAATAATTGGATAGTGATTGTTCTGCAGGTGATTTACGGTCAGTCCTTTAATAATTAGACAGTGATTGTTCTGTAGGTGATTTACGGTCAATCCTTTAATAATTGGATAGTGATTGTTCTGTAGGTGATTTACGGTCAGTCCTTTAATAATTGGATAGTGATTGTTCTGTAGGTGATTTACGGTCAGTCCTTTAATAATTGGATAGTGATTGTTCTGCAGGTGATTTACGGTCAGTCCTTTAATAATTGGACAGTGATTGTTCTGTAGGTGATTTACGGTCAGTCCTTTAATAATTGGACAGTGATTGTTCTGTAGGTGATTTACGGTCAGACCTTTAATAATTGGACAGTGATTGTTCTGTCGGTGATTTACGGTCATTCCTTTAATAATTGGACAGTGATTGTTCTGTAGGTGATTTACGGTCAGTCCTTTAATAATTGGACAGTGATTGTTCTGTAGGTGATTTACGGTCAGTCCTTTAATAATTGGATAGTGATTGTTCTGTAGGTGATTTACGGTCAGTCCTTTAATAATTGGACAGTGATTGTTCTGTTGGTGATTTACGGTCAGTCCTTTAATAATTGGATAGTGATTGTTCTGTAGGTGATTTACGGTCAGTCCTTTAATAATAGGACAGTGATTGTTCTGTAGGTGATTTACGGTCAGTCCTTTAATAATTGGACAGTGATTGTTCTGTAGGTGATTTACGGTCAGACCTTTAATAATTGGACAGTGATTGTTCTGTCGGTGATTTACGGTCAGTCCTTTAATAATTGGACAGTGATTGTTCTGTCGGTGATTTACGGTCAGTCCTTTAATAATTGGACAGTGATTGTTCTGTAGGTGATTTACGGTCAGACCTTTAATAATTGGACAGTGATTGTTCTGTCGGTGATTTACGGTCATTCCTTTAATAATTGGACAGTGATTGTTCTGTAGGTGATTTACGGTCAGTCCTTTAATAATTGGACAGTGATTGTTCTGTAGGTGATTTACGGTCAGTCCTTTAATAATTGGATAGTGATTGTTCTGTAGGTGATTTACGGTCAGTCCTTTAATAATTGGACAGTGATTGTTCTGTAGGTGATTTACGGTCAGTCCTTTAATAATTGGACAGTGATTGTTCTGTAGGTGATTTACGGTCAGACCTTTAATAATTGGACAGTGATTGTTCTGTCGGTGATTTACGGTCATTCCTTTAATAATTGGACAGTGATTGTTCTGTAGGTGATTTACGGTCAGTCCTTTAATAATTGGACAGTGATTGTTCTGTAGGTGATTTACGGTCAGTCCTTTAATAATTGGACAGTGATTGTTCTGTAGGTGATTTACGGTCAGTCCTTTAATAATTGGATAGTGATTGTTCTGTAGGTGAATTACGGTCAGTCCTTTAATAATTGGATAGTGATTGTTCTGCAGGTGATTTACGGTCAGTCCTTTAATAATTGGATAGTGATTGTTCTGTAGGTGATTTACGGTCAGTCCTTTAATAATTGGACAGTGATTGTTCTGTAGGTGATTTACGGTCAGTCCTTTAATAATTGGACAGTGATTGTTCTGCAGGTGATTTACGGTCAGTCCTTTAATAATTGGATAGTGATTGTTCTGTAGGTGAATTACGGTCAGTCCTTTAATAATTGGATAGTGATTGTTCTGTAGGTGAATTACGGTCAGTCCTTTAATAATTGGACAGTGATTGTTCTGTAGGTGAATTACGGTCAGTCCTTTAATAATTGGACAGTGATTGTTCTGTAGGTGAATTACGGTCAGTCCTTTAATAATTGGACAGTGATTGTTCTGTAGGTGATTTACGGTCAGTCCTTTAATAATTGGATAGTGATTGTTCTGTAGGTGATTTACGGTCAGTCCTTTAATAATTGGACAGTGATTGTTCTGTAGGTGATTTACGGTCAGTCCTTTAATAATTGGACAGTGATTGTTCTGTAGGTGATTTACAGTCAGTCCTTTAATAATTGGACAGTGATTGTTCTGTAGGTGATTTACGGTCAGTCCTTTAATAATTGGACAGTGATTGTTCTGTAGGTGATTTACGGTCAGTCCTTTAATAATTGGACAGTGATTGTTCTGTAGGTGATTTACAGTCAGTCCTTTAATAATTGGACAGTGATTGTTCTGTAGGTGATTTACGGTCAGTCCTTTAATAATTGGACAGTGATTGTTCTGTATTTGATTTACGGTCAGACCTTTAATAATTGGACAGTGATTGTTCTGTAGGTGATTTACGGTCAGTCCTTTAATAATTGGACAGTGATTGTTCTGTAGGTGATTTACGGTCAGACCTTTAATAATTGGACAGTGATTGTTCTGTAGGTGATTTACGGTCAGTCCTTTAATAATTGGACAGTGATTGTTCTGTAGGTGAATTACGGTCAGTCCTTTAATAATTGGATAGTGATTGTTCTGTAGGTGATTTACGGTCAGTCCTTTAATAATTGGACAGTGATTGTTCTGTCGGTGATTTACGGTCAGTCCTTTAATAATTGGACAGTGATTGTTCTGTAGGTGATTTACGGTCAGTCCTTTAATAATTGGACAGTGATTGTTCTGTCGGTGATTTACGGTCAGTCCTTTAATAATTGGACAGTGATTGTTCTGTAGGTGAATTACGGTCAGTCCTTTAATAATTGGACAGTGATTGTTCTGTAGGTGAATTACGGTCAGTCCTTTAATAATTGGACAGTGATTGTTCTGTAGGTGATTTACGGTCAGTCCTTTAATAATTGGACAGTGATTGTTCTGTCAGTGATTTACGGTCAGTCCTTTAATAATTGGACAGTGATTGTTCTGTAGGTGATTTACGGTCAGTCCTTTAATAATTGGACAGTGATTGTTCTGTAGGTGATTTACGGTCAGTCCTTTAATAATTGGACAGTGATTGTTCTGTAGGTGAATTACGGTCAGTCCTTTAATAATTGGACAGTGATTGTTCTGTCAGTGATTTACGGTCAGTCCTTTAATAATAGGACAGTGATTGTTCTGTAGGTGATTTACTGTCAGTCCTTTAATAATTGGATAGTGATTGTTCTGTCAGTGATTTACGGTCAGTCCTTTAATAATAGGACAGTGATTGTTCTGTAGGTGATTTACTGTCAGTCCTTTAATAATAGGACAGTGATTGTTCTGTAGGTGATTTACGGTCAGTCCTTTAATAATTGGACAATGATTGTTCTGTAGGTGATTTACAGTCAGTCCTTTAATAATTGGACAGTGATTGTTCTGTTGGTGATTTACGGTCAGTCCTTTAATAATTGGACAATGATTGTTCTGTAGGTGATTTACTGTCAGTCCTTTAATAATAGGACAGTGATTGTTCTGTAGGTGATTTACGGTCAGTCCTTTAATAATTGGACAATGATTGTTCTGTAGGTGATTTACAGTCAGTCCTTTAATAACTGGACAGTGATTGTTCTGTAGGTGATTTACGGTCAGTCCTTTAATAATTGGATAGTGATTGTTCTGTCTGTGATTTACGGTCAGTCATTTAATAATTGGATAGTGATTGTTCAGTAGGTGATTTACGGTCAGTCCTTTAATAATTGGATAGTGATTGTTCTGTAGGTGATTTACGGTCAGTCCTTTAATAATTGGATAGTGATTGTTCTGTCTGTGATTTACGGTCAGTCCTTAAATAATTGGACAGTGATTGTTCTGTAGGTGATTTACAGTCAGTCCTTTAATAATTGGATAGTGATTGTTCTGTAGGTGATTTACGGTCAGTCCTTTAATAATTGGATAGTGATTGTTCTGTAGGTGATTTACAGTCAGTCCTTTAATAATTGGATAGTGATTGTTCTGTAGGTGATTTACGGTCAGTCCTTTAATAATTGGACAGTGATTGTTCTGTAGGTGATTTACGGTCAGTCCTTTAATAATTGGATAGTGATTGTTCTGTAGGTGATTTACAGTCAGTCCTTTAATAATTGGATAGTGATTGTTCTGTAGGTGATTTACGGTCAGTCCTTTAATAATTGGACAGTGATTGTTCTGTAGGTGATTTACGGTCAGTCCTTTAATAATTGGATAGTGATTGTTCTGTAGGTGATTTACGGTCAGTCCTTTAATAATTGGACAGTGATTGTTCTGTAGGTGATTTACAGTCAGTCCTTTAATAATTGGATAGTGATTGTTCTGTAGGTGATTTACGGTCAGTCCTTTAATAATTGGACAGTGATTGTTCTGTAGGTGATTTACGGTCAGTCCTTTAATAATTGGATAGTGATTGTTCTGTAGGTGATTTACGGTCAGTCCTTTAATAATTGGACAGTGATTGTTCTGTAGGTGATTTACAGTCAGTCCTTTAATAATTGGATAGTGATTGTTCTGTAGGTGATTTACGGTCAGTCCTTTAATAATTGGACAGTGATTGTTCTGTAGGTGATTTACGGTCAGTCCTTTAATAATTGGACAGTGATTGTTCTGTAGGTGATTTACAGTCAGTCCTTTAATAATTGGATAGTGATTGTTCTGTAGGTGATTTACGGTCAGTCCTTTAATAATTGGACAGTGATTGTTCTGTAGGTGATTTACAGTCAGTCCTTTAATAATTGGATAGTGATTGTTCTGTAGGTGATTTACGGTCAGTCCTTTAATAATTGGACAGTGATTGTTCTGTAGGTGATTTACGGTCAGTCCTTTAATAATTGGATAGTGATTGTTCTGTAGGTGATTTACAGTCAGTCCTTTAATAATTGGATAGTGATTGTTCTGTAGGTGATTTACGGTCAGTCCTTTAATAATTGGACAGTGATTGTTCTGTAGGTGATTTACGGTCAGTCCTTTAATAATTGGATAGTGATTGTTCTGTAGGTGATTTACGGTCAGTCCTTTAATAATTGGACAGTGATTGTTCTGTAGGTGATTTACGGTCAGTCCTTTAATAATTGGATAGTGATTGTTCTGTAGGTGATTTATGGTCAGTCCTTTAATAATTGGATAGTGATTGTTCTGTAGGTGATTTACGGTCAGTCCTTTAATAATAGGATAGTGATTGTTCTGTTGGTGATTTACGGTCAGTCCTTTAATAATTGGACAGTGATTGTTCTGTATTTGATTTATGGTCAGTCCTTTAATAATTGGACAGTGATTGTTCTGTTGGTGATTTACGGTCAGTCCTTTAATAATTGGACAGTGATTGTTCTGTCGGTGATTTACGGTCAGTCCTTTAATAATTGGACAGTGATTGTTCTGTAGGTGATTTACGGTCAGTCCTTTAATAATTGGATAGTGATTGTTCTGTAGGTGATTTACAGTCAGTCCTTTAATAATAGGATAGTGATTGTTCTGTTGGTGATTTACGGTCAGTCCTTTAATAATTGGACAGTGATTGTTCTGTTGGTGATTTACGGTCAGTCCTTTAATAATTGGACAGTGATTGTTCTGTAGGTGATTTACGGTCAGTCCTTTAATAATTGGATAGTGATTGTTCTGTAGGTGATTTACAGTCAGTCCTTTAATAATAGGATAGTGATTGTTCTGTTGGTGATTTACGGTCAGTCCTTTAATAATTGGACAGTGATTGTTCTGTTGGTGATTTACGGTCAGTCCTTTAATAATTGGACAGTGATTGTTCTGTGGGTGATTTACGGTCAGTCCTTTAATAATTGGATAGTGATTGTTCTGTAGGTGATTTACGGTCAGTCCTTTAATAATTGGACAGTGATTGTTCTGTAGGTGATTTACGGTCAGTCCTTTAATAATTGGATAGTGATTGTTCTGTAGGTGATTTACAGTCAGTCCTTTAATAATAGGATAGTGATTGTTCTGTTGGTGATTTACGGTCAGTCCTTTAATAATTGGACAGTGATTGTTCTGTTGGTGATTTACGGTCAGTCCTTTAATAATTGGACAGTGATTGTTCTGTAGGTGATTTACGGTCAGTCCTTTAATAATAGGATAGTGATTGTTCTGTTGGTGATTTACGGTCAGTCCTTTAATAATTGGACAGTGATTGTTCTGTTGGTGATTTACGGTCAGTCCTTTAATAATTGGACAGTGATTGTTCTGTCGGTGATTTACGGTCTGTCCTTCAATAATTGGACAGTGATTGTTCTGTCGGTGATTTACGGTCAGTCCTTTAATAATTGGACAGTGATTGTTCTGTAGGTGATTTACGGTCAGTCCTTTAATAATTGGACAGTGATTGTTCTGTTGGTGATTTACGGTCAGTCCTTTAATAATTGGACAGTGATTGTTCTGTCGGTGATTTACGGTCAGTCCTTTAATAATTGGACAGTGATTGTTCTGTAGGTGATTTACGGTCAGTCCTTCAATAATTGGACAGTGATTGTTCTGTCGGTGATTTACGGTCAGTCCTTTAATAATTGGACAGTGATTGTTCTGTAGGTGATTTACGGTCAGTGCTTTAATAATTGGACAGTGATTGTTCTGTCGGTGATTTACGGTCATTCCTTTAATAATTGGACAGTGATTGTTCTGTAGGTGATTTACGGTCAGTCCTTTAATAATTGGACAGTGATTGTTCTGTAGGTGATTTACGGTCAGTCCTTTAATAATTGGACAGTGATTGTTCTGTAGGTGATTTACGGTCAGTCCTTTAATAATTGGACAGTGATTGTTCTGTAGGTGATTTACGGTCAGTCCTTTAATAATTGGACAGTGATTGTTCTGTAGGTGATTTACGGTCAGTCCTTTAATAATTGGACAGTGATTGTTCTGTAGGTGATTCACGGTCAGTCCTTTAATAATTGGACAGTGATTGTTCTGTCGGTGATTTACGGTCAGTCCTTTAATAATTGGACAGTGATTGTTCTGTAGGTGATTTACGGTCAGTCCTTTAATAATTGTATAGTGATTGTTCTGTCGGTGATTTACGGTCAGTCCTTTAATAATTGGATAGTCATTGTTCTGTCGGTGATTTACGGTCAGTCCTTTAATAATTGGATAGTGATGGTTCTGTCGGTGATTTACGGTCAGTCCTTTAATAATAGGACAGTGATTGTTCTGTAGGTGATTTACGGTCAGTCCTTTAATAATTGGAGAGTGATTGTTCTGTTGGTGATTTACGGTCAGTCCTTTAATAATTGGACAGTGATTGTTCTGTAGGTGATTTACGGTCAGTCCTTTAATAACTGGACAGTGATTGTTCTGTAGGTGATTTATGGTCAGTCCTTTAATAATTGGACAGTGATTGTTCTGTAGGTGATTTACGGTCAGTCCTTTAATAATTGGACTTTGATTGTTCTGTAGGTGATTTACGGTCAGTCCTTTAATAATTGGACAGTGATTGTTCTGTAGGTGATTTACGGTCAATCCTTTAATAATTGGACAGTGATTGTTCTGTAGGTGATTTACGGTCAGTCCTTTAATAATTGGACAGTGATTGTTCTGTAGGTGATTTACGGTCAGTCCTTTAATAATTGGACAGTGATTGTTCTGTAGGTGATTTACGGTCAGTCCTTTAATAATAGGACAGTGATTGTTCTGTAGGTGATTTACGGTCAGTCCTTTAATAATTGGACAGTGATTTTTCTGTAGGTGATTTACTGCCAGTCCTTTAATAATTGGACAGTGATTGTTCTGTTGGTGATTTACGGTCAGTCCTTTAATAATTGGATAGTGATTGTTCTGTAGGTGATTTACGGTCAGTCCTTTAATAATAGGACAGTGATTGTTCTGTAGGTGATTTACGGTCAGCCCTTTAATAATTGGACAGTGATTGTTCTGTAGGTGATTTACGGTCAGTCCTTTAATAATTGGACAGTGATTTTTCTGTAGGTGATTTACTGCCAGTCCTTTAATAATTGGACAGTGATTGTTCTGTTGGTGATTTACGGTCAGTCCTTTAATAATTGGATAGTGATTGTTCTGTAGGTGATTTACGGTCAGTCCTTTAATAATAGGACAGTGATTGTTCTGTAGGTGATTTACGGTCAGTCCTTTAATAATTGGACAGTGATTGTTCTGTAGGTGATTTACGGTCAGTCCTTTAATAATTGGATAGTGATTGTTCTGTAGGTGATTTACGGTCAGTCCTTTAATAATTGGACAGTGATTGTTCTGTTGGTGATTTACGGTCAGTCCTTTAATAATTGGACAGTGATTGTTCTGTTGGTGATTTACGGTCAGTCCTTTAATAATTGGACAGTGATTGTTCTGTAGGTGATTTACGGTCAGTCCTTTAATAATTGTATAGTGATTGTTCTGTAGGTGATTTACGGTCAGTCCTTTAATAATTGGACAGTGATTGTTCTGTAGGTGATTTACGGTCAGTCCTTTAATAA
The DNA here is from genome assembly GCF_036365525.1 of Heterodontus francisci. NCBI lineage: Eukaryota > Metazoa > Chordata > Chondrichthyes > Heterodontiformes > Heterodontidae > Heterodontus > Heterodontus francisci. Next base: position 95,049 of record NW_027140613.1, read on the forward strand.
TTGGACAGTGATTGTTCTGTAGGTGATTTACGGTCAGACCTTTAATAATTGGACAGTGATTGTTCTGTAGGTGATTTACGGTCAGTCCTTTAATAATTGGACAGTGATTGTTCTGTAGGTGATTTACGGTCAGACCTTTAATAATTGGACAGTGATTGTTCTGTAGGTGATTTACGGTCAGTCCTTTAATAATAGGACAGTGATTGTTCTGTCGGTGATTTATGGTCAGTCCTTTAATAATTGGACAGTGATTGTTCTGTAGGTGATTTACGGTCAGTCCTTTAATAATTGGATAGTGATTGTTCTGTAGGTGATTTACGGTCAGTCCTTTAATAATTGGACAGTGATTGTTCTGTCGGTGATTTATGGTCAGTCCTTTAATAATTGGACAGTGATTGTTCTGTAGGTGATTTACGGTCAGTCCTTTAATAATTGGACAGTGATTGTTCTGTAGGTGATTTACGGTCAGTCCTTTAATAATTGGACAGTGATTGTTCTGTAGGTGATTTACAGTCAGTCCTTTAATAATTGGACAGTGATTGTTCTGTAGGTGATTTACGGTCAGTCCTTTAATAATTGGACAGTGATTGTTCTGTAGGTGATTTACAGTCAGTCCTTTAATAATTGGACAGTGATTGTTCTGTAGGTGATTTACGGTCAGTCCATTAATAATTGGACAGTGATTGTTCTGTAGGTGATTTATGGTCAGTCCTTTAATAATTGGACAGTGATTGTTCTGTAGGTGATTTACGGTCAGTCCTTTAATAATTGGACAGTGATTGTTCTGTAGGTGATTTACGGTCAGTCCTTTAATAATTGGACAGTGATTGTTCTGTAGGTGATTTACGGTCAGTCCTTTAATAATTGGATAGTGATTGTTCTGTAGGTGATTTACGGTCAGTCCTTTAATAATTGGACAGTGATTGTTCTGTAGGTGATTTACGGTCAGTCCTTTAATAATTGGACAGTGATTATTCTGTATTTGATTTACGGTCAGACCTTTAATAATTGGACAGTGATTGTTCTGTAGGTGATTTACGGTCAGTCCTTTAATAATTGGACAGTGATTGTTCTGTAGGTGATTTACGGTCAGACCTTTAATAATTGGACAGTGATTGTTCTGTAGGTGATTTACGGTCAGTCCTTTAATAATTGGACAGTGATTGTTCTGTAGGTGATTTACGGTCAGACCTTTAATAATTGGACAGTGATTGTTCTGTAGGTGATTTACGGTCAGTCCTTTAATAATTGGACAGTGATTGTTCTGTAGGTGATTTACGGTCAGTCCTTTAATAATTGGACAGTGTTGTTCTGTAGGTGATTTACGGTCAGACCTTTAATAATTGGACAGTGATTGTTCTGTAGGTGATTTACGGTCAGTCCTTTAATAATTGGACAGTGATTGTTCTGTAGGTGATTTACGGTCAGTCCTTTAATAATTGGATAGTGATTGTTCTGTAGGTGATTTACGGTCAGTCCTTTAATAATTGGACAGTGATTGTTCTGTAGGTGATTTACGGTCAGTCCTTTAATAATTGGACAGTGATTGTTCTGTAGGTGATTTACGGTCAGTCCTTTAATAATTGGACAGTGATTGTTCTGTAGGTGATTTACGGTCAGTCCTTCAATAATTGGACAGTGATTGTTCTGTAGGTGATTTACAGTCAATCCTTTAATAATTGGATAGTGATTGTTCTGTAGGTGATTTACGGTCAGTCCTTTAATAATTGGTCAGTGATTGTTCTGTCGGTGATTTACGGTCATTCCTTTAATAATTGGACAGTGATTGTTCTGTAGGTGATTTACGGTCAGTCCTTTAATAATTGGACAGTGATTGTTCTGTAGGTGATTTACGGTCAGTCCTTTAATAATAGGACAGTGATTGTTCTGTAGGTGATTTACGGTCAGTCCTTTAATAATTGGAGAGTGATTGTTCTGTTGGTGATTTACGGTCAGTCCTTTAATAATTGGAGAGTGATTGTTCTGTAGGTGATTTACGGTCAGTCCTTTAATAATTGGACAGTGATTGTTCTGTAGGTGATTTACGGTCAGTCCTTTAATAACTGGACAGTGATTGTTCTGTAGGTGATTTACGGTCAGTCCTTTAATAATTGGAGAGTGATTGTTCTGTTGGTGATTTACGGTCAGTCCTTTAATAATTGGACAGTGATTGTTCTGTAGGTGATTTACGGTCAGTCCTTTAATAATTGGACAGTGATTGTTCTGTAGGTGATTTACGGTCAGTCCTTTAATAATAGGACAGTGATTGTTCTGTAGGTGATTTACGGTCAGTCCTTTAATAATTGGAGAGTGATTGTTCTGTTGGTGATTTACGGTCAGTCCTTTAATAATTGGAGAGTGATTGTTCTGTAGGTGATTTACGGTCAGTCCTTTAATAATTGGACAGTGATTGTTCTGTAGGTGATTTACGGTCAGTCCTTTAATAACTGGACAGTGATTGTTCTGTAGGTGATTTACGGTCAGTCCTTTAATAATTGGAGAGTGATTGTTCTGTTGGTGATTTACGGTCAGTCCTTTAATAATTGGACAGTGATTGTTCTGTAGGTGATTTACGGTCAGTCCTTCAATAATTGGACAGTGATTGTTCTGTCGGTGATTTACGGTCATTCCTTTAATAATTGGACAGTGATTGTTCTGTAGGTGATTTACGGTCAGTCCTTTAATAATTGGACAGTGATTGTTCTGTAGGTGATTTACGGTCAGTCCTTTAATAATAGGACAGTGATTGTTCTGTAGGTGATTTACGGTCAGTCCTTTAATAATTGGAGAGTGATTGTTCTGTTGGTGATTTACGGTCAGTCCTTTAATAATTGGAGAGTGATTGTTCTGTAGGTGATTTACGGTCAGTCCTTTAATAATTGGACAGTGATTGTTCTGTAGGTGATTTACGGTCAGTCCTTTAATAACTGGACAGTGATTGTTCTGTAGGTGATTTACGGTCAGTCCTTTAATAATTGGACAGTGATTGTTCTGTAGGTGATTTACGGTCAGTCCTTTAATAATTGGACTTTGATTGTTCTGTAGGTGATTTACGGTCAGTCCTTTAATAATTGGACAGTGATTGTTCTGTAGGTGATTTACGGTCAGTCCTTTAATAATTGGACAGTGATTGTTCTGTAGGTGATTTACGGTCAGTCCTTTAATAATTGGACAGTGATTGTTCTGTAGGTGATTTACGGTCAGTCCTTTAATAATTGGAGAGTGATTGTTCTGTTGGTGATTTACGGTCAGTCCTTTAATAATTGGAGAGTGATTGTTCTGTAGGTGATTTACGGTCAGTCCTTTAATAATTGGACAGTGATTGTTCTGTAGGTGATTTACGGTCAGTCCTTTAATAATTGGACAGTGATTGTTCTGTAGGTGATTTACGGTCAGTCCTTTAATAATTGGACTTTGATTGTTCTGTAGGTGATTTACGGTCAGTCCTTTAATAATTGGACAGTGATTGTTCTGTAGGTGATTTACGGTCAGTCCTTTAATAATTGGACAGTGATTGTTCTGTAGGTGATTTACGGTCAATCCTTTAATAATTGGACAGTGATTGTTCTGTAGGTGATTTACGGTCAGTCCTTTAATAATTGGACAGTGATTGTTCTGTAGGTGATTTACGGTCAGTCCTTTAATAATTGGACAGTGATTGTTCTGTAGGTGATTTACGGTCAGTCCTTTAATAATAGGACAGTGATTGTTCTGTAGGTGATTTACTGCCAGTCCTTTAATAATTGGACAGTGATTGTTCTGTTGGTGATTTACGGTCAGTCCTTTAATAATTGGATAGTGATTGTTCTGTAGGTGATTTACGGTCAGTCCTTTAATAATAGGACAGTGATTGTTCTGTAGGTGATTTACGGTCAGTCCTTTAATAATTGGACAGTGATTGTTCTGTAGGTGATTTACGGTCAGTCCTTTAATAATTGGACAGTGATTGTTCTGTAGGTGATTTACGGTCAGTCCTTTAATAATTGGACAGTGATTGTTCTGTTGGTGATTTACGGTCAGTCCTTTAATAATAGGACAGTGATTGTTCTGTAGGTGATTTACGGTCAGTCCTTTAATAATTGGACAGTGATTTTTCTGTAGGTGATTTACTGCCAGTCCTTTAATAATTGGACAGTGATTGTTCTGTTGGTGATTTACGGTCAGTCCTTTAATAATTGGATAGTGATTGTTCTGTAGGTGATTTACGGTCAGTCCTTTAATAATAGGACAGTGATTGTTCTGTAGGTGATTTACGGTCAGTCCTTTAATAATTGGACAGTGATTGTTCTGTAGGTGATTTACGGTCAGTCCTTTAATAATTGGACAGTGATTGTTCTGTAGGTGATTTACGGTCAGTCCTTTAATAATTGGACAGTGATTGTTCTGTTGGTGATTTACGGTCAGTCCTTTAATAATTGGATCGTGATTGTTCTGTTGGTGATTTACGGTCAGTCCTTTAATAATTGGATCGTGATTGTTCTGTTGGTGATTTACGGTCAGTCCTTTAATAATAGGACAGTGATTATTCTGTAGGTGATTTACGGTCAGTCCTTTAATAATTGGACAGTGATTGTTCTGTAGGTGATTTACGGTCAGTCCTTTAATAATTGGACAGTGATTGTTCTGTAGGTGGTTTACGGTCAGTCCTTTAATAATTGGACAGTGATTGTTCTGTAGGTGATTTACGGTCAGTCCTTTAATAATTGGACAGTGATTGTTCTGTAGGTGATTTACGGTCAGTCCTTTAATAATTGGACAGTGATTGTTCTGTTGGTGATTTACGGTCAGTCCTTTAATAATTGGACAGTGATTGTTCTGTTGGTGATTTACGGTCAGTCCTTTAATAATTGGACAGTGATTGTTCTGTAGGTGATTTACGGTCATTCCTTCAATAATTGGACAGTGATTGTTCTGTAGGTGATTTACGGTCAGTCCTTTAATAATTGGACAGTGATTGTTCTGTAGGTGATTTACGGTCAGTCCTTTAATAATTGACAGTGATTGTTCTGTAGGTGATTTACGGTCAGTCCTTTAATAATTGGACAGTGATTGTTCTGTAGGTGATTTACGGTCAGTCCTTTAATAATTGGACAGTGATTGTTCTGTAGGTTATTTACGGTCAGTCCTTTAATAATTGGACAGTGATTGTTCTGTAGGTGATTTACGGTCAGTCCTTTAATAATTGGACAGTGATTGTTCTGTAGGAGATTTACGGTCAGTCCTTTAATAATTGGACAGTGATTGTTCTGTAGGTTATTTACGGTCAGTCCTTTATTGTTTGGATTGACATTTCTCTGATGAAGAATTGTGAACAGTTCCTTATCATTTAAATGCACGAATAATTCTCGCTTGGAAGTTTTTTGTTTAACTGAGGATTTTCCTAATGTTGCTTTCTAGACAATCCCTCATAACCTGTGATGGAAAATTCTCTTGAGTTTCTTTATGGACAGTCCCTTATTTATGGTGACGTGATTTCCATTTCTGTGATTTGTGGAATCTCTTTGAGCCACATATACACAGATGTAAATCTATTTCTGTATCTGTGTGTCCATTATTCAGCTTAATAAAGAATGAGTTTGGAATAAGTTCCCATTTTGTGATACGTTATCAATATAAAGCAGGTCTTTTTTGAGAAGCAGGAACTTGTTTCCCACTGCAGTGAATTGAATTTTCATTATTGACCCTGACCCATGCAATTAAACAGGTCAGTTTACCTGTCTCATTGTCACCAATGTCTCAGGGTTGTCCAGTCAGACAATTTGATGTTTGAAGTGACAGGGATTGCATTATTTGTTTGTTCTGTCTGTCCCTCCTTCATATTTCTATTTTAATATACAGTGTTCTATTGATACTGTTGTGTTTATCTGACTGTCAGTAATATGATGTTGTAAGGTGAGAGTCTCAGAGCAGGAATCCTTTGTTTGTAAATCAGGTGTCCAATGAACCGATCAGTGACTGCTCCACGACAACCTAAAATCATCATTTCTCATGGAAAATGTGGTCAGATTTTATAGTTAAATGGGTTGAAAATGAATTCTACCTTATTAATGTCATAGAGTGATGGAGTTATTCCGCTCAGAAACAGGCCTTTCAGCCCATCGTGTCTGTGCCGGCCATCAAGCACCTATATGTTGTAATCCCATTTTCCAGCACTTGTCCTGTAGCCTTGTATACTGTGGCATTTCAAGTGTTCATCTAAAGACTTAAATGTTGAGTGTTCTTGCTTCGACCACCTCTTAAGGCAGTGTGTTCCAGATTCCAACCCCCTGCTGGGTGAAAACATTTTGCCTCAAATCTCCTCTGTATCTCCTGCCCCTAACCTTAAATCGATATCCCCTGGTTGACACCTTATTGACACCTCCGCAATGGGAAAATGTTTCTTCCAATCTATCCTATCAAAGCCCCTCATAATTTTGTATACCTCAATCATGTACCACCTCAGACTTCTCTGCTGGAAGGAAAAGAACCCTCGCCTTTTCAGTCTCTCTTCATAGCTGAAATGCTCCAGCCCAGGCAACATTCTGGTGAATCTCCTCTGCACCTTCTGTTGTGCAATCACATCCTTCCTATAGTGTGTTGACCAGAACCATACGCAGTACTCCAGCTGTGGCTTACCCAGAGTTTTATGCAGCTTCATTATAGCATCCCTGCTCTAATATTCTATGCCTCAGCTAATAAAGGCAAGTATCCCAGAAGCCTTTCTAACCATCTTATCTACCTGTGCTGTTGCCTTCAGTAATATATGGACAAGTACACCCCACTCCCTCTGACCCTCTGTACTGTCTAGGGTCGTACCATCCATTGTATATTCCCTTGCCTTATTAGTCCTCCCAAAATGCATCACCTCACACTTCTCAGGATTAAATTCAATTTGCCACTGCTCTGCCCATCTATATCATCCTGTAATCTAAGGATTTCCTCCTTACTATTTACAACACCATCATTCTTTGTGTCATCTGAGAACTTACTGATCATACCACCTATATTCAGGTCTAAATCATTAATGTACACTACAAACAGCAAGGTTCCCAGCATCGATCCCTGTGGTACACCACTGGTCACAGACTTCCATTCGCAAAATCAACCCTCGACCATCACCCTCTGCCTCCTGCCACTAAGCCAGTTTTGGATCCAATTTGAAATTCTAGTAAACAAGTGAGTGAATGTTTCTGAACAGTCTACAACTGTGTAAATTTTTATCGCATGTTATCACTGTTTCTCTCTGGCTGTCTGAGCATTCAGCTGCTTTGTTCTGTGCTCTTACCCTCAGTCAGTTTGTCTGTGTTGGGTTAGGTGCTCGTTCAGCACCGGTCAGGAATGGAGCCTGAGATCTTCCTCTGTGCGGTACGCAGTAACATACTCTGTGAGATCCGTTGACTCTGCACAGACTGGGATCTTCCTGTGCTCTGTGTATGCATCTCAGCACCTGACTGGCTGAGATCCGTTCACTCTGCAAAGGCCAGGAATGGAGCCTGGGATCTTTCTGTGCTCTTTATGGAACTCAGTACCAGACTGGGTACATATCTTTAATTATATCTATCCAATTCCCGCCTCTCTCCCCTGCAGCCGGTCTGGGTGTACCTGAGTGAGCAGATTGATCTTCCCCATTCAGATATCTCACACACTGGGGGAACAGACAGGCGTTTCTGTGGCCGCAAATGAGACTCCAGGATTGTATGTTGCCTCCCTGGTGCTCGGGTCAAGGATGTCTCAGAGCGGCTGCTGGACATTCTGAAGGGAGAGGGTGAATAGTCAGAGATCGTGGTACACATTGGTACCAACGACATAGGTAGAAATAGGGATGAGTTCCTGCAACAAGAATTTAGGGTGCGAGGAAGCAGATTAAAAAGGAGGACCTCTAAGGTTGCAATCTCTGGATTCCTCCCGGTGCCACGTGCTAATGACTTTAGAAATAGGAGGATAGAGCAGATGAATATCTGGCTGAGGAGATCATGCAGGAGGGAGGGCTTCAGTTTCCTGGATCACTGGGTATATTTCTGGCAAAAGTGGGACTTGTCCAAGTTGGACAGGTTGCACCTGAACTGTAAAGGGACAAGCATCCTTGTTTGGAGGTTTGTTCGTTCTTTATTGGGGGGTTGGGGGTAGGCGGTTAAACTAATCGGCAGGGGGTTGGGATACAGAGTGGAGGTACAGTAGAGGGTAATGTGGAACAGAACGTGAGTCTGCTGGAAGGCAGAGCAAATATAGACCTGGTAAGGCAGAAGAGAAAAATGCAAGGTTGGATTGTAACTATTTCAAAAACAGGAGTCTCATTAGTAAGGTGGATAAATTGAGGTTGTTGATTAGCACATGGCATTATGATATTGCTATCACAGAGACATGGTTGTGGGCGGGGCAGGACTGGCAGCTCAATATTCCAGTGTATAGAATCTTCAAGTGTGACAGGGGAGGGGGTAAAAGTGGAGGTGGCATTGCACTGTTGATCAAGGAGTCATTTACTGCAGTAAGAAGGGATGATATCTTAGAAGGTTCCTTAAATGAGGCCATATGGGTGGAACTTAAAAACATAAAGGGGGCAATCACCTGGCTGGGAGTGTACTACAGGCTGCCAAACAGTCAGGGAGAGATAGAGGAGCAGATATATAGGCAAATTTCAGGGGTGCAAAAATAATAGGGTAGTATTAGTAGGGGATTTCAACTTCCCTGATATCAACTGCGATAGTCTTAGTGCAAAAGGCTTAAAGGGGAATGAATTCTTAAAATGCATACAGGAGAGCTTTTTGAGCCAGTGCATCAGACGTCCTACAAGAGAAGGGGCAGTACTGGACCTTACACTAGGGAATGAAACTGGACAAGTGGTAGAAGTGTCAGTGAGGGAGCATTTCGGTGCTAGTGACCATAACGCTAAGATTTAAGGTAGTTATGGATAAGGACAAAGACAGACCGAAACTAAAGGGACTGAATTGGGGGAAGGCCGATTTTAAGATGATAAAACAGGATGGGGCCAAAGTGGACTGTGAGCAGCTACTTGTAGGAAAGTCCATATCAGATCAATGGGCATCATTCAAAGAGAAAATAGTGAGAGTTCAGAGCCAACATGCACCCGTTAAGGTGATGGGGAGGATTAACCGGTCCAGGGAACACTGGATGTCAAGAGATACAGAGGATTGGATCAGAAAAAGAAGGAAGCTTATTGCAGATTCAGAGTGCTGACAAACAGCGGAGGCACTAGAGGAGTATAGAAAGTGTAGAGGGGAACTTAAAAAAAAGTAATTAGAAGAGCGAAGAGGGGACATGAAAAAATACTGGCAGGCAAGAGAAAGGAAAATCCTAAAGCAATTTATCAGTATGTCAAGGGCAAGAAGATAACCAGGGAAAGATTAGGGACCATTAAGCACCAAAGTGGCAACCTGTGTGTGGAGCCGGAGGGCACAGGTGAGGTTTTAAATGATTACTTTTCATCTGTGTTCACTATGGAGAAGGATGATGTAGGTGTAGAGATCAGGGAGGGGGATTGTGATATACTTGAACATGTTAGCATTGAAAGGGAGGAAGTATTAGCAGTTTTAGTGGGCTTGAAAGTAGATAAATCCCCAGGCTCAGATGAAATGTATCCCTGGCTGTTATGTGAGGCAAGAGAGGCGATTGCAGGGGCTTTGTAACAAGTTTTCAAGTCCTCTTTATCCAGAGGAAAGGTACCAGAGGACTGGAGGATAGTGAATGTGGTACCATTATTTAAGAAGGGTAGCAGGGATATGCTAGGTATTTACAGGTCAGTGAGTCTAACATCAGTGGTAGGGAAACGATTGGAAAAAGATGCGAGGGACAGGATTAATCTCCACTTGGAGAGGCAGGGATTAATCAGGGATAGTCAGCATGGCATTTTCAGGGGGAGATCGTGTCTGACTAACTTGATTAAATTTTTCGAGGAGATGACCAGATGTGTAGATGAAGGTAAAGCAGTCGATGTAGTCTACATGGACTTCAGTAAGGGTTTTGTTAAGGTCCCACATGGGAGATTGGTTGAGAAGGTAATAGCCCATGGGATCCAGGGCAATTTGGCAAATTCGATCCAAAAGTGGCTTTGTGGCAGGAGGCAGAGGGTAACAGGCGAGGGCTGTTTTTGCGATTGGAAGCCTGTGAACAGTGGTGTACCACTGGGATCGGTACTGGGACCCTTGCTGTTTGTAGTGTACATTAATGATTTAGATGTGAACAAAGGAGGTATGATCAGTAAGTTCACAGATGATACAAAAATTACAGTGCACAATATTATGGCTAATTGTTAAATTAGATGTTATCACCAATACACAGGGAATAATATTCCAGTTAATTGTTAAATTAGATGTCATCACTAATACACAGGTGATAATATTCCAGTTAATTGTTAAATTAGATGTCATCACTAATACACAGGTGATAATATTCCAGTTAATTGTTAAATTAGATATCATCACTAATACACAGGTGATAATATTCCAGTTAATTGTTAAATTAGATATCATCACTAATACACAGGTGATAATATTCCAGTTAATTGTTAAATTAGATATCATCACTAATACACAGGTGATAATATTCCAGTTAATTGTTAAATTAGATATCATCACTAATACACAGGTGATAATATTCCAGTTAATTGTTAAATTAGATGTCATCACTAATACACAGGTGATAATATTCCAGTTAATTGTTAAATTAGATATCATCACTAATACACAGGTGATAATATTCCAGTTAATTGTTAAATTAGATATCATCACTAATACACAGGTGATAATATTCCAGTTAATTGTTAAATTAGATATCATCACTAATACACAGGTGATAATATTCCAGTTAATTGTTAAATTAGATGTCATCACTAATACACAGGTGATAATATTCCAGTTAATTGTTAAATTAGATATCATCACTAATACACAGGTGATAATATTCCAGTTAATTGTTAAATTAGATATCATCACTAATACACAGGTGATAATATTCCAGTTAATTGTTAAATTAGATGTCATCACTAATACACAGGTGATAATATTCCAGTTAATTGTTAAATTAGATATCATCACTAATACACAGGTGATAATATTCCAGTTAATTGTTAAATTAGATATCATCACTAATACACAGGTGATAATATTACAGTTAATTGTTAAATTAGATATCATCACTAATACACAGGTGATAATATTCCAGTTAATTGTTAAATTAGATATCATCACTAATACACAGGTGATAATATTCCAGTTAATTGTTAAATTAGATATCATCACTAATACACAGGTGATAATATTCCAGTTAATTGTTAAATTAGATATCATCACTAATACACAGGTGATAATATTCCAGTTAATTGTTAAATTAGATATCATCACTAATACACAGGTGATAATATTCCAGTTAATTGTTAAATTAGATATCATCACTAATACACAGGTGATAATATTCCAGTTAATTGTTTAATTAGATATCATCACTAATACACAGGTGATAATATTCCAGTTAATTGTTAAATTAGATATCATCACTAATACACAGGTGATAATATTCCAGTTAATTGTTAAATTAGATATCATCACTAATACACAGGTGATAATATTCCAGTTAATTGTTAAATTAGATGTCATCACTAATACACAGGTGATAATATTCCAGTTAATTGTTAAATTAGATATCATCACTAATACACAGGTGATAATATTCCAGTTAATTGTTAAATTAGATGTCATCACTAATACACAGGTGATAATATTCCAGTTAATTGTTAAATTAGATATCATCACTAATACACAGGTGATAATATTCCAGTTAATTGTTAAATTAGATGTCATCACTAATACACAGGTGATAATCCAGTTAATTGTTAAATTAGATATCATCACTAATACACAGGTGATAATATTCCAGTTAATTGTTAAATTAGATATCATCACTAATACACAGGTGATAATATTCCAGTTAATTGTTAAATTAGATATCATCACTAATACACAGGTGATAATATTCCAGTTAATTGTTAAATTAGATGTCATCACTAATACACAGGTGATAATATTCCAGTTAATTGTTAAATTAGATATCATCACTAATACACAGGTGATAATATTCCAGTTAATTGTTAAATTAGATGTCATCACTAATACACAGGTGATAATCCAGTTAATTGTTAAATTAGATATCATCACTAATACACAGGTGATAATATTCCAGTTAATTGTTAAATTAGATATCATCACTAATACACAGGTGATAATATTCCAGTTAATTGTTAAATTAGATATCATCACTAATACACAGGTGATAATATTCCAGTTAATTGTTAAATTAGATATCATCACTAATACACGGGGGATAATATTCCAGTTAATTGTTAAATTAGATATCATCACTAATACACAGGGGATAATATTCCAGTTAATTGTTAAATTAGATATCATCACTAATACACAGGTGATAATATTCCAGTTAATTGTTAAATTAGATATCATCACTAATACACAGGGGATAATATTCCAGTTAATTGTTAAATTAGATATCATCACTAATACACAGGGGATAATATTCCAGTTAATTGTTAAATTAGATGTCATCACTAATACACAGGTGATAATATTCCAGTTAATTGTTAAATTAGATGTCATCACTAATACACAGGTGATAATATTCCAGTTAATTGTTAAATTAGATATCATCACTAATACACAGGGGATAATATTCCAGTTAATTGTTAAATTAGATATCATCACTAATACACAGGTGATAATATTCCAGTTAATTGTTAAATTAGATGTCATCACTAATACACAGGTGATAATATTCCAGTTAATTGTTAAATTAGATATCATCAATAATACACAGGTGATAATATTCCAGTTAATTGTTAAATTAGATATCATCACTAATACACGGGGGATAATATTCCAGTTAATTGTTAAATTAGATGTCATCACTGATACACAGGTGATAATATTCCAGTTAATTGTTAAATTAGATATCATCACTAATACACGGGGGATAATATTCCAGTTAATTGTTAAATTAGATATCATCACTAATACACAGGTGATAATATTCCAGTTAATTGTTAAATTAGATGTCATCACTGATACACAGGTGATAATATTCCAGTTAATTGTTAAATTAGATGTCATCACTAATACACAGGTGATAATCCAGTTAATTGTTAAATTAGATGTCATCACTAATACACAGGTGATAATCCAGTTAATTGTTAAATTAGATATCATCACTAATACACAGGGGATAATATTCCAGTTGATTGTTAAATTAGATATCATCACTAATACACAGGTGATAATATTCCAGTTAATTGTTAAATTAGATGTCATCACTAATACACAGGGGATAATATTCCAGTTAATTGTTAAATTAGATATCATCACTAATACACAGGTGATAATATTCCAGTTAATTGTTAAATTAGATATCATCACTAATACACGGGGGATAATATTCCAGTTAATTGTTAAATTAGATATCATCACTAATACACAGGGGATAATATTCCAGTTAATTGTTAAATTAGATGTCATCACTAATACACAGGTGATAATATTCCAGTTAATTGTTAAATTAGATGTCATCACTAATACACAGGTGATAATATTCCAGTTAATTGTTAAATTAGATATCATCACTAATACACGGGGGATAATATTCCAGTTAATTGTTAAATTAGATATCATCACTAATACACAGGGGATAATATTCCAGTTAATTGTTAAATTAGATGTCATCACTAATACACAGGTGATAATATTCCAGTTAATTGTTAAATTAGATATCATCACTAATACACGGGGGATAATATTCCAGTTAATTGTTAAATTAGATATCATCACTAATACACAGGTGATAATATTCCAGTTAATTGTTAAATTAGATATCATCACTAATACACAGGTGATAATATTCCAGTTAATTGTTAAATTAGATATCATCACTAATACACAGGTGATAATATTCCTGTTAATTGTTAAATTAGATGTCATCACTAATACACAGGGGATAATATTCCAGTTAATTGTTAAATTAGATATCATCACTAATACACAGGTGATAATATTCCAGTTAATTGTTAAATTAGATATCATCACTAATACACAGGTGATAATATTCCAGTTAATTGTTAAATTAGATATCATCACTAATACACAGGTGATAATATTCCAGTTAATTGTTATATTAGATATCATCACTAATACACAGGGGATAATATTCCAGTTAATTGTTAAATTAGATGTCATCACTAATACACAGGTGATAATATTCCAGTTAATTGTTAAATTAGATGTCATCACTAATACACAGGTGATAATATTCCAGTTAATTGTTAAATTAGATATCATCACTAATACACAGGTGATAATATTCCAGTTAATTGTTAAATTAGATGTCATCACTAATACACAGGTGATAATATTCCAGTTAATTGTTAAATTAGATATCATCACTAATACACGGGGGATAATATTCCAGTTAATTGTTAAATTAGATATCATCACTAATACACAGGTGATAATATTCCAGTTAATTGTTAAATTAGATGTCATCACTAATACACAGGTGATAATCCAGTTAATTGTTAAATTAGATGTCATCACTAATACACAGGTGATAATCCAGTTAATTGTTAAATTAGATATCATCACTAATACACAGGGGATAATATTCCAGTTAATTGTTAAATTAGATGTCATCACTAATACACAGGTGATAATCCAGTTAATTGTTAAATTAGATGTCATCACTAATACACAGGGGATAATATTCCAGTTAATTGTTAAATTAGATATCATCACTAATACACAGGTGATAATATTCCAGTTAATTGTTAAATTAGATATCATCACTAATACACAGGTGATAATATTCCAGTTACTTGTTAAATTAGATATCATCACTAATACACAGGTGATAATATTCCAGTTAATTGTTAAATTAGATATCATCACTAATACACAGGTGATAATATTCCAGTTAATTGTTAAATTAGATGTCATCACTAATACACAGGTGATAATATTCCAGTTAATTGTTAAATTAGATATCATCACTAATACACGGGGGATAATATTCCAGTTAATTGTTAAATTAGATATCATCACTAATACACAGGTGATAATATTCCAGTTAATTGTTAAATTAGATGTCATCACTAATACACAGGTGATAATCCAGTTAATTGTTAAATTAGATGTCATCACTAATACACAGGTGATAATCCAGTTAATTGTTAAATTAGATATCATCACTAATACACAGGGGATAATATTCCAGTTAATTGTTAAATTAGATGTCATCACTAATACACAGGTGATAATCCAGTTAATTGTTAAATTAGATGTCATCACTAATACACAGGGGATAATATTCCAGTTAATTGTTAAATTAGATATCATCACTAATACACAGGTGATAATATTCCAGTTAATTGTTAAATTAGATATCATCACTAATACACAGGTGATAATATTCCAGTTACTTGTTAAATTAGATATCATCACTAATACACGGGGGATAATATTCCAGTTAATTGTTAAATTAGATATCATCACTAATACACAGGGGATAATATTCCAGTTAATTGTTAAATTAGATATCATCACTAATACACAGGGGATAATATTCCAGTTAATTGTTAAATTAGATATCATCACTAATACACAGGTGATAATATTCCAGTTAATTGTTAAATTAGATATCATCACTGATACACAGGTGATAATATTCCAGTTAATTGTTAAATTAGATGTCATCACTAATACACAGGGGATAATATTCCAGTTAATTGTTAAATTAGATATCATCACTAATACACAGGTGATAATATTCCAGTTAATTGTTAAATTAGATATCATCACTAATACACGGGGGATAATATTCCAGTTAATTGTTAAATTAGATATCATCACTAATACACAGGGGATAATATTCCAGTTAATTGTTAAATTAGATGTCATCACTAATACACAGGTGATAATATTCCAGTTAATTGTTAAATTAGATGTCATCACTAATACACAGGTGATAATATTCCAGTTAATTGTTAAATTAGATATCATCACTAATACACGGGGGATAATATTCCAGTTAATTGTTAAATTAGATATCATCACTAATACACAGGGGATAATATTCCAGTTAATTGTTAAATTAGATGTCATCACTAATACACAGGTGATAATATTCCAGTTAATTGTTAAATTAGATATCATCACTAATACACGGGGGATAATATTCCAGTTAATTGTTAAATTAGATATCATCACTAATACACAGGTGATAATATTCCAGTTAATTGTTAAATTAGATATCATCACTAATACACAGGTGATAATATTCCAGTTAATTGTTAAATTAGATATCATCACTAATACACAGGTGATAATATTCCAGTTAATTGTTAAATTAGATGTCATCACTAATACACGGGGGATAATATTCCAGTTAATTGTTAAATTAGATATCATCACTAATACACAGGTGATAATATTCCAGTTAATTGTTAAATTAGATATCATCACTAATACACAGGTGATAATATTCCAGTTAATTGTTAAATTAGATATCATCACTAATACACAGGTGATAATATTCCAGTTAATTGTTAAATTAGATATCATCACTAATACACAGGTGATAATATTCCAGTTAATTGTTAAATTAGATGTCATCACTAATACACGGGGGATAATATTCCAGTTAATTGTTAAATTAGATATCATCACTAATACACGGGGGATAATATTCCAGTTAATTGTTAAATTAGATATCATCACTAATACACAGGTGATAATATTCCAGTTAATTGTTAAATTAGATATCATCACTAATACACAGGTGATAATATTCCAGTTAATTGTTAAATTAGATGTCATCACTAATACACGGGGGATAATATTCCAGTTAATTGTTAAATTAGATATCATCACTAATACACAGGTGATAATATTCCAGTTAATTGTTAAATTAGATATCATCACTAATACACAGGTGATAATATTCCAGTTAATTGTTAAATTAGATATCATCACTAATACACAGGTGATAATATTCCAGTTAATTGTTAAATTAGATGTCATCACTAATACACAGGTGATAATATTCCAGTTAATTGTTAAATTAGATATCATCACTAATACACAGGTGATAATATTCCAGTTAATTGTTAAATTAGATGTCATCACTAATACACAGGTGATAATCCAGTTAATTGTTAAATTAGATGTCATCACTAATACACAGGTGATAATCCAGTTAATTGTTAAATTAGATATCATCACTAATACACAGGTGATAATATTCCAGTTAATTGTTAAATTAGATATCATCACTAATACACAGGTGATAATATTCCAGTTAATTGTTAAATTAGATGTCATCACTAATACACAGGTGATAATATTCCAGTTAATTGTTAAATTAGATATCATCACTAATACACTGGTGATAATATTCCAGTTAATTGTTAAATTAGATATCATCACTAATACACAGGTGATAATATTCCAGTTAATTGTTAAATTAGATATCATCACTAATACACAGGTGATAATATTCCAGTTAATTGTTAAATTAGATGTCATCACTAATACACAGGTGATAATATTCCAGTTAATTGTTAAATTAGATATCATCACTAATACACTGGTGATAATATTCCAGTTAATTGTTAAATTAGATATCATCACTAATACACAGGTGATAATATTCCAGTTAATTGTTAAATTAGATATCATCACTAATACACAGGTGATAATATTCCAGTTAATTGTTAAATTAGATATCATCACTAATACACAGGTGATAATATTCCAGTTAATTGTTAAATTAGATATCATCACTAATACACAGGTGATAATCCAGTTAATTGTTAAATTAGATGTCATCACTAATACACAGGTGATAATCCAGTTAATTGTTAAATTAGATATCATCACTAATACACAGGTGATAATATTCCAGTTAATTGTTAAATTAGATGTCATCACTAATACACAGGTGATAATATTCCAGTTAATTGTTAAATTAGATATCATCACTAATACACAGGTGATAATATTCCAGTTAATTGTTAAATTAGATGTCATCACTAATACACAGGTGATAATCCAGTTAATTGTTAAATTAGATGTCATCACTAATACACAGGTGATAATCCAGTTAATTGTTAAATTAGATATCATCACTAATACACAGGTGATAATATTCCAGTTAATTGTTAAATTAGATGTCATCACTAATACACAGGTGATAATCCAGTTAATTGTTAAATTAGATATCATCACTAATACACAGGGGATAATATTCCAGTTAATTGTTAAATTAGATATCATCACTAATACACAGGTGATAATATTCCAGTTAATTGTTAAATTAGATATCATCACTGATACACAGGTGATAATATTCCAGTTAATTGTTAAATTAGATGTCATCACTAATACACAGGGGATAATATTCCAGTTAATTGTTAAATTAGATATCATCACTAATACACAGGTGATAATATTCCAGTTAATTGTTAAATTAGATGTCATCACTAATACACGGGGGATAATATTCCAGTTAATTGTTAAATTAGATATCATCACTAATACACAGGTGATAATATTCCAGTTAATTGTTAAATTAGATATCATCACTAATACACAGGTGATAATATTCCAGTTCATTGTTAAATTAGATATCATCACTAATACACAGGTGATAATATTCCAGTTAATTGTTAAATTAGATATCATCACTAATACACAGGTGATAATATTCCAGTTAATTGTTAAATTAGATGTCATCACTAATACACGGGGGATAATATTCCAGTTAATTGTTAAATTAGATATCATCACTAATACACAGGTGATAATATTCCAGTTAATTGTTAAATTAGATATCATCACTAATACACAGGTGATAATATTCCAGTTAATTGTTAAATTAGATGTCATCACTAATACACGGGGGATAATATTCCAGTTAATTGTTAAATTAGATATCATCACTAATACACAGGTGATAATATTCCAGTTAATTGTTAAATTAGATATCATCACTAATACACAGGTGATAATATTCCAGTTAATTGTTAAATTAGATATCATCACTAATACACAGGTGATAATATTCCAGTTAATTGTTAAATTAGATGTCATCACTAATACACGGGGGATAATATTCCAGTTAATTGTTAAATTAGATATCATCACTAATACACAGGTGATAATATTCCAGTTAATTGTTAAATTAGATGTCATCACTAATACACAGGTGATAATATTCCAGTTAATTGTTAAATTAGATATCATCACTAATACACAGGTGATAATATTCCAGTTAATTGTTAAATTAGATATCATCACTAATACACGGGGATAATATTCCAGTTAATTGTTAAATTAGATATCATCACTAATACACAGGGGATAATATTTCAGTTAATTGTTAAATTAGATATCATCACTAATACACAGGGGATAATATTCCAGTTAATTGTTAAATTAGATGTCATCACTAATACACAGGTGATAATATTCCAGTTAATTGTTAAATTAGATATCATCACTGATACACAGGTGATAATGTTCCAGTTAATTGTTAAATTAGATGTCATCACTGATACACAGGTGATAATATTCCAGTTAATTGTTAAATTAGATATCATCACTGATACACAGGTGATAATATTCCAGTTAATTGTTAAATTAGATATCATCACTGATACACAGGTGATAATATTCCAGTTAATTGTTAAATTAGATGTCATCACTGATACACAGGTGATAATATTCCAGTTAATTGTTAAATTAGATGTCATCACTAATACACAGGTGATAATATTCCAGTTAATTGTTAAATTAGATATCATCACTAATACACAGGTGATAATATTCCAGTTAATTGTTAAATTAGATATCATCACTAATACACAGGTGATAATATTCCAGTTAATTGTTAAATTAGATGTCATAACTAATACACAGGGGATAATATTCCAGTTAATTGTTAAATTAGATATCATCACTAATACACAGGTGATAATATTCCAGTTAATTGTTAAATTAGATGTCATCACTAATACACAGGTGATAATATTCCAGTTAATTGTTAAATTAGATGTCATCACTAATACACAGGTGATAATATTCCAGTTAATTGTTAAATTAGATGTCATCACTAATACACAGGTGATAATATTCCAGTTAATTGTTAAATTAGATGTCATCACTAATACACAGGTGATAATATTCCAGTTAATTGTTAAATTAGATGTCATCACTAATACACAGGTGATAATATTCCAGTTAATTGTTAAATTAGATATCATCACTAATACACAGGTGATAATATTCCAGTTAATTGTTAAATTAGCTATCATCACTAATACACAGGTGATAATATTCCAGTTAATTGTTAAATTAGATGTCATCACTAATACACAGGTGATAATATTCCAGTTAATTGTTAAATTAGATGTCATCACTAATACACAGGTGATAATATTCCAGTTAATTGTTAAATTAGATATCATCACTAATACACAGGTGATAATATTCCAGTTAATTGTTAAATTAGATATCATCACTAATACACAGGTGATAATATTCCAGTTAATTGTTAAATTAGATATCATCACTAATACACAGGTGATAATATTCCAGTTAATTGTTAAATTAGATGTCATCACTAATACACAGGTGATAATATTCCAGTTAATTGTTAAATTAGATGTCATCACTAATACACAGGCGATAATATTCCAGTTAATTGTTAAATTAGATATCATCACTAATACACAGGTGATAATATTCCAGTTAATTGTTAAATTAGATATCATCACTAATACACAGGTGATAATATTCCAGTTAATTGTTAAATTAGATGTCATCACTAATACACAGGTGATAATATTCCAGTTAATTGTTAAATTAGATATCATCACTAATACACAGGTGATAATATTCCAGTTAATTGTTAAATTAGATATCATCACTAATACACAGGTGATAATATTCCAGTTAATTGTTAAATTAGATATCATCACTAATACACAGGTGATAATATTCCAGTTAATTGTTAAATTAGATATCATCACTAATACACAGGTGATAATATTCCAGTTAATTGTTAAATTAGATATCATCACTAATACACAGGTGATAATATTCCAGTTAATTGTTAAATTAGATATCATCACTAATACACAGGTGATAATATTCCAGTTAATTGTTAAATTAGATATCATCACTAATACACAGGTGATAATATTCCAGTTAATTGTTAAATTAGATATCATCACTAATACACAGGTGATAATATTCCAGTTAATTGTTAAATTAGATATCATCACTAATACACAGGTGATAATATTCCAGTTAATTGTTAAATTAGATATCATCACTAATACACAGGTGATAATATTCCAGTTAATTGTTAAATTAGATATCATCACTAATACACAGGTGATAATATTCCAGTTAATTGTTAAATTAGATATCATCACTAATACACAGGTGATAATATTCCAGTTAATTGTTAAATTAGATATCATCACTAATACACAGGTGATAATATTCCAGTTAATTGTTAAATTAGATATCATCACTAATACACAGGTGATAATATTCCAGTTAATTGTTAAATTAGATATCATCACTAATACACAGGTGATAATATTCCAGTTAATTGTTAAATTAGATATCATCACTAATACACAGGTGATAATATTCCAGTTAATTGTTAAATTAGATATCATCACTAATACACAGGTGATAATATTCCAGTTAATTGTTAAATTAGATATCATCACTAATACACAGGTGATAATATTCCAGTTAATTGTTAAATTAGATATCATCACTAATACACAGGTGATAATATTCCAGTTAATTGTTAAATTAGATATCATCACTAATACACAGGTGATAATATTCCAGTTAATTGTTAAATTAGATATCATCACTAATACACAGGGGATAATATTCCAGTTAATTGTTAAATTAGATATCATCACTAATACACAGGGGATAATATTCCAGTTAATTGTTAAATTAGATATCATCACTAATACACAGGTGATAATATTCCAGTTAATTGTTAAATTAGATATCACTAATACACAGGTGATAATATTCCAGTTAATTGTTAAATTAGATATCATCACTAATACACAGGTGATAATATTCCAGTTAATTGTTAAATTAGATATCATCACGAATACACAGGTGATAATATTCCAGTTAATTGTTAAATTAGATGTCATCACTAATACACAGGTGATAATATTCCAGTTAATTGTTAAATTAGATGTCATCACTAATACACAGGGGATAATATTCCAGTTAATTGTTAAATTAGATATCATCACTAATACACAGGTGATAATATTCCAGTTAATTGTTAAATTAGATATCATCACTAATACACAGGGGATAATATTCCAGTTAATTGTTAAATTAGATATCATCACTAATACACAGGGGATAATATTCCAGTTAATTGTTAAATTAGATATCATCACTAATACACAGGTGATAATATTCCAGTTAATTGTTAAATTAGATATCATCACTAATACACAGGTGATAATATTCCAGTTAATTGTTAAATTAGATATCATCACTAATACACAGGTGATAATATTCCAGTTAATTGTTAAATTAGATGTCATCACTAATACACAGGTGATAATATTCCAGTTAATTGTTAAATTAGATATCATCACTAATACACAGGTGATAATATTCCAGTTAATTGTTAAATTAGATATCATCACTAATACACAGGTGATAATATTCCAGTTAATTGTTAAATTAGATATCATCACTAATACACAGGTGATAATATTCCAGTTAATTGTTAAATTAGAAATCATCACTAATAAACAGGGGATAATATTCCAGTTAATTGTTAAATTAGATGTCATCACTAATACACAGGTGATAATATTCCAGTTAATTGTTAAATTAGATATCATCACTAATACACAGGTGATAATATTCCAGTTAATTGTTAAATTAGATATCATCACTAATACACAGGTGATAATATTCCAGTTAATTGTTAAATTAGATGTCATCACTAATACACAGGTGATAATATTCCAGTTAATTGTTAAATTAGATGTCATCACTAATACACAGGTGATAATATTCCAGTTAATTGTTAAATTAGATATCATCACTAATACACAGGTGATAATATTCCAGTTAATTGTTAAATTAGATATCATCACTAATACACAGGTGATAATATTCCAGTTAATTGTTAAATTAGATATCATTCACTAATACACAGGTGATAATATTCCAGTTAATTGTTAAATTAGATATCATCACTAATACACAGGTGATAATATTCCAGTTAATTGTTAAATTAGATATCATCACTAATACACAGGTGATAATATTCCAGTTAATTGTTAAATTAGATATCATCACTAATACACAGGGGATAATATTCCAGTTAATTGTTTAAATTAGATATCATCACCAATACACAGGTGATAATATTCCAGTTAATTGTTAAATTAGATGTCATCACTAATACACAGGTGATAATATTGCAGTTAATTGTTAAATTAGATATCATCACTAATACACAGGTGATAATATTCCAGTTAATTGTTAAATTAGATATCATCACTAATACACAGGTGATAATATTCCAGTTAATTGTTAAATTAGATGTTATCACTAATACACAGGGATAATATTCCAGTTAATTGTTAAATTAGATATCATCACTAATACACAGGTGATAATATTCCAGTTAATTGTTAAATTAGATATCATCACTAATACACAGGTGATAATATTCCAGTTAATTGTTAAATTAGATATCATCACTAATACACAGGTGATAATATTCCAGTTAATTGTTAAATTAGATGTCATCACTAATACACAGGTGATAATATTCCAGTTAATTGTTAAATTAGATGTCATCACTAATACACAGGTGATAATATTCCAGTTAATTGTTCAATTAGATATCATCACTAATACACAGGTGATAATATTCCAGTTAATTGTTAAATTAGATATCATCACTAATACACAGGTGATAATATTCCAGTTAATTGTTAAATTAGATATCATCACTAATACACAGGTGATAATATTCCAGTTAATTGTTAAATTAGATATCATCACAAATACACAGGTGATAATATTCCAGTTAATTGTTAAATTAGATATCATCACTAATACACAGGTGATAATATTCCAGTTAATTGTTAAATTAGATATCATCACTAATACACAGGTGATAATATTCCAGTTAATTGTTAAATTAGATATCATCACTAATACACAGGTGATAATATTCCAGTTAATTGTTAAATTAGATGTCATCACTAATACACAGGTGATAATATTCCAGTTAATTGTTAAATTAGATGTCATCACTAATACACAGGTGATAATATTCCAGTTAATTGTTAAATTAGATGTCATCACTAATACACAGGTGATAATATTCCAGTTAATTGTTCAATTAGATATCATCACTAATACACAGGTGATAATATTCCAGTTAATTGTTAAATTAGATATCATCACTAATACACAGGTGATAATATTCCAGTTAATTGTTAAATTAGATATCATCACTAATACACAGGTGATAATATTCCAGTTAATTGTTAAATTAGATATCATCACTAATACACAGGTGATAATATTCCAGTTAATTGTTAAATTAGATATCATCACTAATACACAGGTGATAATATTCCAGTTAATTGTTAAATTAGATATCATCACTAATACACAGGTGATAATATTCCAGTTAATTGTTAAATTAGATATCATCACTAATACACAGGTGATAATATTCCAGTTAATTGTTAAATTAGATGTCATCACTAATACACAGGTGATAATATTCCAGTTAATTGTTAAATTAGATATCATCACTAATACACAGGTGATAATATTCCAGTTAATTGTTAAATTAGATATCATCACTAATACACAGGTGATAATATTCCAGTTAATTGTTAAATTAGATATCATCACTAATACACAGGGGATAATATTCCAGTTAATTGTTAAATTAGATATCATCACTAATACACAGGTGATAATATTCCAGTTAATTGTTAAATTAGATATCATCACTAATACACAGGTGATAATATTCCAGTTAATTGTTAAATTAGATGTCATCACTAATACACAGGTGATAATATTCCAGTTAATTGTTAAATTAGATATCATCACTAATACACAGGTGATAATATTCCAGTTAATTGTTAAATTAGATATCATCACTAATACACAGGTGATAATATTCCAGTTAATTGTTAAATTAGATATCATCACTAATACACAGGTGATAATATTCCAGTTAATTGTTAAATTAGATATCATCACTAATACACAGGGGATAATATTCCAGTTAATTGTTAAATTAGATATCATCACTAATACACAGGTGATAATATTCCAGTTAATTGTTAAATTAGATATCATCACTAATACACAGGTGATAATATTCCAGTTAATTGTTAAATTAGATATCATCACTAATACACAGGTGATAATATTCCAGTTAATTGTTAAATTAGATATCATCACTAATACACAGGGGATAATATTCCAGTAATTGTTAAATTAGATATCATCACTAATACACAGGTGATAATATTCCAGTTAATTGTTAAATTAGATATCATCACTAATACACAGGTGATAATATTCCAGTTAATTGTTAAATTAGATATCATCACTAATACACAGGTGATAATATTCCAGTTAATTGTTAAATTAGATGTCATCACTAATACACAGGTGATAATATTCCAGTTAATTGTTAAATTAGATATCATCACTAATACACAGGGGATAATATTCCAGTTAATTGTTAAATTAGATATCATCACTAATACACAGGTGATAATATTCCAGTTAATTGTTAAATTAGATATCATCACTAATACACAGGTGATAATATTCCAGTTAATTGTTAAATTAGATATCATCACTAATACACAGGTGATAATATTCCAGTTAATTGTTAAATTAGATATCATCACTAATACACAGGTGATAATATTCCAGTTAATTGTTAAATTAGATATCATCACTAATACACAGGTGATAATATTCCAGTTAATTGTTAAATTAGATGTCATCACTAATACACAGGTGATAATATTGCAGTTAATTGTTAAATTAGATGTCATCACTAATACACAGGTGATAATATTCCAGTTAATTGTTAAATTAGATATCATCACTAATACACAGGTGATAATATTCCAGTTAATTGTTAAATTAGATATCATCACTAATACACAGGTGATAATATTCCAGTTAATTGTTAAATTAGATATCATCACTAATACACAGGTGATAATATTCCAGTTAATTGTTAAATTAGATGTCATCACTAATACACAGGTGATAATATTCCAGTTAATTGTTAAATTAGATGTCATCACTAATACACAGGTGATAATATTCCAGTTAATTGTTAAATTAGATGTCATCACTAATACACAGGGGATAATATTCCAGTTAATTGTTAAATTAGATATCATCACTGATACACAGGTGATAATATTCCAGTTAATTGTTAGATTAGATATCATCACTAATACACAGGTGATAATATTCCAGTTAATTGTTAAATTAGATATCATCACTAATACACAGGTGATAATATTCCAGTTAATTGTTATATTAGATATCATCACTAATACACAGGTGATAATATTCCAGTTAATTGTTAAATTAGATATCATCACTAATACACAGGTGATAATATTCCAGTTAATTGTTAAATTAGATGTCATCACTAATACACAGGTGATAATATTCCAGTTAATTGTTAAATTAGATATCATCACTAATACACAGGGGATAATATTCCAGTTAATTGTTAAATTAGATGTCATCACTAATACACAGGTGATAATATTCCAGTTAATTGTTAAATTAGATATCATCACTAATACACAGGTGATAATATTCCAGTTAATTGTTAAATTAGATATCATCACTAATACACAGGTGATAATATTCCAGTTAATTGTTAAATTAGATATCATCACTAATACACAGGTGATAATATTCCAGTTAATTGTTAAATTAGATGTCATCACTAATACACAGGTGATAATATTCCAGTTAATTGTTAAATTAGATGTCATCACTAATACACAGGTGATAATATTCCAGTTAATTGTTAAATTAGATGTCATCACTAATACACAGGTGATAATATTCCAGTTAATTGTTAAATTAGATGTCATCACTAATACACAGGTGATAATATTCCAGTTAATTGTTAAATTAGATGTCATCACTAATACACAGGTGATAATATTCCAGTTAATTGTTAAATTAGATGTCATCACTAATACACAGGTGATAATATTCCAGTTAATTGTTAAATTAGATATCATCACTAATACACAGGTGATAATATTCCAGTTAATTGTTAAATTAGATGTCATCACTAATACACAGGTGATAATATTCCAGTTAATTGTTAAATTAGATGTCATCACTAATACACAGGTGATAATATTCCAGTTAATTGTTAAATTAGATGTCATCACTAATACACAGGTGATAATATTCCAGTTAATTGTTAAATTAGATATCATCACTAATACACAGGTGATAATATTCCAGTTAATTGTTAAATTAGATATCATCACTAATACACAGGTGATAATATTCCAGTTAATTGTTAAATTAGATATCATCACTAATACACAGGTGATAATATTCCAGTTAATTGTTAAATTAGATATCATCACTAATACACAGGTGATAATATTCCAGTTAATTGTTAAATTAGATGTCATCACTATACACAGGTGATAATATTCCAGTTAATTGTTAAATTAGATGTCATCACTAATACACAGGTGATAATATTCCAGTTAATTGTTAAATTAGATGTCATCACTAATACACAGGTGATAATATTCCAGTTAATTGTTAAATTAGATATCATCACTAATACACAGGTGATAATATTCCAGTTAATTGTTAAATTAGATATCATCACTAATACACAGGTGATAATATTCCAGTTAATTGTTCAATTAGATATCATCACTAATACACAGGTGATAATATTCCAGTTAATTGTTCAATTAGATATCATCACTAATACACAGGGGATAATATTCCAGTTAATTGTTAAATTAGATATCATCACTAATACACAGGTGATAATATTCCAGTTAATTGTTAAATTAGATATCATCACCAATACACAGGTGATAATATTCCAGTTAATTGTTAAATTAGATATCATCACCAATACACAGGTGATAATATTCCAGTTAATTGTTAAAATTAGATGTCATCACTAATACACAGGTGATAATATTCCAGTTAATTGTTAAATTAGATATCATCACTAATACACAGGAATAATATTCCAGTTAATTGTTAAATTAGATATCATCACTAATACACAGGTGATAATATTCCAGTTAATTGTTAAATTAGATATCATCACTAATACACAGGTGATAATATTCCAGTTAATTGTTAAATTAGATATCATCACTAATACACAGGTGATAATATTCCAGTTAATTGTTAAATTAGATATCATCACTAATACACAGGTGATAATATTCCAGTTAATTGTTAAATTAGATATCATCACTAATACACAGGTGATAATATTCCAGTTAATTGTTAAATTAGATATCATCACTAATACACAGGTGATAATATTCCAGTTAATTGTTAAATTAGATGTCATCACTAATACACAGGTGATAATATTCCAGTTAATTGTTAAATTAGATGTCATCACTAATACACAGGTGATAATATTCCAGTTAATTGTTAAATTAGATGTCATCACTAATACACAGGTGATAATATTCCAGTTAATTGTTAAATTAGATGTCATCACTAATACACAGGTGATAATATTCCAGTTAATTGTTAAATTAGATGTCATCACTAATACACAGGTGATAATATTCCAGTTAATTTTTAAATTAGATGTCATCACTAATACACAGGTGATAATATTCCAGTTAATTGTTAAATTAGATATCATCACTAATACACAGGTGATAATATTCCAGTTAATTGTTAAATTAGATGTCATCACTAATACACAGGTGATAATATTCCAGTTAATTGTTAAATTAGATATCATCACTAATACACAGGTGATAATATTCCAGTTAATTGTTAAATTAGATGTCATCACTAATACACAGGTGATAATATTCCAGTTAATTGTTAAATTAGATATCATCACTAATACACAGGTGATAATATTCCAGTTAATTGTTAAATTAGATATCATCACTAATACACAGGTGATAATATTCCAGTTAATTGTTAAATTAGATATCATCACTAATACACAGGTGATAATATTCCAGTTAATTGTTAAATTAGATGTCATCACTAATACACAGGTGATAATATTCCAGTTAATTGTTAAATTAGATGTCATCACTAATACACAGGTGATAATATTCCAGTTAATTGTTAAATTAGATGTCATCACTAATACACAGGTGATAATATTCCAGTTAATTGTTAAATTAGATGTCATCACTAATACACAGGTGATAATATTCCAGTTAATTGTTAAATTAGATGTCATCACTAATATACAGGTGATAATATTCCAGTTAATTGTTAAATTAGATGTCATCACTAATACACAGGTGATAATATTCCAGTTAATTGTTAAATTAGATGTCATCACTAATACACAGGTGATAATATTCCAGTTAATTGTTAAATTAGATGTCATCACTAATACACAGGTGATAATATTCCAGTTAATTGTTAAATTAGATGTCATCACTAATACACAGGTGATAATATTCCAGTTAATTGTTAAATTAGATGTCATCACTAATACACAGGTGATAATATTCCAGTTAATTGTTAAATTAGATATCATCACTAATACACAGGTGATAATATTCCAGTTAATTGTTAAATTAGATGTCATCACTAATACACAGGTGATAATATTCCAGTTAATTGTTAAATTAGATATCATCACTAATACACAGGTGATAATATTCCAGTTAATTGTTAAATTAGATGTCATCACTAATACACAGGTGATGATATTCCAGTTAATTGTTAAATTAGATGTCATCACTAATACACAGGTGATGATATTCCAGTTAATTGTTAAATTAGATGTCATCACTAATACACAGGTGATAATATTCCAGTTAATTGTTAAATTAGATGTCATCACTAATACACAGGTGATAATATTCCAGTTAATTGTTAAATTAGATGTCATCACTAATACACAGGTGATGATATTCCAGTTAATTGTTAAATTAGATATCATCACTAATACACAGGTGATAATATTCCAGTTAATTGTTAAATTAGATGTCATCACTAATACACAGGTGATAATATTCCAGTTAATTGTTAAATTAGATGTCATCACTAATACACAGGTGATAATATTCCAGTTAATTGTTAAATTAGATATCATCACTAATACACAGGTGATAATATTCCAGTTAATTGTTAAATTAGATATCATCACTAATACACAGGTGATAATATTCCAGTTAATTGTTAAATTAGATATCATCACTAATACACAGGTGATAATATTCCAGTTAATTGTTAAATTAGATGTCATCACTAATACACAGGTGATAATATTCCAGTTAATTGTTAAATTAGATATCATCACTAATACACAGGTGATAATATTCCAGTTAATTGTTAAATTAGATATCATCACTAATACACAGGTGATAATATTCCAGTTAATTGTTAAATTAGATATCATCACTAATACACAGGTGATAATATTCCAGTTAATTGTTAAATTAGATGTCATCACTAATACACAGGTGATAATATTCCAGTTAATTGTTAAATTAGATGTCATCACTAATACACAGGTGATAATATTCCAGTTAATTGTTAAATTAGATGTCATCACTAATACACAGGTGATAATATTCCAGTTAATTGTTAAATTAGATATCATCACTAATACACAGGTGATAATATTCCAGTTAATTGTTAAATTAGATATCATCACTAATACACAGGTGATAATATTCCAGTTAATTGTTAAATTAGATATCATCACTAATACACAGGTGATAATATTCCAGTTAATTGTTAAATTAGATGTCATCACTAATACACAGGTGATAATATTCCAGTTAATTGTTAAATTAGATATCATCACTAATACACAGGTGATAATATTCCAGTTAATTGTTAAATTAGATGTCATCACTAATACACAGGTGATAATATTCCAGTTAATTGTTAAATTAGATATCATCACTAATACACAGGTGATAATATTCCAGTTAAATGTTAAATTAGATATCATCACTAATACACAGGTGATAATATTCCAGTTAATTGTTAAATTAGATATCATCACTAATACACAGGTGATAATATTCCAGTTAATTGTTAAATTAGATGTCATCACTAATACACAGGTGATGATATTCCAGTTAATTGTTAAATTAGATGTCATCACTAATACACAGGTGATGATATTCCAGTTAATTGTTAAATTAGATGTCATCACTAATACACAGGTGATAATATTCCAGTTAATTGTTAAATTAGATATCATCACTAATACACAGGTGATGATATTCCAGTTAATTGTTAAATTAGATGTCATCACTAATACACAGGTGATGATATTCCAGTTAATTGTTAAATTAGATGTCATCACTAATACGCAGGTGATGATATTCCAGTTAATTGTTAAATTAGATGTCATCACTAATACACAGGTGATGATATTCCAGTTAATTGTTAAATTAGATGTCATCACTAATACACAGGTGATAATATTCCAGTTAATTGTTAAATTAGATGTCATCACTAATACACAGGTGATAATATTCCAGTTAATTGTTAAATTAGATGTCATCACTAATACACAGGTGATAATATTCCAGTTAATTGTTAAATTAGATATCATCACTAATACACAGGTGATAATATTCCAGTTAATTGTTAAATTAGATATCATCACTAATACACAGGTGATAATATTCCAGTTAATTGTTAAATTAGATATCATCACTAATACACAGGTGATAATATTCCAGTTAATTGTTAAATTAGATATCATCACTAATACACAGGTGATAATATTCCAGTTAATTGTTAAATTAGATATCATCACTAATACACAGGTGATAATATTCCAGTTAATTGTTAAATTAGATATCATCACTAATACACAGGTGATAATATTCCAGTTAATTGTTAAATTAGATATCATCACTAATACACAGGTGATAATATTCCAGTTAATTGTTAAATTAGATATCATCACTAATACACAGGTGATAATATTCCAGTTAATTGTTAAATTAGATATCATCACTAATACACAGGTGATAATATTCCAGTTAATTGTTAAATTAGATATCATCACTAATACACAGGTGATAATATTCCAGTTAATTGTTAAATTAGATATCATCACTAATACACAGGTGATAATATTCCAGTTAATTGTTAAATTAGATATCATCACCAATACACAGGTGATAATATTCCAGTTAATTGTTAAATTAGATATCATCACTAATACACAGGTGATAATATTCCAGTTAATTGTTAAATTAGATATCACTAATACACAGGGGATAATATTCCAGTTAATTGTTAAATTAGATATCATCACTAATACACAGGTGATAATATTCCAGTTAATTGTTAAATTAGATATCATCACTAATACACAGGGGATAATATTCCAGTTAATTGTCAAATTAGATATCATCACTAATACACAGGTGATAATATTCCAGTTAATTGTTAAATTAGATATCATCACTAATACACAGGTGATAATATTCCAGTTAATTGTTAAATTAGATATCACTAATACACAGGGGATAATATTCCAGTTAATTGTTAAATTAGATGTCATCACTAATACACAGGTGATAATATTCCAGTTAATTGTTAAATTAGATGTCATCACTAATACACAGGTGATAATATTCCAGTTAATTGTTAAATTAGATATCATCACTAATACACAGGTGATAATATTCCAGTTAATTGTTAAATTAGATATCATCACTAATACACAGGTGATAATATTCCAGTTAATTGTTAAATTAGATATCATCACTAATACACAGGTGATAATATTCCAGTTAATTGTTAAATTAGATATCATCACTAATACACAGGTGATAATATTCCAGTTAATTGTTAAATTAGATATCATCACTAATACACAGGTGATAATATTCCAGTTAATTGTTAAATTAGATATCATCACTAATACACAGGTGATAATATTCCAGTTAATTGTTAAATTAGATATCATCACTAATACACAGGTGATAATATTCCAGTTAATTGTTAAATTAGATATCATCACTAATACACAGGTGATAATATTCCAGTTAATTGTTAAATTAGATATCATCACTAATACACAGGTGATAATATTCCAGTTAATTGTTAAATTAGATATCATCACTAATACACAGGTGATAATATTCCAGTTAATTGTTAAATTAGATATCATCACTAATACACAGGTGATAATATTCCAGTTAATTGTTAAATTAGATATCATCACCAATACACAGGTGATAATATTCCAGTTAATTGTTAAATTAGATATCATCACTAATACACAGGTGATAATATTCCAGTTAATTGTTAAATTAGATATCACTAATACACAGGGGATAATATTCCAGTTAATTGTTAAATTAGATATCATCACTAATACACAGGTGATAATATTCCAGTTAATTGTTAAATTAGATATCATCACTAATACACAGGGGATAATATTCCAGTTAATTGTCAAATTAGATATCATCACTAATACACAGGTGATAATATTCCAGTTAATTGTTAAATTAGATATCATCACTAATACACAGGTGATAATATTCCAGTTAATTGTTAAATTAGATATCATCACTAATACACAGGTGATAATATTCCAGTTAATTGTTAAATTAGATATCATCACAAATACACAGGTGATAATATTCCAGTTAATTGTTAAATTAGATATCATCACTAATACACAGGTGATAATATTCCAGTTAATTGTTAAATTAGATATCATCACTAATACACAGGTGATAATATTCCAGTTAATTGTTAAATTAGATATCATCACTAATACACAGGGGATAATATTCCAGTTAATTGTTAAATTAGATATCATCACTAATACACAGGTGATAATATTCCAGTTAATTGTTAAATTAGATATCATCACTAATACACAGGTGATAATATTCCAGTTAATTGTTAAATTAGATATCATCACTAATACACAGGTGATAATATTCCAGTTAATTGTTAAATTAGATATCATCACTAATACACAGGGGATAATATTCCAGTTAATTGTTAAATTAGATATCATCACTAATACACAGGGGATAATATTCCACTTAATTGTTAAATTAGATATCATCACTAATACACAGGTGATAATATTCCAGTTAATTGTTAAATTAGATATCATCACTAATACACAGGTGATAATATTCCAGTTAATTGTTAAATTAGATATCATCACTAATACACAGGTGATAATATTCCAGTTAATTGTTAAATTAGATATCATCACTAATACACAGGTGATAATATTCCAGTTAATTGTTAAATTAGATATCATCACTAATACACAGGTGATAATATTCCAGTTAATTGTTAAATTAGATATCATCACTAATACACAGGTGATAATATTCCAGTTAATTGTTAAATTAGATATCATCACGAATACACAGGGGATAATATTCCAGTTAATTGTTAAATTAGATATCATCACTAATACACAGGTGATAATATTCCAGTTAATTGTTAAATTAGATATCATCACTAATACACAGGTGATAATATTCCAGTTAATTGTTAAATTAGATATCATCACTAATACACAGGTGATAATATTCCAGTTAATTGTTAAATTAGATGTCATCACTAATACACAGGTGATAATATTCCAGTTAATTGTTAAATTAGATATCATCACTAATACACAGGTGATAATATTCCAGTTAATTGTTAAATTAGATATCATCACTATTACACAGGTGATAATATTCCAGTTAATTGTTAAATTAGATATCATCACTAATACACAGGTGATAATATTCCAGTTAATTGTTAAATTAGATATCATCACTAATACACAGGTGATAATATTCCAGTTAATTGTTAAATTAGATATCATCACTAATACACAGGGGATAATATTCCAGTTAATTGTTAAATTAGATATCACTAATACACAGGTGATAATATTCCAGTTAATTGTTAAATTAGATATCATCACTAATACACAGGTGATAATATTCCAGTTAATTGTTTAATTAGATATCATCACTAATACACAGGTGATAATATTCCAGTTAATTGTTAAATTAGATATCATCACTAATACACAGGTGATAATATTCCAGTTAATTGTTAAATTAGATATCATCACTAATACACAGGTGATAATATTCCAGTTAATTGTTAAATTAGATATCATCACTAATACACAGGTGATAATATTCCAGTTAATTGTTAAATTAGATATCATCACTGATACACAGGTGATAATATTCGAGTTAATTGTTAAATTAGATATCATCACTAATACACAGGGGATAATATTCCAGTTAATTGTTAAATTAGATATCATCACTGATACACAGGTGATAATATTCGAGTTAATTGTTAAATTAGATATCATCACTAATACACAGGGGATAATATTCCAGTTAATTGTTAAATTAGATATCATCACTAATACACAGGTGATAATATTCCAGTTAATTGTTAAATTAGATATCATCACTAATACACAGGTGATAATATTCCAGTTAATTGTTAAATTAGATATCATCACTAATACACAGGTGATAATATTCCAGTTAATTGTTAAATTAGATGTCATCACTAATACACAGGTGATAATATTCCAGTTAATTGTTAAATTAGATGTCATCACTAATACACAGGTGATAATATTCCAGTTAATTGTTAAATTAGATATCATCACTAATACACAGGTGATAATATTCCAGTTAATTGTTAAATTAGATATCATCACTAATACACAGGGGATAATATTCCAGTTAATTGTTAAATTAGATATCATCACTAATACACAGGTGATAATATTCCAGTTAATTGTTAAATTAGATATCATCACTAATACACAGGTGATAATATTCCAGTTAATTGTTAAATTAGATATCATCACTAATACACAGGTGATAATATTCCAGTTAATTGTTAAATTAGATATCATCACTAATACACAGGTGATAATATTCCAGTTAATTGTTAAATTAGATGTCATCACTAATACACAGGTGATAATATTCCAGTTAATTGTTAAATTAGATGTCATCACTGATACACAGGTGATAATATTCGAGTTAATTGTTAAATTAGATATCATCACTGATACACAGGTGATAATATTCCAGTTAATTGTTAAATTAGATATCATCACTAATACACAGGGGATAATATTCCAGTTAATTGTTAAATTAGATATCATCACTAATACACAGGTGATAATATTCCAGTTAATTGTTAAATTAGATGTCATCACTAATACACAGGGATAATATTCCAGTTAATTGTTAAATTAGATATCATCACTAATACACAGGGGATAATATTCCAGTTAATTGTTAAATTAGATATCATCACTAATACACAGGGGATAATATTCCAGTTAATTGTTAAATTAGATATCATCACCAATACACAGGGGATAATATTCCAGTTAATTGTTAAATTAGATATCATCACTAATACACAGGTGATAATATTCCAGTTAATTGTTAAATTAGATGTCATCACTAATACACAGGTGATAATATTCCAGTTAATTGTTAAATTAGATATCATCACTAATACACAGGTGATAATATTCCAGTTAATTGTTAAATTAGATGTCATCACTAATACACAGGTGATAATATTCCAGTTAATTGTTAAATTAGATATCATCACTAATACACAGGTGATAATATTCCAGTTAATTGTTAAATTAGATGTCATCACTAATACACAGGTGATAATATTCCAGTTAATTGTTAAATTAGATGTCATCACTAATACACAGGTGATAATATTCCAGTTAATTGTTAAATTAGATATCATCACTAATACACAGGTGATAATATTCAGTTAATTGTTAAATTAGATATCATCACTGATACACAGGTGATAATATTCCAGTTAATTGTTAAATTAGATATCATCACTGATACACAGGTGATAATATTCGAGTTAATTGTTAAATTAGATATCATCACTAATACACAGGGGATAATATTCCAGTTAATTGTTAAATTAGATATCATCACTGATACACAGGTGATAATATTCGAGTTAATTGTTAAATTAGATATCATCACTAATACACAGGTGATAATATTCGAGTTAATTGTTAAATTAGATATCATCACTAATACACAGGGGATAATATTCCAGTTAATTGTTAAATTAGATGTCATCACTAATACACAGGTGATAATATTCCAGTTAATTGTTAAATTAGATATCATCACTAATACACAGGGGATAATATTCCAGTTAATTGTTAAATTAGATATCATCACTAATACACAGGGGATAATATTCCAGTTAATTGTTAAATTAGATATCATCACTAATACACAGGTGATAATATTCCAGTTAATTGTTAAATTAGATATCATCACTGATACACAGGTGATAATATTCGAGTTAATTGTTAAATTAGATATCATCACTAATACACAGGGATAATATTCCAGTTAATTGTTAAATTAGATATCATCACTAATACACAGGGGATAATATTCCAGTTAATTGTTAAATTAGATGTCATCACTAATACACAGGTGATAATATTCCAGTTAATTGTTAAATTAGATATCATCACTAATACACAGGGGATAATATTCCAGTTAATTGTTAAATTAGATGTCATCACTAATACACAGGTGATAATATTCCAGTTAATTGTTAAATTAGATATCATCACTAATACACAGGTGATAATATTCCAGTTAATTGTTAAATTAGATATCATCACTAATACACAGGTGATAATATTCCAGTTAATTGTTAAATTAGATATCATCACTAATACACAGGTGATAATATTCCAGTTAATTGTTAAATTAGATATCATCACTAATACACAGGTGATAATATTCCAGTTAATTGTTAAATTAGATATCATCACTAATACACAGGTGATAATATTCCAGTTAATTGTTAAATTAGATATCATCACTGATACACAGGTGATAATATTCGAGTTAATTGTTAAATTAGATATCATCACTAATACACAGGTGATAATATTCCAGTTAATTGTTAAATTAGATATCATCACTAATACACAGGGGATAATATTCCAGTTAATTGTTAAATTAGATATCATCACTGATACACAGGTGATAATATTCGAGTTAATTGTTAAATTAGATATCATCACTAATACACAGGGGATAATATTCCAGTTAATTGTTAAATTAGATATCATCACTGATACACAGGTGATAATATTCGAGTTAATTGTTAAATTAGATGTCATCACTAATACACAGGTGATAATATTCCAGTTAATTGTTAAATTAGATATCATCACTGATACACAGGTGATAATATTCGAGTTAATTGTTAAATTAGATATCATCACTAATACACAGGTGATAATATTCCAGTTAATTGTTAAATTAGATATCATCACTAATACACAGGGGATAATATTCCAGTTAATTGTTAAATTAGATATCATCACTAATACACAGGGGATAATATTCCAGTTAATTGTTAAATTAGATGTCATCACTAATGCACAGGTGATAATATTCCAGTTAATTGTTAAATTAGATATCATCACTAATACACAGGTGATAATATTCCAGTTAATTGTTAAATTAGATATCATCACTAATACACAGGGGATAATATTCCAGTTAATTGTTAAATTAGATATCATCACTAATACACAGGTGATAATATTCCAGTTAATTGTTAAATTAGATATCATCACTAATACACAGGTGATAATATTCCAGTTAATTGTTAAATTAGATATCATCACTAATACACAGGGGATAATATTCCAGTTAATTGTTAAATTAGATATCATCACTAATACACAGGTGATAATATTCCAGTTAATTGTTAAATTAGATATCATCACTAATACACAGGTGATAATATTCCAGTTAATTGTTAAATTAGATGTCATCACTAATACACAGGTGATAATATTCCAGTTAATTGTTAAATTAGATGTCATCACTAATACACAGGTGATAATATTCCAGTTAATTGTTAAATTAGATGTCATCACTAATACACAGGTGATAATATTCCAGTTAATTGTTAAATTAGATATCATCACTAATACACAGGTGATAATATTCCAGTTAATTGTTAAATTAGATATCATCACTAATACACAGGGGATAATATTCCAGTTAATTGTTAAATTAGATATCATCACTAATACACAGGTGATAATATTCCAGTTAATTGTTAAATTAGATATCATCACTAATACACAGGTGATAATATTCCAGTTAATTGTTAAATTAGATGTCATCACTAATACACAGGTGATAATATTCCAGTTAATTGTTAAATTAGATGTCATCACTAATACACAGGTGATAATATTCCAGTTAATTGTTAAATTAGATGTCATCACTAATACACAGGTGATAATATTCCAGTTAATTGTTAAATTAGATGTCATCACTAATACACAGGTGATAATATTCCAGTTAATTGTTAAATTAGATGTCATCACTGATACACAGGTGATAATATTCCAGTTAATTGTTAAATTAGATATCATCACTGATACACAGGTGATAATATTCCAGTTAATTGTTAAATTAGATATCATCACTAATACACAGGTGATAATATTCCAGTTAATTGTTAAATTAGATATCATCACTAATACACAGGTGATAATATTCCAGTTAATTGTTAAATTAGATGTCATCACTAATACACAGGTGATAATATTCCAGTTAATTGTTAAATTAGATATCATCACTAATACACAGGTGATAATATTCCAGTTAATTGTTAAATTAGATGTCATCACTAATACACAGGTGATAATATTCCAGTTAATTGTTAAATTAGATATCATCACTAATACACAGGTGATAATATTCCAGTTAATTGTTAAATTAGATATCATCACTAATACACAGGTGATAATATTCCAGTTAATTGTTAAATTAGATATCATCACTAATACACAGGGGATAATATTCCAGTTAATTGTTAAATTAGATATCATCACTAATACACAGGGGATAATATTCCAGTTAATTGTTAAATTAGATATCATCACTAACACACAGTTGATAATATTCCAGTTAATTGTTAAATTAGATATCATCACTAATACACAGGTGATAATATTCCAGTTAATTGTTAAATTAGATATCATCACTAATACACAGGAGATAATATTCCAGTTAATTGTTAAATTAGATATCATCACTAATACACAGGTGATAATATTCCAGTTAATTGTTAAATTAGATATCATCACTAATACACAGGTGATAATATTCCAGTTAATTGTTAAA
This sequence comes from Heterodontus francisci, assembly GCF_036365525.1. Lineage (NCBI taxonomy): Eukaryota > Metazoa > Chordata > Chondrichthyes > Heterodontiformes > Heterodontidae > Heterodontus > Heterodontus francisci. Next base: position 135,625 of record NW_027140613.1, read on the forward strand.
TTAGATATCATCACTAATACACAGGGGATAATATTCCAGTTAATTGTTAAATTAGATATCATCACTAATACACAGGTGATAATATTCCAGTTAATTGTTAAATTAGATATCATCACTAATACACAGGGGATAATATTCCAGTTAATTGTTAAATTAGATGTCATCACTAATGCACAGGTGATAATATTCCAGTTAATTGTTAAATTAGATATCATCACTAATACACAGGTGATAATATTCCAGTTAATTGTTAAATTAGATATCATCACTAATACACAGGGGATAATATTCCAGTTAATTGTTAAATTAGATGTCATCACTAATACACAGGTGATAATATTCCAGTTAATTGTTAAATTAGATATCAGCACTAATACACAGGTGATAATATTCCAGTTAATTGTTAAATTAGATGTCATCACTAATACACAGGTGATAATATTCCAGTTAATTGTTAAATTAGATATCATCACTAATACACAGGTGATAATATTCCAGTTAATTGTTAAATTAGATATCATCACTAATACACAGGTGATAATATTCCAGTTAATTGTTAAATTAGATATCATCACTAATACACAGGGGATAATATTCCAGTTAATTGTTAAATTAGATATCATCACTAATACACAGGGATAATATTCCAGTTAATTGTTAAATTAGATATCATCACTAACACACAGGTGATAATATTCCAGTTAATTGTTAAATTAGATATCATCACTAATACACAGGTGATAATATTCCAGTTAATTGTTAAATTAGATATCATCACTAATACACAGGTGATAATATTCCAGTTAATTGTTAAATTAGATATCATCACTAATACACAGGTGATAATATTCCAGTTAATTGTTAAATTAGATATCATCACTAATACACAGGTGATAATATTCCAGTTAATTGTTAAATTAGATGTCATCACTAATACACAGGTGATAATATTCCAGTTAATTGTTAAATTAGATGTCATCACTAATACACAGGTGATAATATTCCAGTTAATTGTTAAATTAGATATCATCACTAATACACAGGTGATAATATTCCAGTTAATTGTTAAATTAGATATCATCACTAATACACAGGTGATAATATTCCAGTTAATTGTTAAATTAGATATCATCACTAATACACAGGTGATAATATTCCAGTTAATTGTTAAATTAGATATCATCACTAATACACAGGTGATAATATTCCAGTTAATTGTTAAATTAGATATCATCACTAATACACAGGTGATAATATTCCAGTTAATTGTTAAATTAGATATCATCACTAATACACAGGTGATAATATTCCAGTTAATTGTTAAATTAGATATCATCACTAATACACAGGTGATAATATTCCAGTTAATTGTTAAATTAGATATCATCACTAATACACAGGTGATAATATTCCAGTTAATTGTTAAATTAGATATCATCACTAATACACAGGTGATAATATTCCAGTTAATTGTTAAATTAGATATCATCACTAATACACAGGTGATAATATTCCAGTTAATTGTTAAATTAGATATCATCACTAATACACAGGTGATAATATTCCAGTTAATTGTTAAATTAGATATCATCACTAATACACAGGTGATAATATTCCAGTTAATTGTTAAATTAGATATCATCACTAATACACAGGTGATAATATTCCAGTTAATTGTTAAATTAGATATCATCACTAATACACAGGTGATAATATTCCAGTTAATTGTTAAATTAGATGTCATCACTAATACACAGGTGATAATATTCCAGTTAATTGTTAAATTAGATGTCATCACTAATACACAGGTGATAATATTCCAGTTAATTGTTAAATTAGATATCATCACTAATACACAGGTGATAATATTCCAGTTAATTGTTAAATTAGATATCATCACTAATACACAGGGGATAATATTCCAGTTAATTGTTAAATTAGATATCATCACTAATACACAGGTGATAATATTCCAGTTAATTGTTAAATTAGATATCATCACTAATACACAGGTGATAATATTCCAGTTAATTGTTAAATTAGATATCATCACTAATACACAGGTGATAATATTCCAGTTAATTGTTAAATTAGATATCATCACTAATACACAGGTGATAATATTCCAGTTAATTGTTAAATTAGATATCATCACTAATACACAGGTGATAATATTCCAGTTAATTGTTAAATTAGATATCATCACTAATACACAGGTGATAATATTCCAGTTAATTGTTAAATTAGATATCATCACTAATACACAGGTGATAATATTCCAGTTAATTGTTAAATTAGATATCATCACTAATACACAGGGGATAATATTCCAGTTAATTGTTAAATTAGATATCATCACTAATACACAGGTGATAATATTCCAGTTAATTGTTAAATTAGATATCATCACTAATACACAGGTGATAATATTCCAGTTAATTGTTAAATTAGATATCATCACTAATACACAGGTGATAATATTCCAGTTAATTGTTAAATTAGATGTCATCACTAATACACAGGTGATAATATTCCAGTTAATTGTTAAATTAGATATCATCACTAATACACAGGTGATAATATTCCAGTTAATTGTTAAATTAGATATCATCACTATTACACAGGTGATAATATTCCAGTTAATTGTTAAATTAGATATCATCACTAATACACAGGTGATAATATTCCAGTTAATTGTTAAATTAGATATCATCACTAATACACAGGTGATAATATTCCAGTTAATTGTTAAATTAGATATCATCACTAATACACAGGGGATAATATTCCAGTTAATTGTTAAATTAGATATCATCACTAATACACAGGTGATAATATTCCAGTTAATTGTTAAATTAGATATCATCACTAATACACAGGTGATTATATTCCAGTTAATTGTTTAATTAGATATCATCACTAATACACAGGTGATAATATTCCAGTTAATTGTTAAATTAGATATCATCACTAATACACAGGTGATAATATTCCAGTTAATTGTTAAATTAGATATCATCACTAATACACAGGTGATAATATTCCAGTTAATTGTTAAATTAGATATCATCACTAATACACAGGTGATAATATTCCAGTTAATTGTTAAATTAGATATCATCACTGATACACAGGTGATAATATTCGAGTTAATTGTTAAATTAGATATCATCACTAATACACAGGGGATAATATTCCAGTTAATTGTTAAATTAGATATCATCACTGATACACAGGTGATAATATTCGAGTTAATTGTTAAATTAGATATCATCACTAATACACAGGGGATAATATACCAGTTAATTGTTAAATTAGATGTCATCACTAATACACAGGTGATAATATTCCAGTTAATTGTTAAATTAGATATCATCACTGATACACAGGTGATAATATTCGAGTTAATTGTTAAATTAGATATCATCACTAATACACAGGTGATAATATTCCAGTTAATTGTTAAATTAGATATCATCACTAATACACAGGGGATAATATTCCAGTTAATTGTTAAATTAGATATCATCACTGATACACAGGTGATAATATTCGAGTTAATTGTTAAATTAGATATCATCACTAATACACAGGGGATAATATTCCAGTTAATTGTTAAATTAGATGTCATCACTAATACACAGGTGATAATATTCCAGTTAATTGTTAAATTAGATATCATCACTGATACACAGGTGATAATATTCGAGTTAATTGTTAAATTAGATATCATCACTAATACACAGGTGATAATATTCCAGTTAATTGTTAAATTAGATATCATCACTAATACACAGGGGATAATATTCCAGTTAATTGTTAAATTAGATATCATCACTAATACACAGGGGATAATATTCCAGTTAATTGTTAAATTAGATGTCATCACTAATGCACAGGTGATAATATTCCAGTTAATTGTTAAATTAGATATCATCACTAATACACAGGTGATAATATTCCAGTTAATTGTTAAATTAGATATCATCACTAATACACAGGGGATAATATTCCAGTTAATTGTTAAATTAGATGTCATCACTAATACACAGGTGATAATATTCCAGTTAATTGTTAAATTAGATATCATCACTAATACACAGGTGATAATATTCCAGTTAATTGTTAAATTAGATGTCATCACTAATACACAGGTGATAATATTCCAGTTAATTGTTAAATTAGATATCATCACTAATACACAGGTGATAATATTCCAGTTAATTGTTAAATTAGATATCATCACTAATACACAGGTGATAATATTCCAGTTAATTGTTAAATTAGATATCATCACTAATACACAGGGATAATATTCCAGTTAATTGTTAAATTAGATGTCATCACTAATACACAGGGGATAATATTCCAGTTAATTGTTAAATTAGATATCATCACTAAACACAGGTGATAATATTCCAGTTAATTGTTAAATTAGATATCATCACTAATACACAGGTGATAATATTCCAGTTAATTGTTAAATTAGATATCATCACTAATACACAGGTGATAATATTCCAGTTAATTGTTAAATTAGATATCATCACTAATACACAGGTGATAATATTCCAGTTAATTGTTAAATTAGATATCATCACTAATACACCAGGTGATAATATTCCAGTTAATTGTTAAATTAGATATCATCACTAATACACAGGTGATAATATTCCAGTTAATTGTTAAATTAGATGTCATCACTAATGCACAGGTGATAATATTCAGTTAATTGTTAAATTAGATATCATCACCAATACACAGGGGATAATATTCAGTTAATTGTTAAATTAGATATCATCACTAATACACAGGTGATAATATTCCAGTTAATTGTTAAATTAGATATCATCACTAATACACAGGTGATAATATTCCAGTTAATTGTTAAATTAGATATCATCACTAATACACAGGTGATAATATTCCTGTTAATTGTTAAATTAGATATCATCACTAATACACAGGTGATAATATTCCAGTTAATTGTTAAATTAGATATCATCACTAATACACAGGGGATAATATTCCAGTTAATTGTTAAATTAGATGTCATCACTAATGCACAGGTGATAATATTCCAGTTAATTGTTAAATTAGATATCATCACTAATACACAGGTGATAATATTCCAGTTAATTGTTAAATTAGATATCATCACTAATACACAGGGGATAATATTCCAGTTAATTGTTAATTAGATGTCATCACTAATACACAGGTGATAATATTCCAGTTAATTGTTAAATTAGATATCATCACTAATACACAGGTGATAATATTCCAGTTAATTGTTAAATTAGATGTCATCACTAATACACAGGTGATAATATTCCAGTTAATTGTTAAATTAGATATCATCACTAATACACAGGTGATAATATTCCAGTTAATTGTTAAATTAGATGTCATCACTAATACACAGGTGATAATATTCCAGTTAATTGTTAAATTAGATATCATCACTAATACACAGGTGATAATATTCCAGTTAATTGTTAAATTAGATATCATCACTAATACACAGGTGATAATATTCCAGTTAATTGTTAAATTAGATGTCATCACTAATACACAGGGGATAATATTCAGTTAATTGTTAAATTAGATATCATCACTAATACACAGGTGATAATATTCCAGTTAATTGTTAAATTAGATATCATCACTAATACACAGGTGATAATATTCCAGTTAATTGTTAAATTAGATGTCATCACTAATACACAGGTGATAATATTCCAGTTAATTGTTAAATTAGATATCATCACTAATACACAGGGGATTACATTCCAGTTTATTGTTAAATTAGATATCATCACTAATACACAGGTGATAATATTCCAGTTAATTGTTAAATTAGATGTCATCACTAATACACAGGTGATAATATTCCAGTTAATTGTTAAATTAGATGTCATCACTAATACACAGGTGATAATATTCCAGTTAATTGTTAAATTAGATGTCATCACTAATACACAGGTGATAATATTCCAGTTAATTGTTAAATTAGATATCATCACTAATACACAGGTGATAATATTCCAGTTTATTGTTAAATTAGATATCATCACTAATACACAGGTGATAATATTCCAGTTAATTGTTAATTAGATATCATCACTAATACACAGGTGATAATATTCCAGTTAATTGTTAAATTAGATGTCATCACTAATACACAGGTGATAATATTCCAGTTAATTGTTAAATTAGATATCATCACTAATACACAGGTGATAATATTCCAGTTAATTGTTAAATTAGATGTCATCACTAATACACAGGTGATAATATTCGAGTTAATTGTTAAATTAGATATCATCACTAATACACAGGGGATTACATTCCAGTTTATTGTTAAATTAGATATCATCACTAATACACAGGTGATAATATTCCAGTTAATTGTTAAATAGATATCATCACTAATACACAGGTGATAATATTCCAGTTAATTGTTAAATTAGATGTCATCACTAATACACAGGTGATAATATTCCAGTTAATTGTTAAATTAGATATCATCACTAATACACAGGGGATAATATTCCAGTTAATTGTTAAATTAGATGTCATCACTAATGCACAGGTGATAATATTCCAGTTAATTGTTAAATTAGATATCATCACTAATACACAGGTGATAATATTCCAGTTAATTGTTAAATTAGATATCATCACTAATACACAGGGGATAATATTCCAGTTAATTGTTAAATTAGATGTCATCACTAATACACAGGTGATAATATTCCAGTTAATTGTTAAATTAGATATCATCACTAATACACAGGTGATAATATTCCAGTTAATTGTTAAATTAGATGTCATCACTAATACACAGGTGATAATATTCCAGTTAATTGTTAAATTAGATATCATCACTAATACACAGGTGATAATATTCCAGTTAATTGTTAAATTAGATATCATCACTAATACACAGGTGATAATATTCCAGTTAATTGTTAAATTAGATATCATCACTAATACACAGGGGATAATATTCCAGTTAATTGTTAAATTAGATATCATCACTGATACACAGGTGATAATATTCCAGTTAATTGTTAAATTAGATATCATCACTAATACACAGGTGATAATATTCCAGTTAATTGTTAAATTAGATGTCATCACTAATACACAGGTGATAATATTCCAGTTAATTGTTAAATTAGATATCATCACTGATACACAGGTGATAATATTCCAGTTAATTGTTAAATTAGATATCATCACTAATACACAGGTGATAATATTCCAGTTAATTGTTAAATTAGATATCATCACTAATACACAGGTGATATATTCCAGTTAATTGTTAAATTAGATGTCATCACTAATACACAGGTGATAATATTACAGTTAATTGTTAAATTAGATATCATCACTAATACACAGGTGATAATATTCCAGTTAATTGTTAAATTAGATGTCATCAGTAATACACAGGTGATAATATTCCAGTTAATTGTTAAATTAGATATCATCACTAATACACAGGGGATAATATTCCAGTTAATTGTTAAATTAGATATCATCACTAATACACAGGTGATAATATTCCAGTTAATTGTTAAATTAGATGTCATCACTAATACACAGGTGATAATATTCCAGTTAATTGTTAAATTAGATGTCATCACTAATACACATGTGATAATATTCCAGTTAATTGTTAAATTAGATATCATCACTAATACACAGGTGATAATATTCCAGTTAATTGTTAAATTAGATATCATCACTAATACACAGGTGATAATATTCCAGTTAATTGTTAAATTAGATGTCATCAGTAATACACAGGTGATAATATTCCAGTTAATTGTTAAATTAGATGTCATCACTAATACACAGGTGATAATATTCCAGTTAATTGTTAAATTAGATGTCATCACTAATACACAGGTGATAATATTCCAGTTAATTGTTAAATTAAATATCATCACTAATACACAGGTGATAATATTCCAGTTAATTGTTAAATTAGATATCATCACTAATACACAGGTGATAATATTCCAGTTAATTGTTAAATTAGATATCATCACTAATACACAGGTGATAATATTCCAGTTAATTGTTAAATTAGATATCATCACTAATACACAGGTGATAATATTCCAGTTAATTGTTAAATTAGATATCATCACTGATACACAGGTGATAATATTCCAGTTAATTGTTAAATTAGATATCATCACTAATACACAGGTGATAATATTCCAGTTAATTGTTAAATTAGATATCATCACTAATACACAGGTGATAATATTCCAGTTAATTGTTAAATTAGATGTCATCACTAATACACAGGTGATAATATTCCAGTTAATTGTTAAATTAGATATCATCACTGATACACAGGTGATAATATTCCAGTTAATTGTTAAATTAGATATCATCACTAATACACAGGTGATAATATTCCAGTTAATTGTTAAATTAGATATCATCACTAATACACAGGTGATAATATTCCAGTTAATTGTTAAATTAGATATCATCACTAATACACAGGTGATAATATTCCAGTTAATTGTTAAATTAGATGTCATCACTAATACACAGGTGATAATATTCCAGTTAATTGTTAAATTAGATATCATCACTGATACACAGGTGATAATATTCCAGTTAATTGTTAAATTAGATATCATCACTAATACACAGGTGATAATATTCCAGTTAATTGTTAAATTAGATATCATCACTAATACACAGGTGATAATATTCCAGTTAATTGTTAAATTAGATGTCATCACTAATACACAGGTGATAATATTCCAGTTAATTGTTAAATTAGATATCATCACTAATACACAGGTGATAATATTCCAGTTAATTGTTAAATTAGATGTCATCACTAATACACAGGTGATAATATTCCAGTTAATTGTTAAATTAGATATCATCACTAATACACAGGTGATAATATTCCAGTTAATTGTTAAATTAGATATCATCACTAATACACAGGTGATAATATTCCAGTTAATTGTTAAATTAGATATCATCACTAATACACAGGTGATAATATTCCAGTTAATTGTTAAATTAGATGTCATCACTAATACACAGGTGATAATATTCCAGTTAATTGTTAAATTAGATATCATCACTAATACACAGGTGATAATATTCCAGTTAATTGTTAAATTAGATATCACTAATACACAGGTGATAATATTCCAGTTAATTGTTAAATTAGATATCATCACTAATACACAGGTGATAATATTCCAGTTAATTGTTAAATTAGATATCATCACTAATACACAGGTGATAATATTCCAGTTAATTGTTAAATTAGATATCACTAATACACAGGTGATAATATTCCAGTTAATTGTTAAATTAGATATCATCACTAATACACAGGTGATAATATTCCAGTTAATTGTTAAATTAGATATCATCACTAATACACAGGTGATAATATTCCAGTTAATTGTTAAATTAGATATCATCACTAATACACAGGTGATAATATTCCAGTTAATTGTTAAATTAGATATCATCACTAATACACAGGTGATAATATTCCAGTTAATTGTTAAATTAGATATCATCACTAATACACAGGTGATAATATTCCAGTTAATTGTTAAATTAGATGTCATCACTAATACACAGGTGATAATATTCCAGTTAATTGTTAAATTAGATGTCATCACTAATACACAGGTGATAATATTCCAGTTAATTGTTTAATTAGATGTCATCACTAATACACAGGTGATAATATTCCAGTTAATTGTTAAATTAGATGTCATCACTAATACACAGGTGATAATATTCCAGTTAATTGTTAAATTAGATATCATCACTAATACACAGGTGATAATATTCCAGTTAATTGTTAAATTAGATATCATCACTAATACACAGGTGATAATATTCCAGTTAATTGTTAAATTAGATATCATCACTAATACACAGGTGATAATATTCCAGTTAATTGTTAAATTAGATATCATCACTAATACACAGGTGATAATATTCCAGTTAATTGTTAAATTAGATATCATCACTAATACACAGGTGATAATATTCCAGTTAATTGTTAAATTAGATATCATCACTAATACACAGGTGATAATATTCCAGTTAATTGTTAAATTAGATATCATCACTAATACACAGGTGATAATATTCCAGTTAATTGTTAAATTAGAAATCATCACTAATACACAGGTGATAATATTCCAGTTAATTGTTAAATTAGATATCATCACTAATACACAGGTGATAATATTCCAGTTAATTGTTAAATTAGATATCATCACTAATACACAGGGGATAATATTCCAGTTAATTGTTAAATTAGATATCATCACTAATACACAGGGGATAATATTCCAGTTAATTGTTAAATTAGATATCATCACTAATACACAGGTGATAATATTCCAGTTAATTGTTAAATTAGATATCATCACTAATACACAGGGGATAATATTCCAGTTAATTGTTAAATTAGATGTCATCACTAATACACAGGTGATAATATTCCAGTTAATTGTTAAATTAGATATCATAACTAATACACAGGTGATAATATTCCAGTTAATTGTTAAATTAGATATCATCACTAATACACAGGTGATAATATTCCAGTTAATTGTTAAATTAGATATCATCACTAATACACAGGTGATAATATTCCAGTTAATTGTTAAATTAGATGTCATCACTAATACACAGGTGATAATATTCCAGTTAATTGTTAAATTAGATATCATCACTAATACACAGGTGATAATATTCCAGTTAATTGTTAAATTAGATATCATCACTAATACACAGGTGATAATATTCCAGTTAATTGTTAAATTAGATGTCATCACTAATACACAGGTGATAATATTCCAGTTAATTGTTAAATTAGATATCATCACTAATACACAGGTGATAATATTCCAGTTAATTGTTAAATTAGATATCATCACTAATACACAGGTGATAATATTCCAGTTAATTGTTAAATTAGATATCATCACTAATACACAGGTGATAATATTCCAGTTAATTGTTAAATTAGATATCATCACTAATACACAGGTGATAATATTCCAGTTAATTGTTAAATTAGATATCATCACTAATACACAGTGTATTATCTATTTAATTGTTAAATTGGACATGATAACTAAAACAGTGTCTAAAATATCCCACTTAATTTTGACGTTACATGTCATCCCTAATCCACAAGAGTTCCCCAAAAGCTGGTTTGGGAATTAGGGGTACACTTTTTATTGCAAGTTGGGGCTTCCCCACAACCTGGCACATGTGAACAGTTTTACAGAACTCCACCACATCTTTGTAGAGTTGTGGCCAGTCAAACTGCTGTCTTATGCAGGCTTGGGTTTTTCTGATGCCGACATGTCCAGCCATTGGAATTCCTGGGTTATTCTCAGTACTTCCTTATGGTACCTGGGCAGAACCACTATCTGGTGTACCACTGTCCACTCTTCATCCGCAGGTCTCTAAGGAGGTCTCCACTTCCTCATCGTCACCTCATTCTTTAAATAGTCACACTCTGGAACTCCCTCTGCTTCTGTTTAACTTTAGACTGTCTTTGCTAACTTTTTAAACATTGGGTCAGCTTGCTCAGCCTCGACCAAGGAAGATCTGTTTAACACATCCTTTTTGTCCTCTGAATTCCCAAAGAAGGTTTCAGATAACTAGATAGGAGGGTCATCAGTCTGCAGTGTCAGTTCATCCTCCTCTGATGGAGCTTGTTTGACCATGGACCATCACAACACAAAGGCAGGAAAAATGTCAGTGGCCTTCTCCTGTAACTGCTCTGTCTATCTCATCTATTTCAGTCTCTTGAAAACCACTGGAGAAGCTAGCACCTTCACCCTGACCAGATCATTACCCAGGAACAGGACCACCCTGTCTACAGGTAAATTAGGGACAATCCCCAGGGTTACCAGTCCTGAAACAAAGCTGCACTCTAGGTATATTCGATATGGAGTCCTGGGCATTTACCTTCCCCAATACTGATGACTAATACTTGAGCGTTCGATGCCCTCTCTGGGGGAGAGTTCATGCATTTTCCCAGCAGGAGGGAATGGGTGGCCCCTTTATCCCAAGTATGGCTTTGGGCTTACTTGCTGCATTCGAGGGGTATTTGGTGACTTTTCCTTAGGATACAAAATCCTGCTATCTCGCAGGGATTTTCTTAAATTTTCCAGCACTCTCTGTGTTGGGCATACTGGGTCTTACTGCCACAGTTAAAGTCACAGCCTGGTCTTCTGTGTTTCCCATCAGGGCCCCATTTCCTGAACTGGTCTGGTGTATCCTGATTAATCCGACAGATTTTCACTGTAACGTCCAGCAGTCAGCTCGGAGGTGATTGTTACAGTGGAAACACACAGGCTTTTGGGCGTCACTCCTGTTCTCAGCATTGTCTGCTCTGGCCTAAGGAGGACCCGTTGTGTTTCCACCTCTCCCTTCTTGCTCATGGCTGTTTTACTTTATTCGTTCATGAGATGTGGGCGACGCTGGCTAGGCCAGCATTTATTACCCATCTGTAATTGCCCTGGAGAAGGAGTTGGTGATCTGTCTTCTTGAACCGCTGCAGTCCATGTGGGGTAGGTACACCCACAGTGCTGTCAGGAAGGGAGTTCCAGGATTTTGATCCAGCGACAGTGAAGGAACAGCAATATAGTTCTAAGTCAGGATGGTGTGTGACTTGGAGGGGAACTTGCAGATGGTACTGTTCCTATGAATTTGCTGCCCTGTCCTTCTAGGTGGTGGAGATCGCGGGTTGGAAGGTGCTGTCTAAGGAGCCTTGGTGCGTTGCTGCAGTGAATCTTGTAGATGGTACATACTGCTGCCTCTGTGCATTTATGGTGGAGGGAGTAAATGTTTGTAGATGGGGTGTGACAATCTGGAGCGTTGCTTTGTCCTGGATGGTGTCGAGCTTCTTGAATGTTGTTGGAGCTGCACACATCCAGGCAAGTGGAGAGTATTCCATCACACTCCTGACTTGTGCCTTGTAGATGGTGGACAGGCTTTGGAGAGTCAGGAGGTGAGTTACTCGCTGCAGAACTCCAAGCCTCTGACCTGTTCTTGTCACCACTGTATTTATATGGTTACTCCACAAGCAAATGGACCGCTGGGTGTAGCACTACCTAGAACTGTACTCCAGGGAGAATGTTGTCACTGAGACTGCCTTCAATGCAGCCCAGTCTCTGCCAGTCATGGTTGAGCTGGACGTACAGCCAACAAAATCGGAACTCAGTGATGCCATTGATTCTCTAGCCAGCGGAAAAGGACGGGAAGGACGGAATTACCCCTGAAATCATCAAGACTGCCAAGCCTGCTATACTTTCAGCACTCTACGAACTGCTTTGCCTCTGCTGAGATGAGGTAGCAGTCCCACAGGACGTGCGCGATGCCAATATCATCACCCTCTAAAAGAACAAATGTGACCACGGTGACAGCAGCAACTACCGTGGAATCTCCTTGCTGAGCATAGTGGGGAACGTCTTCGCTCGTGTCGCCTTAAACAGGCTCCAGATGCTGGCTGAGCGTGTCTATCCTGAGGCACAGTGTGGCTTTCCAGCAAAGAGATCCAACATTAACATGCTATTCTCCCTTCGCCAGCTACAGCAGGAATGCCGTGAACAACAGATGCCCCTCTACGGTGTTTTCATTGATCTCACCAAAGCCTTTGACCTCGTCAGCAGACGTGGTCTCTTCAGACTATTAGAAAAGATTGGATGCCCACCAAAGCTACTAAGTATCATCACCTCATTCCATGACAATATGAAAGGTAAAATTCAGCATAGCGGGGCCTCATTAGAACCCTTTACTTTCCTGAATGGCGTGAAACAAGGCTGTGTTCTCGCACCTACACTGTTTGGGATTTTCTTCTCCCTGCTGCTCTCACATGCGTTCAAGTCTTCAGAAGAAGGAATTTTCCTCCACACAAGATCAGGGGGCAGGTTGTTAAACCTTGCCCGTCTTAGAGCGAAGTCCAAAGTCCGAAAAGTCCTCATCAGGGAACTCCTCTTTCCTGAAGACGCTGCATTAACATCTTATATTGAAGAGTGTCTGCAGAGACTCATCGACAGGTTTGCAGCTGTCTGCAATGAATTTGGCCCAATCATCAGCCTCAAGAAAACGAATATAATGGGACAGGACGTCAGAAATGCTCCATCCATCAATATCGGCGACCATACTCTGGAAGTGGTTCAAGAGTTCACCTAACTAGGCTCAACTATCACCAGTAACCTGTCTCTCGATGCAGAATTAAACAAGCGCATGGGAAAGGCATCCACTGCTATGTCCAGACTGGCCAAGAGAGTGTGGGAAAATGGCGCACTGACACGGAACACAAAAGTCCAAGTGTATCAGGCCTGTGTCGTCAGTACCTTGCTCTATGGCAGCGAGACCTGGACAATGTATGTCTGTCAAGAGCGACGTCTCAATTCATTCCATCTTCACTGCCTCCGGAGAATCCTTGGCATCAGGTGGCAGGACCGTATCTCCACCACAGAAGTCCTCGAGGCGGCCAACATCCCCAGCATATACTAAGCCAGCGGCGCCTGAGATGGCTTGGCCCTGTGACCCACATGGAAGATGGCAGGATTCCCAAGGACACATTGTGCAGCAAACTCGTCACTGGTACCAGACCCACCGGCCGTTCATGTCTCCACTTTAAAGACGTCTGCAAACGCGACATGACGTCCTGTGACATTGATCACAGGTCGTGGGAGTCAGTTGCCAGCGATCGCCAGAGCTGGTGGGCAGCCATAAAGGCGCGGCTAAAGTGTGGTGAGTCGAAGAGACTTAGCAGTTGGCAGGAAAAAAGACAGAAGTGCAAGGAGAGGGCCAACTATGTAACAGCACCGACAACCAATTTTATCTGCTGCACCTGTGGAAGAGTTTGTCACTCTAGAATTGGCCTTTATAGCCATTCCAGGCGTTGTTTCACAAACCACTGACCACCTCCAGGCACTTATCCATTGTCTCAGAGACAAGGAGGCCAAAGAAGGAGTTCAGTTGCTGGTCCGTGGTAACCCCAGGATGTTGATAGTGGGGGATTCAGTGATGGTAATGCAAATGTATGTCAAGGGGAGATGGTTAGATTCTCTCTTGTTGGAGATGATCATTGCCCAGCACTTGTGTGGCGCGAATGTTACTTGCCACTTAGCAGCTCAAGCCTGGATATTGTCCTAGTGTTGCTTGTTTTCTACACGGACTGCTTCAGTATTTGAGGAGTCACCAATGGTGCTGAACATTGTGCAATAATCAGCGAACATCCCCACTTCTGACCTTATGATTGAAGGAAGGTCATTGATGAAGCAGCTGAAGACGGTTGGGCCAAGGACACTACCCTGAGGAACTCCTGCAGTGATGTCCTGGAGCTCAGATGATTGACCTCCAACTCTAATCCTGTTATATTTTTCAGGTTCACGTGCAAAATGGTTGGCACATGGTTTAGGATTTCGGCTTTCCTAGCTTTTGGATGGATAGTAATCCCTTACTGCTCAGTTCTGTACAGAAATGTAGTTAGGCCACACTTACAATATTGCGTGCAATTCTGGTCGCCACACTACCAGAAGGACGTGGAGGCTTTGGAGAGGGTACAGATGAGGTTTACCAGGATGTTGCCTGGTCTGGAGGGCATTAGCTATGAAGAGAGGTTGGATAAACTCGGATTGTTTTCACTGGAACGACGGAGGTGGAGGGGCGACATGATAGATGTTTTCAAAGTTATGAGTGGCATGGACAGAGTGGATAGTCAGAAGCTTTTTCCCAGGGTGGAAGAGTCAGTTACTAGGGGACATAGGTTTAAGGTGAGTGGGGCAAAGTTTAGAGGGGATGTGCGAGGCAAGTTCTTTACACAGAGGGTGGTGAGTGTCTGGAACTTGCTGCCGGGGGAGGTGGTGGAAGCAGGTACGATAGCGACGTTTAAGAGGCATCTTGACAAATACATGAATGGGATGGGAATAGAGGGATATGGTCCCTGGAAGTGCAGAAGGTTTTAGTTTAGGCAGGCATCAAGATCGGCGCAGGGTTGGAGGGCCGAATCGCCTGTTCCTGTGCTATACTGTATTTTGTACAATCCTCAACTCTTCAACGAATAGGGCATTTAACCTGCCCCAAGTTACTTCACTCTGGGTTAGGAAGGTACTGCCTCAAATGTGGACATTTTAATACTCCAGCAGTGAAAAACCCATTAAAACTTTATTGAAGTTTTTGAAGTTTTGCTAGGGAACCATTTGGTTCCCCATTCCCAATTTCCCAACTGTCTTTGGTTTTTGATCCCAGATGCGAGCCCCAAATTTATGTTACACTTCAGGTGAGGAGGGGTCGAAAGGCTCCCGTCTTGTCGCTCTCCTTGTTCGATGCCACAGGCTTTATTCCTTTTTTAATAGTGCATGTGTTTACCAATTCAGTGAGTGTTTAATACTTCAAGTGCTAGGATCATAAAAGAATCAATCAGGCAGGTTTTCTTTAGTTTAAACAAGAAAGAGGTTATTTTATTGTACTGAAAATCAAATACCGATTGAAGTAAAATAGTAAACTCTGCTTCAACTTTCACACACACACACACACACACACACACACACACACACACACACACACACACACACACACACACACACACACACACACACACACACACGAATCACACGGACACACAAATAGGTTACAGAGTGATGGAGAATAGTTTGGGTTGGATTAGAGTCCAGAAGAAATAAAACTAATGTACAGTTTGTGGGGTCTTGTAATTCATTTTTCCTCTGACTGAATTCATGGTTCCAAAGTCTCTGCCTGGTAGAAGTGGACATGCAGCTGGTCCGCCTGGTTCAGGGGTTTCTTGGAGACAGTAATGCTCAGTGGCTTTCTTCCTCGGTCTCTGTAGCAATGGTGGACTTGGATGTTCTGCAGTCACAGACAGATTACAACATTTACAATGTTACCTGGGGAGAGAAAGAGAGCGTAAGACAGCCCAACCAGGGTCTTGCATGGGTTAGCTTGCAAAGCTTGTCTGCTGTGTGTAACAAAAAGTTACAAGTTTACATAGACTGGGGTAGGGGGGAGGGAGGCTGTCACATGGTCTATCAGTACCTTTCTTCCTTTAATGAGTTTCAAAGTCTAAGAATCCCAAGTCTCTCTCAAATTATATTGTAAATGTTTCTCCTGCAGGTACGTCTCCGCGAGTAAATGCTGCAAGATGGCTTTGAATGTCTTGCTAATGAGGGTGATCCCAGATAATCTACTCAATTGTTCAAAACATTGTCGTGGGTGGGAGCTTTGAAGACATACATCTCCACTTCGATGTCCTGGAATGTGAGGTATTTCAATGCAAATTGTGGTGGCCATCTTGACTACCAGCTTTTTAAATGTTAAATGCAGGATTCCAGCTTTCCAATTTCAAAGTTTAATGTTGGTTTCCAACCAGTGAATTAAAAATTCTCATTCAGCATAGCATGTTTTCTTGGCAGGAGGTATTAGAAAGGCGTGCTGCACTTCAAGATGTTAATACAAAAAGAATCCTGGTTGCTGTGGGAAATAAGAGTGGAAATTGTGAAGGAACGAACCATAGTTTTCCTTACACACAGGGATGGTGCCAAAGGACTGGAGAATTGTAAATGTTACACCATTGTCCTAAAAAGAGTGTAAGGACAAGCCCAGCAAATAGAGGACAGCCAGTTAAACCACGGTGCTGGGAAAGCTTTTAAAACAATAATCCAAAACAAAATTAACTGACTGGGACAAATGTGGATGAATTTAGCCTCACCAAAGCCTTGTTTCAATGCAGCAAGACACCCTTTCTCCTGTATTTCAATCCTCTCGCTATGAAGGCCAACATACCCGGGGACTGCTGGGTAGGGGAAAACTATTTATTTGGGCAGTTTTAAAATCTTTGTCTTTTGCGAGGAGCAGCCTTGATAGAACGGGGTGCGGAGCGGACTTTCAGCTGAGCGGTCAATTTCAGTAAGTTACAAGTTAATCCCTTTTTTGTTTCGGAGGACCGGGGACTGCTGGGTAGGGGAAAACTATTTATTTGGGCAGTTTTAAAATCTTTGTCTTTTGCGAGGAGCAGCCTTGATAGAACGGGGTGCGGAGCGGACTTTCAGCTGAGCGGTCAATTTCAGTAAGTTACAAGTTAATCCCTTTTTTGTTTCGGAGGACCGGGGACTGCTGGGTAGGGGAAAACTATTTATTTGGGCAGTTTTAAAATCTTTGTCTTTTGCGAGGAGCAGCCTTGATAGAACGGGTGCGGAGCGGACTTTCAGCTGAGCGGTCAATTTCAGTAAGTTACAAGTTAATCCCTTTTTTGTTTCGGAGGACCGGGGACTGCTGGGTAGGGGAAAACTATTTATTTGGGCAGTGGCAGTACCCGAGACACTACACGTGTAGTGTCTCCCACCCACCCTCCTCCTCTAACCAAAAAAAAAAGGACTCTAGGGTGTTGATAAGGTAAGCTTTTTATTTAAAACTTCAGTCCGTCGGATTGCTAAGCGAACAAGTTTTGACTTTTTTTTTTTCGTTTGGTTTTTCAGTAGATTTATTGGGAATCTAGAATAGTGGGAATGGAGGTAAAGGCAGTTGTATGTTCCTCCTGCAGAATGTGGGAGGTAGGGGTCGCCAAGAGTGTCCCTGCTGACTGCATCTGTGGGAAGTGCACCCAACTCCAGCTCCTCGCAGACCGTGTTAGGGAACTGGAGCTGGAGCTGGATGAACTTCGGATCATTCGGGAGGCGGAGGGGATTATTGACAGGAGTTATAGGGAGGCAGTCACACCTCAGGTAAAAGAAGTAGGTAGATGGGTTACCGTCAGGGGAAGGAAAGGGAACCAGCAGGCAGTGCAGGAATCCCCTGTGGCCGTTTCCCTCAACAACAGGTATACCGTTTTGGATACTGTTGGGGGGGACGACTTACCAGGGGTAAGCAATGGGGTGCAGGTCTCTGGCACAGAGTCTGTCCCTGTTGCTCAGAAGGGAAAAGGGAAGAGGAGCAGAGCATTAGTCATTGGGGACTCCATAGTTAGGGGAACAGATAGGAGGTTCTGTGGGAACGAGAGAGACTCACGGTTGGTGTGTTGCCTCCCAGGTGCCAGGGTACGTGATGTCTCCGATCGTGTTTTTGGGATCCTTAATGGGGAGGGGGAGCACCCCCAAGTCGTGGTCCACATAGGCACCAACGACATAGGTAGGAAGAGAGATGGGGATTTAAGGCAGAAATTCAGGGAGCTAGGGTGGAAGCTTAGAGCGAGAACAACCAGAGTTGTTATCTCTGGGTTGTTGCCTGTGCCACGTGCTAGCGAAGAGAGGAATAGGGAGAGAGAGGAGTTGAACACGTGGCTGCAGGGATGGTGTAGGAGGGAGGGTTTTGGTTTCCTGGATAATTGGGGCTCTTTCTGGGGTAGGTGGGACCTCTACAAACAGGATGGTCTTCACCTGAACCAGAGGGGTACCAATATCCTGGGGGGGAGATTTGTTAGTGCTCTTCGGGGGGGTTTAAACTAAATCAGCAGGGGAATGGGAACCTAAATTGCAGTGCCAGTGTACAGGCTGTTGAGAGTAGTGAGGTAGGGGATAAGGTTACAGGGACGCAAGAGGGCACTGGCAAGCAAGAACTTGGTTTAAAGTGTGTCTACTTCAACGCCAGGAGCATCCGGAATAAGGTGGGTGAGCTTGCAGCATGGGTTGGTACCTGGGATCCTGATGTTGTGGCCATTTCGGAGACATGGGTAGAGCAGGGGCAGGAATGGATGTTGCAGGTTCCGGGATTTAGATGTTTCAGAAAGAACAGAGAAGAGGGTAAAAGAGGGGGGGGGGGGGGTGTGGCATTGTTAATCAAGGAAAGTATTACAGCGGCAGAAAGGACGTTTGAGGACTCGTCTACTGAGGTAGTATGGGCCGAGGTTAGAAACAGGAGAGGAGAGGTCACCCTGTTGGGAGTTTTCTATAGACCTCCGAATAGTTCCAGAGATGTAGAGGAAAGGATAGCGAAGATGATTCTCGACAGGAGCGAGAGTAACAGGGTAGTGGTTATGGGGGACTTTAACTTTCCAAATATTGACTGGAAATACTATAGTTCGAGTACTTTAGATGGGTCAGTTTTTGTCCAGTGTGTGCAGGAGGGTTTTCTGACACAGTATGTGGACAGGCCAACCAGGGGCGATGCCACATTGGATTTGGTACTGGGTAATGAACCCGGCCAGGTGTTCGATTTAGATGTAGGTGAGCACTTTGGCGATAGTGATCACAATTCGGTTAGGTTTACCTTAGCGATGGGCAGGGACAGGTATATACCGCAGGGCAAGAATTATAGCTGGGGGAAAGGAAATTATGACGCGATTAGGCAAGATTTAGGATGTGTAGGATGGGGAAGGAAACTGCAGGGGATGGGCACAAACGAAATGTGGAGCTTATTCAAGGAGCAGCTAATGCGTGTCCTTGATAAGTATGTACCTGTCAGGCAGGGAGGAAGTTGTCGAGCAAGGGAGCCGTGGTTTACTCAAGAAGTTGAAGCGCTTGTCAAGAGGAAGAGGGCGGCTTATGTTAGGATGAGACGTGAAGGCTCAGTTAGGGCGCTTGAGAGTTACAAGCTAGCCAGGAAGGATCTAAAGGGAGGGCTAAGAAGAGCAAGGAGAGGCCACGAGAAGTCATTGGCGGATAGGATCAAAGAAAACCCTAAGGCTTTCTATAGGTATATCAGGAATAAACGAATGATAAGAGTTAGAACAGGGCCAATCAAGGATAGTAGTGGGAAGTTGTGTGCGGAATCAGAGGAGATAGGGGAAGCGTTAAATGAATATTTTTCATCAGTATTTACAGTAGAGAAAGAAAATGTTGCCGAGGAGATTACTGAGATACAGCCTACTAGGCTAGATGGGATTGAGATTCAGAAGGAGGAGGTGTTAGCAATTTTGGAAAGAGTGAAAATAGATAAGTCCCCTGGGCCAGATGGGATTTATCCTAGGATTCTCTGGGAAGCCAGGGAGGAGATTGCAGAGCCGTTGTTGTTGATCTTCAAGTCGTCATTGTCGACAGGAGTAGTGCCGGAGGACTGGAGGATAGCAAATGTTGTCCCCTTGTTCAAGAAGGGGAGTAGAGACAGCCCTGGTAATTATAGACCTGTGAGCCTTACTTCGGTTGTGGGTAAAATGTTGGAAAAGGTTATAAGAGACAGGATTTATAATCATCTTGAAAAGAATAAGTTCATTTGCGATAGTCAGCACGGTTTTGTGAAAGGTAGGTCGTGCCTCACAAACCTTATTGAGTTTTTCGAGAAGGTGACCAAACAGGTGGATGAGGGTAAAGCCGTGGATGTGGTGTATATGGATTTCAGTAAGGCGTTTGATAAGGATCCCCACGGTAGGCTATTGCAGAAAATACGCAAGTATGGGGTTGAAGGTGATTTAGAGCTTTGGATCAGAAATTGGCTAGCTGAAAGAAGACAGAGGGTGGTGGTTGATGGCAAATGTTCATCCTGGAGTTTAGTTACTAGTGGTGTACCGCAAGGTTCTGTTTTGGGGCCACTGCTGTTTGTCATTTTTATAAACGACCTGGATGAGGGTGCAGAAGGGTGGGTTAGTAAATTTGCGGATGACACGAAGGTCGGTGGATTTGTGGATAGTGTCGAAGGGTGTTGTAGGGTACAGAGGGACATAGATAGGCTGCAGAGCTGGGCTGAGAGATGGCAAATGGAGTTTAATGCGGAGAAGTGTGAGGTGATTCACTTTGGAAGGAGTAACAGCAATGCAGAGTACTGGGCTAATGGGAAGATTCTTGGTAGTGTAGATGAGCAGAGAGATCTTGGTATCCAGGTACATAAATCCCTGAAAGTTGCTACCCAGGTTAATAGGGCTGTTAAGAAGGCATATGGTGTGTTAGCCTTTAATAGTAGGGGGATCGAGTTTCAGAGCCACGGGGTCATGATGCAGCTGTACAAAACTCTGGTGAGGCCGCACCTGGAGTATTGCGTGCAGTTCTGGTCACCGCATTATAGGAAGGATGTCGAGGCTTTGGAGAGGGTGCAGAGGAGATTTACTAGGATGTTGCCTGGTATGGAAGGAAGATCTTACGAGGAAAGGCTGAGGGACTTGGGGTTGTTTTCGTTAGAGAGAAGGAGGAGGAGAGGTGACTTAATAGAGACATACAAGATAATCAGAGGGTTAGATAGGGTGGATAGTGAGAGTCTTTTCCTCGGATGAGGATGGCAAACACGAGGGGACATAGCTTTAAGTTGAGGGGTGAAAGATATAGGACAGATGTCAGAGGTAGTTTCTTTACGCAGAGAGTAGTAGGGGCGTGGAACGCCCTGCCTGCAACAGTAGTAGACTCGCCAACTTTAAGGGCATTTAAGTGGTCATTGGATAGACATATGGATGTAAATGGAATAGTGTAGGTCAGATGATCGGCGCAACATCGAGGGCCGAAGGGCCTGTACTGCGCTGTAATATTCTAATTCTAATTCTAATTCGAATACCATTTTCCTCCTTAACTGCCTGCTGAACCTGCATGTTTACTTTCAGCAACTGGTGCACAAGGACACCCAGGTCTCACTGCACCTCCCCCTCTCCAAAGTTATCGTCGTTCAGACAATCTGCCTTTCTGTTTTTGACACCAAAGTGGATAACTTCACATTTATCCACATGATACTGCATCTACCATGTATTTCCCACTCACTCAACCTGTCCACATCACACTGGAGCTTCTCTGCATCCTCCTCACAGCTCACCCTCCCACCCAGCTTTGTGTCATCTGCAAACTTGGATATATTACATTTGCTCTTACTGTTTGTTTCCTGTCTGCCAACTAGTTCTCTATCCATGTCAGTACCATACCCCCAATCCCATGGGATTTAACCTTTGCACGCTAATCTCCTGTGTGGGACCTTATTGAAAGCCTTATTAAAATCCAAATACAACACATCCACTCGTTCCCTCTTATCTATTCTATTAGTTACATCCTCAAAAATTCCAGTAGATTTGCCAAGCATGATTTCCCTTTCCTAAATCCATGCTGACTGTGTCCGATCCTGTCACTGTTTCCCAAGTGCTCTGTTATTACATATTTTATAATGGACTCTAGCATTTTCCCCACTACTGATGTCAGGATAACCCCTCTATAATTCACTGTTGTCTCTTTACCTCTTTTTTTAAAATAGTGAGGTTACATTGTCTACCCTCCAATCCATTGTAACTGTTCCAGGATAGAATTTTGAAGACTGACCAGCAATGCATCTACTATTTCTGGAGTCACTTGCTTAAGTGATCAGACCCACCGGCCGTCCATGTCTCCGTTATAAAGACGTCTGCAAACGCGACATGAAATCGTGTGACATTGATCACAAGTCGTGGGAGTCAGTTGCCAGCATTCGCCAGAGCTGGCGGGCAGCCATAAAGACAGGGCTAAATTGTGGCGAGTCGAAGAGACTTAGTAGTTGGCAGGAAAAAAGACAGAGGCGCAAGGGGAGAGCCAACTGTGCAACAGCCCCAACAAACAAATTTCTCTGCAGCACCTGTGGAAGAGCCTGTCACTCCAGAATTGGCCTTTATAGCCACTCCAGGCGCTGCTTCACAAACCACTGACCACCTCCAGGCGCGTATCCATTGTCTCTCGAGATAAGGAGGCCCAAAAGAAAAAGAAAGAACTTGCTTAAGTACTTTGGAATGTAGATTATCAGGCCCTGGGGATTTATCAGCCTTCAATCCCATCAATTTACCCAACACCATTTCCCTATTAATACTGATTTGTGTCCTCATTTGAGAAGAAAGAACCAAAGTATGTATTTAATTGTTCTGCCATTTCTTTGTTCCCTATTACTTCCAAACAGCATTTGATGAAGTGTCACTTAACAGGCTTGTCGATAAAGATAAAGCCCATGGAATAAAAGGGACAAAGTTGTCTGCATGACAGGAAGCAGAGAGAGGGGGTGAAAGGTTGTTGTTAGAACTGGAGGAAGTTTCCCCCAGGGGTCGTTACTAGGTCTGTAACTTTTCATGATCTATTTTAGCCACTTGGACTTGAGTGTAGATTAGAGATACAGCACTGAAACAGGCCCTTCGGCCCACCGAGTCTGTGCCGACCATCAACCACCCATTTATACTAATCCTACACTAATCCCATATTCCGACCACATCCCCACCTGTCCCTATATTTCCCTACCACCTACCTATACTAGGGGCAATTGCTAATGGCCAATATACCTATCAACCTGCAAGTCTTTGGCATGTGGGAGGAAACCAGAGCACACGGAGGAAACCCACGCAGACACAGGGAGAACTTGCAAACTCCACACAGGCAATACCTAGAATTGAACCCGGGTTGCTGGAGCTGTGAGGCTGCGGTGCCAACCACTGCGCCACTGTGCCGCCCTGTAAATAGCACAATTGTAAATTTTACACTTGCCACAAAACCTGGAAGTGTATTGCACAATGAGGATGATATTGACAGACATCAAGTGGATATAGACAGACTGATGGAATGGACGTACACATGGTAGATAAACATTAACAGAAACGCAAAATGATACATTTTTCATAGGATGGACAGGAGAGGCAATGGAAAATAAAGGGTGTAATTTTAATGGGGGTGCAGCAGCAGTTTGGATGCATGTGAATAATTCTATGGCAGGGCATGCAGATAAGATTGTTAAAAATGACATGCTGTGTGACTGTTACAAAGACAAACTATCCCTCCTTGTCTTTCACAGACGTACTGGAGCCTGTTACAATGTTGGTGTCTTCCTCCCACACCTCTCCACAGTCGTCCAGCCAGAAGGAACTACTATTACCTTCTTATTATTTCATGGTAAGTGGGCGCCGCTGCCTGGGCCAGCATTCATTGCCCATCGCTAATTGCTCTTGAGAAGGTGGTGGTGAGCTGCCTTCTTGATCCAACTGGTGCAGGTACACCCACAGTGCTGTTAGGAAGGGATTTCCAGGATTTTGACCCAGTGAGAGTGAAGGAACAGCGATATAGTTCCAAGTCCGGATGATGTGTGACTTGGAGGGGAACTTGCAGTGGTGGTGTTCCCATGCATCACTGCCCTTGTCCTTCTTTGTGGTAGAGGTCGCGGGTTTGGAAGGTACTGTTTAAGGAGCCTTGGTGCGTTGCTGCAGTGCACCTTGTAGATGGTACACACTGCTGCCCCTGTGTGCTGGTGCTGGAGGGAGTCAATGACACTACGTACACAATCAATCAATCAAGCAGGGCTGCTTTGTCCTGGATGGTGTTGAGTTCCTGGAATGCTGTTGGAGCTTCACCCATCCAGGCAAGTGGAGAGTATTCCATCGCACTCCTGATTTGTGCCTTATAGATGGTGGAAAGGCTTTGGGGAGTCAGGAAATGAGTTACTCGCCTCAGGATTCCTAGCCTCTGACCTGTTGTAGCTGCAATTCAGCTTCTGTTCAATAATAACCCCTAGAATGTTGATAGTAGAGGATTCAGTGATGATAACGCCATTGACTGTCAAGGGGAGATGGTTAGATTCTCTCTTATTGGAAATGTTCGTGTCCTGGCACTTTTGCAGCATGAATGCGACTTGCCACATATCAGTTTTGGGTGCATCTTGGTTTGCAAGTACGTAGTTCCTTGGAAGTGGCAACACAGGTAGACAGCGTGGTGAAGAAGCCATTTGGCTTGCCTTCATCGGTCGAGGCATTGAGTACAAGAGTTGGGACGTTATGTTACAGTTATACATAACGTTGGTTGGGCCGCATTTGGAGTACTGTGTGCAGTTCTGGTCGCTGCACTACAGTAAAGATGTGATGAAGCTAGAGAGGGTTCAGAAATGATTCACAAGGATGTTGCCTTGTTTGGAGGGCTTGAGTTATAGATAGAGATTGGATAGGCTGGGTCTGTTTTCCCTGGAGCGAAGGAGGCTGAGAGGGGACATGTTAGAGGTATATAAAATTCTGAGAGGCATAGATAAAGTAATTGGCCAGAGTCTGCTTCCATGGTGGGGGCGACTAAATCTAGACGGCATAGAATTAAGGTGAGAGGGACGAGGTTTAAAGGGGATCAAAGGGGTAAATTTTTCACACAAAGAATAGTGGGTATCTGGAATGAGCTGCCTGAGGAGGTGGTGGAGGCAGGAACAGTAGCGACAGTTAAGAGGCATCTGGACAGGTACTTGAATGAGCAAGGCATAGTAAGATATGGAATTAATGCAGGCAGGTGGAATTAGTATAGATAGGCATCATGGGGTGACTAAATCTGAGGGGGGAGCTGATAGAAGTATAAAAAATTATGAGGTGCATAGATAGGAAGAAACTTTTTTGTTCCCCCTTGGCGCAAGTGTCAATAGCCAGGGGGTAGAGATTTACAGGAAGGGGCAGGAGATTTAGAGGGGAATTGAGTAAAACAAATTCACCCAGAGGGTGGTTGGAATCTGGACCACACTGCCTGAAGGGATGGTAGAGGCAGGAACCCTCATAACATTTAAAAAGTATTTGGAGAAGCACTTGAAATACCATAGCATACAAGGCTATGGGCCAAGTGCCAGAAAATGTGATTAGAATGGATAGGTGCTTGATGGCCAGCATGGATATGATGGGCCGAAGGGTCTGTCTATAGTCTGTATAACTCTATGGCTGTACAAAATGAGTGGAGTTGAAGGAGAAGTTGATCAATGTGAAAACAATTTCAGCCTGGCGGAGGAGGGTGGTAGTGGATGGGGACTGGATGGGCCTCTGTTCAAGGAAGAAACAGAGAACCCTAAGACCGTCCTGGTGGGGGATGGAAGGTGCAGATACATTGGACGTCCATCATGAAGAGGAACTGGAAATTGTCAAAATGACGTAGTGCGTCCGAAGAGTCACGGATGTAGGTGGAAAGAAACTGGACGAGGGGAGAAAAAATCGACTCAAGATAGGAAGTAATAAGTTCAAGTGGGGCAGGAACAGGCTGAAACAATGAGTCTGCTGGGATTGTCCTGTTTGTGGATTTTAGGAAGGAGGTAGAAGTGAGTTGCCCGTGGTTGTGGGACTGTGAGGTTGGAAGCTGTAGCGGGAAGATCTCCAGAGGAGATGAGGTCAGTTACAGTCCTGTGGACAGCAGCTTGATGTTCGCTGGTGGGTTCATGGTCGAGAGGGAAGTAGGAAGAAGTGTCTGAGAGTTGATGCTGAGCCTCTGCAAGGTAGCAGTCGGTACGCCGGACAACAACAGCACCATCCTTGTCTGCAGGTTTGATCACAATGTCGGGATTAGACTTGAGAGAACGGAGTGCAGCAAGTTCAGAGGGGGACAGACTAGAGTGAGTGAGGGGAGCAGAGAAATTGTGATGGCCGATGTTTCACCGACATTTCTCAATGAAACGATCAAAAGTGGTTAAGAGGCCAGAGGGAGGGGTCCAGGTGGAGGGAATATACTTGAGCTGGGTGAGTGGGTCCACTAGTCGGGGTGGGTGTAGGACTCCTGGTCAAGGAAGTGAGGCAGGAGGTGATATGATGGAAAAGAGATCAACAGCATGCCGAGCGTGAATTTAATTAAGGTGGGAGTGTAAGGGGATATAACTGAGTCCTTTGCTAGGTACAGATCATTCGGTGACAGAGGGGGGGAGGTGCACCTGTTTAAGAATAAGGGATCACCCATTTAATACAGCGATGAGGAGACATTGTTTCATCTCAAAGGGTCGAGAGTCTTTGGAATTCTCTTCCTCAAACGGCAGTGGAAGCAGAGAATTTGAAATTTTTTAATGCAGAACTGGATAGATTTTTGATCAGCAAGGGAGTGAAAGGTTACCGGGGGTAGATGGAAATGTGAAATAATCAGTTCAGCCAGGAACTTATTGAATGGTGGAGCAGGCTCGAAGGGCCGAGTGGCCTACTCCTGCTCCTACTTCGTGTGTTCATATATAAATATATGTTGTTGTTGTTATTGATGGCTTTGGAACAGCTCTGTATACTCACCCCAGCCTGAAAAACAATCTATTTTCTGTGCCTTAGCCAATTGGATGTTCACACAACCACTTTGATCATTGGGTTCAGTTTTCCGAAGAAGTCGATTAAATCGCACTTGATCAAACGCCTTTTGAAAGTTTATATACATAACACCAGCTGTACAACCCTCATCAATCCCCTATATTACTCCATCAAATAAATCCTTCAAGCTTGTTAGATACAATTTGCCTTTAACATGTTCATGGTAGTTGACATTTATAAACCCTTGTTTTTCAAAACAGCAGGTATCTGTATCCTGGTTGATGGTTGAAATTTCCCCACCAGGGACGTTAAACTGACTGGTCAGTAAATACAGGGCTTAGTCCATATCTCCTTTTTTTAAACAATGTCTAACATTTACAACCATCCAGTCTCCTGTCATCACTCCAATATCCAAGAAGTATTGGAAGCTCCTGGCCAGTGCCTCTGTTATTTGCACCTTTCCTTCCCTCAACAACTCTCATACCTCCCATGCAGACCATGTAAATGTTCTGCTTTATTGTGGTACAAAAAGTGTTGGATTGAAAGGGGTTAACTGAACCTGTTTGTTCAGTGACTGTAATTAATGTAATCCATGGACTCTAATTGCGTCACTGGAGGGTTTCCTTCTTCTATTAATACAGGACTCCTTTTAATGTGTTCTTCCACCATGTCTGCAGGAGCATCACCCCCGCACTAACAGGGATCAGTGGCTCCAGTGAGATGGAGAGGATAGATCAGAATCTGAGAACAATAGATTGGAATGTTACAAAAATGGACAGGAGTTTATCCCATTGGTTTGATTATCTTACTGCGGATGATTATTGGATAACATTGGCGCATCGGATCCACTGGGCACTGATGCTGATTCAACACATTTATTATCCCATCCTCGCTATTGTTGGTGTCCCTGGTAAGTCTCTCTATCCAGCTATTAATTCTAGAAACCATGATTAACTGTTTTACTGTTCTTAACAACGACCACCTTCAAAATATCGTCCTCCATGTGAGCCCATTTGCTGCATAAACTCTGGTCTGTGTCTTTGTCAAATCTACTATTCCAATGCTGTCCTGGTTACTCTCCCTGTTACAAACCACCATAAACCACAGTCTGTACAAAACTCTGCTGTCTATATCCTAATTCATACTAAATCTCATTCACGCAACATCCCTGAACTCAGTGACCTACATTGTTTTTTGTAGGATAGTATACAAAAAGAAATAAATGGGGTGTGGATGAAAGGTACCACAATAATTATGGGTGAGTTTAATCTACATGTAGATTGGGCAAATCAGATTGGCAAAGGTAGCCTAAACAATTATCACATTGAGTGTATTCAGGACAGTTCCTTAGAGCAGCACGTTCTGCAGTCAACCAGAGAGGATAATGTTCAATGAGACAGGATTAATGAAGAACCTCCTAAAAAAGGAGTCTTTAGACGACAATTATCATAACATGATAGCATTTCAATGTTCAGATTGAAGGGAAAACTGTGGGTCTAAGACTAGTTTTTAAAAAAAAAACCTAAATAAAGGTAATTATAAGGATATGAAGGCATAGGTGGCAAAAGTGAACTTGGAAACTAGGTTAAAAGGTAGTACAGTAGAGATGCAGTGGCAGATTTTTAAGGAGATACTTACTAACTCTCAGCAAAGATGTATCTCAATGAGAAAGAAAGGCTCTTGCAGAAGGTTGCATCATACGCCGCAAAATAATGAAGTTAAGGATAATATTGAATTGAAAGAAACACGACAAATCTGCAAAGATTGTTGGTGGGTGAGAAGATTGGACAGATTTTAAGAACCAGCAATCAATGATAAAAAAGAGGGAAAGGTAGAGTGTGGGAGAAAGCCAACTAGTAATATAAAAATAGAGGATAAGAGTTTATACAAGTATTTAAATAGGAAAATAGAAACTAAAATTAGTGTTAGTCCTCTAGAATGTGAGTTTGCAGAATTAATAATGAGAAACAAGGACATGGTGGAGGTGTTGAACAGCTATTTTCTGTCTGTTTTCATTGTAGAAGACATAGCAAACCTTCCAAATATACCTAAATCAAGAGGCAAAAGGAAGTGAGGAACTTAAAACAATCACTATGACCAGAGAAAAGAGGATACTGGGAAAACTATCACACCTAAAGGCTGATAGGACCCACCATCCGTGGATAACGAAAACAGCTAAAGATAGTATCAAACTTAAAGATAAAGCATTTAGCGGTGCAAAGATGGGTGGCAGGGCAGAAGATTAGACAGAATATAAAAATCAGCAAAGAACAACTAAAGATTGATAAGGAAGGAAACATTAGAGTACGAGGGAAAGCTGGCTAGAAATATAAAGACAGATAGGAAGAGTCTCTATAGATATTTAAAGAAGAAAAGAGTTAACAAAGTGAGCATTAGTCCTACAGAAAGTGAGTCAGCGAAATTAATAATGGAAAACAAGGAGATAGCAGATGAATTGAGCAGATATTTTGCATTAATCGTCACTATTGAGGATGCAAGTAACATCCCAGTATTAGCTGTAATTCAGGAAATGGAAGGGAGGGAGGGAGAAACCCAAGAAAATTACAATCACCAGGGAAGTGATACTGAACAAATTGTTGGAGCTGTGGAATGACAGTCCCCTGATCCTGAAGAGTGACTAGTGAGATAGTCGATGCGCTGGTTTTGATTTTTCAAAAATCCCTAGATTCAGAGAAGGTTTAATTCGATTGGTAAATAACGAACTCCTTTATTCAAAAAGGGAGAGAGACAGAAAGCAGGAAACTACAGGCCAGTTAGCTTAACATCTCTCTTAGGAACAATGTTAGAAGCTATTATTAGATATGTAATAGAGCATTTAGAAAAAGTCAAGGTAATCAGGCAGAATCAACATGGTTTTCTGAAAGGGGAAATCATGTTTAACCAATTTATTGGAGTTCTTTGAAGAAGTAACATGTGCTGTGGATAATGGGGAACTGGTGGATGTACTGTACTTAGATTTCCAGAAGGAATTTGATAGAGTGCCACATCAAAGGTTATTGTGAAAAAGAAAATATCATGGTGTAGGGAGTAGTATATTGTCATAGATAGAAGATTGGCTAGCTAACAGGAAATAGAGAGTAGGCATAAATGGGTCATTTTCTGGTTGGTAAGATGTAATGAGTGGTGTGCCACAGGGATCAATGCTGGTGACACAACGTTTTATAATTTATATAAATGACTTGGATGAAGGGACTGAAGGTATGGTTGCTAAATTTGCTGATGAAACAAAGAGAGGTCGGAAGGTAAGTTGTGAAGAGGATATAAGGAGGCTACAAAGGGATATAGATAGGTTATGTGAGTGGGCAAAGATCTGGAAAACGGAGTATCATGTGGGAATCGTGAAATTTCCCATTTTGGCAGGAAGAATAAAAAAGAAGTGTATTATATAAATGGTGAGATTGCAGAACTCTGAGATGCACAGGGATCTGGGTGTCCTAGTGCATAAATCAAAAAAGGTTAGTATGCAGGTACAGCACGTAATTAGGAAAGCTAATAGAATGTTACCATTTATTGCAAGGGGAATTGAATACAAAAGTAAGGAGGTCTTGCTACAGTTATACAGGTAATTGGTGAGACCACATCTGGAGGACCGACTATTGTATTGATCTCCTTAGTTAGGGAAGGATGTAAATGCGTTGGAAGCAGTTCAGGGAAGGTTTGCGAGACTAATACCTGGCATGGGCGAGTTGTCATATGAAGAAAGGGTGGGCAGGCCAGGGTTGTACCTGCTGGAGTTTAGAAGAGTAAGAGGCGACTTGATTGGCACATAAAAGATCCTGAGGGGTCTTGACAGGGTGGATGTGGAAATGATGTTTGTTCTTGTTGGAGAATCTAGAACTCGGGGTCACTGTTTAAAAATAAGGGTTGCCCATTTAAGACAGAGATGAGGAGATTTTTTTTCTGAGGGTCATGAATCTTTGGAACACTTTTCCTCAAAAGGCGGTGGAAGCAGAGTCTTTGAATATTTTTAAATCAGAGGTAGATAGATTGTTGATAAGCAAGGAGGTGGAAGGTTAGTGGGAGAAGCTGGGATTGTGCAGCCGAGGTTACAATCAGATCAACCATGATCTTATTTAATGGCGTAGCAGGCTCGAGGGCCCGTGTGACCTACTCCAGCTCCTACCTTGCATATTTGTCTGTCCAGTCCAGTCCCCAGGACCAGAAGGCCTGCGTCCAGGGGTCCTAAGGTAAGTATGGTCGATAAATGTGCTGACGACATCAAGATGGGACGGAAAGTACGTGGTCAAGATGAGGTAAAGTGTTTGC
This sequence comes from Heterodontus francisci, assembly GCF_036365525.1. NCBI lineage: Eukaryota > Metazoa > Chordata > Chondrichthyes > Heterodontiformes > Heterodontidae > Heterodontus > Heterodontus francisci. The sequence goes on from NW_027140613.1 coordinate 167,834, forward strand.
AAAGGGATACAAATAGGTTCAGTGAGGTCGCAAAACTTTGGCGGATGGAGTACAATGTGGTAAGATGTGAACTTGTTCACTTTGGCCGGAAGAATAGAAAAGCAGTATACTATTTAAATGTAGAGAGATTGAAGAACTCGGTGGTACAGAGGGATCTGGGTGTCTGGGTACATGAATCTGAAAGAGTTAGTATACAGGGACAGCAAGTGATTCGGAAGGCAAACGGAATGTTAACGTTTATTGCAAAGGGAATCGAGTATCAAAGTGGGGAAGTTTTACTGCAGCTGTGCAGGGTCTTGGTGAGACCACATCTGGAATATTGTGTACAGTTTTGGTCTCCTTATTTGATCAAAATGAAATTATTGCATAAGAAGCAGGTCAGCAAAAGTTAACTTGACTCATTCCCTGAATGAAGGGGTTATATTATGAAGACATTTTTTAACGGTTTGGAGTTTAGAAGAATGAGATGTGTCTTATTGAAGCTTATCAGATCCTGAGGGGACTTGATAGAGTGGATACCGGGAGGATGTTTCCATTGTGGGGGAGACTGGAACAAGGGGATAAAGTTTAAAAATAACAGATCAGTCATGTCCTTATTCGAATGGTGGAGCAGGCTCAACGGGTCTAATGGACTCCTCCTGCTCCTCAGTTCTATCTTCATATGTCCAAAAACACCTCAATTTTAATATTCTCACTCTTGTGATCAAATCCCTCCATGTCCTCACCCCTCTGATTATCCCAATCCCCTGTCCATTTCCAATATTCCTGAAACTTGTTCATCTTAAAGTCTTTTTATAATTCCCTTTTTAAACAGAGTTTCTTTCCCTCTGTCTCTCTCCCTGACCACACATTTCATCTCTCCAGCTCTACTGGTGCTGTGGAAGTTTGGATCCATAGAATAGTGTGGGCTGCAGTGCCGGTCACATCCAGTACATTGCACAGGACACCCATGCTGGCCGGGGTGATAGCGTGGGTGTAACGTGTGTGTGTCTGTAGTATGAGGAGGGTATGAATATGGTGTTCATCAGCCATTCCCACAACTGTGACGTACGTCTTTGAAACTTGACCTGGACATGTCCACTGACCACCTGTGTTAGTCACTCTCAGCTGAACATGCATTCAGCAGCACGAGGAAATCCCTATAATGTTATTTCAAAGGACCAGGCATCCAACTTACAGGTGAGGGGCTTTTGACTTACTTCTGCTCGTATAAAGTTGGTGGAGGTGCTGTGGATGATTGTCTGGAGGTTGTGTTGTGAGCTGCTGCAGGCATTCAGGGAGGACAGAGGATTTGGTGACCCAACACTGGACCAGGTATGGGGACTGTAGTTACTGTGTCTCTGGGTCTACTGTAGCTACTGTGTCTCTGCAACAAATGGAGCAGAGGCTGCAGAGAGGGGAAGCTCTGTAAAGAGGGAGGAGGAGGGGTCTCTTCCCTACCCAGCCCGGGTTTTCCAAGCACTAAAGAGCAGTGGTCCTAATACCGAGCCCTGGGGAACACCACTGCATACTCCCATCGAGTCTGAACAACAACCTTTCACCACTTCTCTCTGTTTACTGTGCATTAGACAATGTTATATCCAAACTGTCACAGTCCCTTTAATCCATAGGGTTCAATTTTCCTAACATGTCTATTGAATGTGACTTCATGAAACACCTTTTGAAAGTCCATATCTATAACTTCAATGACAGGCAGATTGGTGAGGACGAGGTCAAATATATTTTTCACTCTGGTTGGTTACCTCACCGCCTGCTCCAGACTCAGTCTAGCAGCCGCATCCTTTAGGACTCTGCCAACTCAGTCAGTAGTGATGCTACCGAGTCACTCTTGGTGATGGATATTAAATTCCCTTACCCAGAGTACATTCAGTGTCCCTGCTACCCTTAGTACTTCCTCCAAATGGTGTTCAACATGGAGGAGTACTGACACATCAGCTGAGGGAGGGCGGTAGTTCGATATCAGCAGGAGGTTTCCTTCCCCATGTTTGACCTGATGCCATGAGACTTCATGGGGTCCTGAATCAAGGGTCTGTCCTGTCTCTGGGGGGTAGACATACCTTGGAATGGGAATGCTTGTGTCTGGGACATTATAAGATATAATTCGGTGAGGATGAATTTGTTTTCTGCAACTTGACAAGTCTATGCGACTGTTCTGCCAATTTTTGCACAAGCCTCCAGTTGTTACCAAGGAAGACTTTGCAGGGTCGACAGGGCTGAGTTTGCCTTTGTCGTTTTTGGTGCCCATGTCGATACCAGGTGGTCCATCCAGTTTCATTGCTTTATTTGGCTTTTCTACAACCGAGAAGCTTACTCCTCCATTTCATAAACAACCACATTGCCGTGGGTCTTGAGTCACATGTAGGCCAGACCAGATTAGGATTGCAGATTTTCTTCCATAAGGGACATGAGTGAACCAGATGAATTTTTACAACAATTGACAATGGTTTCATGGTCACCATTAGAATAGATATTTTAATTTCAGAATTTTATTAATTGAATTAAAATTTCACCATCTGCCGTGGTGGGACTTGAACCCATGTCCCCAGAGCATTAGCCTGGGCGTCTGGGCCACTAGTCCAGTGGCATTGCTACTCCACCGTCACCTCCCTGTGGTTCAGTTTCGGGGGTGGGGCAGAGCTTTAACACTGGTATAATTCCCTCAAAGCCCCTCTTCACAGCTTCTAACCCTTCACTAATTCTGGTATTTCCTGACGGTAACTCGTTTTGGTCCAGGATTTGTTATAATTTTCTCTACATCTAATGTACAGTGTCAATGCCTCCTGTTCCCAGAGTAACTGATTGTACAGGATGCAACTGTTCTCCTGACAAACTTCAATTTCCTTCTGTAACCTATCTATCTGTTCCTTCAATTGGTTGTGTTTGTTTTATTGAACTGTGATGTGCACAGATGATCCCCATTGTCCAACTTATCCCAGCACTTTATTTTAGCAAAAAGTTGCATTTCTGGATGTTCTCATAAATTCTCCTGAGGATGAAATCGTAAACCACACTGGACTTCTCCAAAATTCTTAGGAAGTCAGTTATTCCAGGTGCGACTGTTTTTCTCTGTCATGAAACTGATCAACTATTCCCTGTGATATACCAACAACATTATGCATCTGACTTTATTTCTTCCAAGTTCTCTCAAGGTTCCATCCTCGCTGTTCGCAATGATCACACACATTTCACCGAGTATAAACTCTCTCCCTCTCTCTCTGTCTCAAAGTTTCCTACTCGGTCCCAGTGATGATCACTCATGCCCAACTGAGATTATAATTTCTCACAAACCCAAGTAAACCAGGCCTCTGAACCCAATCTCTGTGATCCCTCTCCTAGACCTCTGTAAGATCAGATCATGTGTCACAGATCATCCAAAAGTAGGTCGAGGAGACACAAGCAGTTTATTGCGGATTGACAGTTCAAATACAAAACAAAATCAGAACAGATAGTGTAGGCATCTGACCTGTGACAGGTGAGAATGGCTTATTATCCTCGATTGGATAGATGGAATGGCATGATCTCTGCTGTCTGACCTGTGACAGGTGAGAATGATTTTTTATCCTGGATTGGATGGGTGGAACGTATATTATCATATTATTGTATTCTATTCAGGGGATGTGAGTATCACTGAGAAGGCCAGCATTCGGTCCCCATCCCAAATTGCCCTTGAGTTGCCCTTTGCTTTTTTACAGGTGTACCAAAAACTGACTGGACCTGACCAGCATGCATTGTGCAGGCCAAAAGGGTGTAACTGAGATAAAGTAACCTGTTAACAGCTACAAGCTGCTTTACAGATTAACAGAGTTACTCGTGGAAGAAAACACTTTTAGTCTGAGTGATGTTTGAAAAATAAACAGAACGGTCATACATATCACATCAAAACTAATTAAGAGACCTACTTCAAAGTTCTATTTCACTTTGATGCCAATTTAGAACTTCACAAAGGTTTTGCATACACAAAACCCTGCAGACATGTATTTTACTTTTTTATTTTATCTTTGTGTAGAGATACAGCACCGAAACAGGCCCTTCGGCCCACCGCGTCTGTGCCGACCAACAACCACCCATTTATACTAACCCTACAGTAATCCCATATTCCCTATCACCTCGCTACACTAGGGGCAATTTACAATGGCCAATTTACCTATCACCTGCATGTCTTTGGATGTGGGAGGAAACCAGAGCACCCAGCGAAAGCCCACACAGACACAGGGAGAACTTGCAAACTCCGCACAGGCAGTACCCAGAATCGAACAGGAGCCCCAGGAGCTGTGAGGCTGCGGTGCGAACCACTGCGCCACCCCATGTTGGACATGTTGTCTGGAAACACAAAGAAAAGAGATTGGCGTGACTGAATATGTTTTAAAATGCTAATTCAGCTGGTCTAAGTTTTACAAACTGTCTTGAAAGACTACGAGAGTGACACAAACTGTCATTGATTGATGATGCCAGTGTCTGTCTTCTTAGAAATGAGAATAAACTAGAAATTCTCTAAGAAACAGTTTGTAAGACATCAGGAATGCAAGGGATTTGGATTCTTTCATTGTCCTGTGGTTTAAAATATGTATGTAACCAGGAAGGAAAGCTGCTATTGGTTTTACTGATATCAGTCCCGGGGCATCTGTAACATCCACAAGTGGTAATGAAATTACTGAAGGAAATGTAAACACGTGCTCACCATCAAGGCAGTCTCTTGTATCACAGTTTGAACAAAGAATTAGACATCTCATTGGACAACTGTAGCTTACGGTGGATTTTAATAGGGCAGTGTGATCTTATCAATTTAACATCCAGCCCACCTTGGTATGAAAGGTGTAAAGATTATTGTAAATGGTGATTCAGTGATAAGGTCGAGGAGCTTGGTCAGTTACTGAACGAATAGCACAAATCCTTGTAACATGTTTGTGACTAATGAGTGTATTGCTAACAGTTGCATTGCGAATGGATATTTTGTATAATTGTTAACTAGTAGTATTCCTACTCAATCTCGTAGAGTCATTGGTGCTCAATTTGAGCTTTGAGTGCTGTACCGTTACTTCCTGTCATTATCATGTTCGAACCACAGAGTAACCAATCAAAAAATCACAATTTATAAACAACAATTGTTTAGATATGTGGATATGAGGCTTCACATTTTCATTCCCAGGAATATCGACACAAAGACCTGTGTCCAGAGTTATGTCCTTGACTAGTTAACAACCCCTATGAAAAACTCTGGAATACAATTCCTGCCTCTTTGTTGTCCATTCATAATTATCCTTAACAACTGAGTGACTTGCTAGGCTATTGCAGAGGACAGTTAACAGTGAATCACATTGAGTTACATGTAGACCAGATTAGGTAAGGATGGCAGATCTCCTTCCCTAAAAGACATTAGTGAATCAGATAGATTGTTATAAAAATCAATTATAGTTTCATGCAACATTACTGAGTTCAGCTTTCAATTCCAGATTTTATTTTATTTATTAATTGAATGTATTAATTAAATTCCACCAGCTGTCACTGCCTCTCCACCTCACGTTCCTCCCAGAAGACACTACTGAAAACCTTCCTCTATGACCAATCTGTTCGTCATCTGACCTCATAATCTCCTGTTGTTTCACGTGTCATACTTTCCTTTATAATGCTCCTGCAAAGCACCTTGTGATGTTCTATTACATTAAAGGCATTATGTAAATATAGGTTGTTGTTGACATTTACCAGACATGGCTTGTCTTACTATATCCTTGCTGCTTGTCGTTTTTTGTCCATTCGAATCCTATATCCACTTGAGATAATTCAATATATTTACGTTTACAACCTCGCTATTGTTGGTGCCCTGGTAAGTCACTCTATAAAGATTTAATTCTCTAATCCATTTTTACCTATACTACTGTTCTTGCCATTGACTCTTCCCTCCTTGCTGCTGTTGTTATTCCTGGTGAATCTCTATCTCCAGCTATTAACTGTCAAACCATTGCTAATGTTATTACAGTTCTTGTAATTAACTCTCTCATCTTTGCTGTTGCTGCTGTCTCTATTTTCCACTCGGAGATCTGTAAACACTGATTCACTGAAATACTGTGATAGAGTCATACAGTCGTACAGCATAGAAACAGGCCCTTCGGCCCACCGCGTCCATGCCGACCATAATGCCTATGCATACTAATCCCACCTGCCTGAGTTAATGCCATATCCCTCTATGCCTTGCTCGTTCAAGTACCTGTCCAAATGCCTCTTAAATGTTGCTACTGGTCCTGCCTCCACCACGTCCTCAGGCAGCTCATTCGAGATATTCTTTGTGTGAAAAATTTACCCCTTTGCGCCCCTTTAAACCTCCTCCCTCTCACCTTAAATATATGTAATTTTAGTCACCCCTACTATGGGAAACAGACTATGGCTATCTACCCTATCTATGCCTCTCATAATTTTATATACCTCGACCATTTCCCCTCTCAGCCTTCTTCGTTCCAGGGAAAACAGACCCAGCCTATCCAATCTATATCATTAACTCAAGCCCTCCAAACAAGGCAACATCCTTGTGAATCATTTCTGAACCCTCTCTAGCTTAATCACATCTTTCCTGTAGTATGGCGACCAGAACTGCGCACAGTACTCCAAGTGCGGCCTAACCAATGTAATGGACAACTGTAACGTGACGTCCCAACTCTTGTACTCAATGCCTCGGCCGATGAAGGCAAGCATGCCATACACCTTCTTCACCACCCTGTCTACCTGTGTTGCCACTTTCAGGGAACTATGTCCTTGCACCCCAAGGTCTCTCTGCTCAGTAACACTCCCCAGGGCCCTGCCATTCACTGTATATATCCTGCCCTTGTTTGACCTCCCAAAATGCATCACTTCACACTTGTCTGCATTATATTCCATTTTCAAATCCCTTGACCACCTCCCCAGTTGATCTTTCTCCTGTTGTAACCTTAGACAACCTTCTTCACTGTCCACTATACCACCAATTTTGGTGTCATCTGCAAACTTACTAATCATGCCCCTTACTATCACATCCAAGTCATTAATATACATGACAAACAACAGAGGGCCCAGCACCGATCCCTGCGGCACACTACTGGTCACCGGCCTCCAATCTGAAAAACAACACTCCACTACCAGTCTCTTCCTTCTGTCACTAAGTCAATTTTGTATCCAGTTGGCCAGCTCACTCTGGATCCCATGTGTTCTAACCTTATGGACCAACCAACCATGCGGGACCTTGTCAAAGGTGTTGCTAAAGTTCATGTCGACAACATCCATCGGCCTGCCCTCGTCAATCATCTTTGTCACCTCCTCAAAAAACTCAATCAAATTCGAGACATGATTTCCCACACACGAAGCCATGCTGACTATCCCTAATCATACTTTGCCTTTCCAAATGCATATAAATCCTGTCTCTCAGAATCCCTTCCAATAACCTTCCCACCACTGATGTAAGGCTTGTAGTTCCCTGGTTTATCCCTGCTGCCCTTCTTAAATAAAGGCACAACATTAGCTATCCTTCAGTCTTCTGGTACGTCACCCGCGGCTAACGATGAATCAAAATGTTCTGTAAATTAATTTTTTGGAAGACTGAAGCCAGTGCCATTGGTATCCATCACAAACTCCATCTCCTATCTGTGAAACACATACCCCTCCCTGGACAATTTAGGAGGCTGAAACAGACTGTTTACAGCCACTGTGTTCTATTTAAACCTAAGCTGAATTCATCTCCATATTCTCTCCATCAACAACCCTGCCTACTACCACCTCTGAAATATCACCCGTCTCCACCTCTGCCTCACTCTATCTGCTGCATAAATCCTCATCTGTGCCTTTGTTAAATCCGCACTTGACTATTGCAATTCTATCCTGGTCACGTTCCCAGGTATAAACCTCAATCAACCACAACCCATCCAGAACTCTGCTGCCTGTGTTCTAACGCACACCAAATCCCGATCACCCATCACACCTGTGCTCACTAATCTACATTGGCTCCCGGTCTGGCAGCACCTTAATTTTAATCTTCTCATTCTTTTGTTTGAATCCCTCCATGGTCTCACCCTTCCAATTAGTCCCAATTCCCCTCTCAGAGAACAGTACAGCGCAGTACAGGCCCTTCGGCCCTCGATGTTGCGCCGATCTGTAAAACCATCTGACCTACACTATTCCATTTTCATCCATATGTCTATCCAATGACCACTTAAATGCCCTTAATGTTGGCGAGTCTAATACTGTTGCAGGCAGGGCGTTCCACGCCCCTACTACTCTCTGAGTAAAGAAACTACCTCTGACATCCGTCCTAGATCTATCACCCCTCAACTTAAAGTTACGTCCCCTCGTGTTTGCCATCACCATCTGAGGAAAAAGACTCTCACTATCCACCCTATCTAACCCTCTGATTATCTTATATGTCTCTATTAAGTCATCTCTCCTCCTCCTTCTCTCCAACGAAAACAACCTCAAGTCCCTCAGCCTTTCCTCGTAAGACCTTCCCTCCATACCAGGACACATCCTAGTAAATCTCCTCTGCACCCTTTCCATAGCTTCCACATCCTTCCTATAATGCGGTGACCAGAACTGCACGCAATACTCCAGGTGCGGTCTCACCAGAGTTTTGTAAAGCTGCATCATGACCTCTTGGCTCCGAAACTCGATCCCCCTACTAATAAAAGCTAACACACCATATGCCTTCTTAACAGCCCTATTAACCTGGGTGGCAACTTTCAGGGATTTATGTACCTGGACACCAAGATCTCTCTGCTCATCTACACTACCAAGAATCTTCCCATTAGCCCAGTACTCTGCATTCCTGTTACTCCTTCCAAAGTGAATCACCTCACAAGTTTCCGCATTAAACTCCATTTGCCATCTCTCAGCCCAGCTCTGCAGCCTATCTATGTCCCTCTGTAACCTACAACATCCTTCGGCACTATCCACAACTCCACCGACCTTCGTGTCATCCGCAAATTTACTAACCCACCCTTCTACACCCTCATCCAGGTCATTTATAAAAATGACAAACAGCAGTGGCCCCAAAACAGATCCTTGCGGTACACCACTAGAAACTAAGCTCCAGGATGAATATTTGCCATCAACCACCACCCTCTGTCTTCTTTCAGCTAGCCAATTTCTGATCCAAAGTACTAAATCACCTTCAATCCCATACTTCCGTATTTCTGCAATAGCCTACCGTGGGGAACCTTATCAAACGCCTTACTGAAATCCATATACACCACATCCACGGCTTTACCTTCATCCACCTGTTTGGTCACCTTCTCAAAAACTCAATAAGGTTTGTGAGGCACGACTTACCCTTCACAAAACCGTGCTGACTATCGCGAATGAACTTATTCTTTTCAAGATGATTATAAATCCTGTCTCTTATAACCTTTTCCAACATTTTACCCACAACCGAAGTAAGGCTCGCAGGTCTATTATTACCAGGGCTGTCTCTACTCCCCTTCTTGAACAAGGGGACACCATTTGCTATCCTCCAGTCTTCCGGCACTATTCCTGTCTACAATGACGACATAAAGATCAAGGGCAAAGGCTCTGCAATCTCCTCCCTGGCTTCCCAGAGAATCCTAAAATAAATCCCATCTGTCCCAGGGGACTTATCTATTTTCACACTTTCTAAAATTGCTAACACCTCCTCCTTGTGAACCTCAATCCCATCTAGCATAGTAGTCTGTATCTCAGTATTCTCCTCGACAACATTTTCTTTCTCTACTGTAAATACTGACGAAAACTATTCATTTAACACTTCCCCTATCTCCTCTGATTCCGCACACAACTCCCCACTACTATCCTTGATTGGCCCTAATCTAACTCTAGTCATTCTTTTATTCCTGATATACCTATAGAATGCCTTAGGGTTTTCCTTGATCCTATCGCCAATGACTTCTCGTGTCCTCTCCTCGCTCTTCTGAGCCATCCCTTTAGATCATTCCTGGCTAGCCTTCACGTCTCATCCTAACATAAGCCTTCTTCTTCCTCTTGACAAGCACTTCAACTTCTTTAGTAAACCACGGCTCCCTCGCTCGACAACTTCCTCCCTGCCTGACAGGTGCATACGTATCAAGGACACACAGTAGCTGCTCCTTGAATAAGCTCCACATTTCGATTGTTCCCATCCCCTGCAGTTTTCTTCCCCATCCTACGCAGACTAAATCTTGCCTAATCGCATCATAATTTCCTTTCCCCCAGCTATAATTCTTGCCCTGCGGTATATACCTGTCCCTGCCCATCGCTAAGGTAAACCTAACCGAATTGTGATCACTATCACCAAAGTGCTCACCTACATCTAAATCTAACACCTGGCCGGGTTCATTACCCAGTACCAAATGCAATGTGGCATCGCCCCTGGTTGGCCTGTCTACATACTGTGTCAGAAAACCCTCCTGCACACACTGGACAAAAACTGACCCATCTAAAGTACTCGAACTATAGTATTTCCAGTCAATATTTGGAAAGTTAAAGTCCCCCATAACCACTACCCTGTTACTCTCGTCCCTGTCGAGAATCATCTTCGCTATCCTTTCCTCTACATCTCTGAAACTATTCGGAGGTCTATAGAAAACTCCCAACAGGTTGACCTCTCCTCTCCTGTTTCTAAACTCGGCCCATACTACCTCAGTAGACGAGTCCTCAAACGTCCTTTCTGCCGCCGTAATACTCTCCTTGATTAAAAATGCCACCCCCCCCCCCGCACTTTTACCATCTTCTCTGTTCTTTCTGAAACATCGAAATCCCGGAACCTGCAACATTCACTTCCTGTCCCTGCTCTACCCATGTCTCCGAAATGGCCACAACATCGAGATCCCATATTCCCATATTCCTGCAAATCTTTTACAATCAAGTCTAATTCCATGTCTCCTTTCAAAGTGAATTTCCTTCCCTCTCTATCACTCCGTGGTGTTGATTTTCAGCTCTTACAACACCACTGTTGCCCACACTAAGAAAGTTTAGATCCATAAAATGTATGAGCTGAGCTATCAGCCACTTCCGGCATGGCCAGCACACTGCCTCATGCTGTGCAGAGCTCTAGCCCGAGTGTACATTGCATGCATTAATACCAGGAGGAGTTGTCGAATGTCACGCCAAACTGCTAAAGATTGTTGCAGCAAGGTTAATATCTTGCTTGTCTCCAAGGGGGCGGAGCAAAGCATTCTCCGCTGCGCCGCTTAACGTAACCCTTTTGTTTTAATGGAAAGGAACTAAACTCCCTTTTCAATGTTTTTTGGTATCCTTAGGATTTTCAAACAACAAAATCTTTAGTAACATTATCAACTTCGAAGGAAACCATCTCCATCAGGAAAGACAGCATTTTAGATCAAACTCGAATTGTTTCCAAACTTTTAGCATCTTTTGTAAGAGGTTTCTAATCCAAGGATTTTTTAAATAAAACAAAGATGATTCCAAATTCCAATTGACTGCAATAAATATTTAAAAATCAAAACTGCCCATGTTATATGAGTGAGTCCTATGTCCGGAAATTAAGACTCCCCCAAAACTCGACATGCTAAACTTGAAAGTTCATTGTGGTTGCAAATGACATTTCCAGTTTTTTGTTTTCAATTTAACAGGTTAATTACCCTTAACATTATTAATTTAATTCAGACTTATTAACTTATAATACTTATTAACTACACACAGAACAGAATAGCACGTGCTTTTTAAAAAAATTACGTCCTTTTTCTTGTTCTTCAGGCGCCTTTTCAAATGTCTGTAATAAAACCAAAAACTAAAGAAAAAGTTATTTAACATTCTTACAACAAAAGATTTAACACCAGCTCCTTACACAAACTTTAATCTTTCCCATTATCTCCTTTGCTTATCCTTCTCTCCCTTAAAACCAATATCCAATTCCTGACATTTGCTACTTAAAACAGTCAGTAAAACGTGTCTTTAATTTAAACTCCAAAAAAAAAACTGGAACAGATTTTAAACTGGAACTCCAATTCAAGCAGGAGTTGTAAACTTCAAATCGGATTTCTGCCAAACATCTTCAGACCTTCAAGGCTGAAGCTTATCTTTTAGAAAATTGTTCATTGCCTTTTCACAGTTGCAAAACTAACTTTTAAAATCAAAATAAAATAATTTTAACCTAAAATATAATTCAAGTTTACATGCCATTCCTGGGTGCACAATCTTAAATCGGAATGAACACCCTCAACAATCACTTTTCACACTCGTTCAATTCCATACAACTTAATAGACTCATGCTTTCAACATTAAAGTCAGACAACAAAGAGTTAACGACAGTCAGTTCTACAGAATACAGGTTTCACAGAACACAAGCTGCACATCCCAGACATTCAATTCATTCATGGATGCTTCCAACAATCACACATTCGAATCAAAGATACAGTAACTTGTTTTAACTCTAAAACATAGTCCTCTGCCATAAACTTAGTGAATACCTTTTTTCCTTTTTTTTTCACTGCCAGCTGGCAGCTAATGGACCCGTCCGGTCCCCACTCGAGCGTCATCTTTTTTCACTGGCCATCCTTATGTAGAACCGTTAGAATCTACTCTCAGAGGTCCGCTTTTAACCTAGCACAACTTGTAGTAAACCGTCTCCTGGCTATCTGTCGGGTCACAAGTCATACAACAAGCTTATGATATATATACGCATACATATATTCCAAACCCTCCTTGACAGTGCCTACGTCTCTTAACGAACTACCTACCACCGTTTGACCATTGTTCAGATCCTGTTCACAAACTTGGCATTCGTTGGTCACGAAACACCACCCGGCACCGGGATACTCACCCGGTATTCCTGATGGCATCAAGCGACCGCCGAATCCTGTTCTCAAGTTCGGGATCAGGTTTCTGCCAACCCCCCCCCTTGGGCCCTTCGGGGTTATAGAAGAGCTGACTTACACCTGATCCTGCCAACTACGCCAATTGCTAGTGGGAATGTATCTAGAAGAATCACTCGGCACTCAGGTCTGCTCCAATGTCAAACAGATTATTACACCGGCAGGGAGAAGGTCACTGGGCTGTCCAGATGCCTCTCCACCGAAAAAAGGGAAATCCACAACAGATATACAGTTACTCAGCCCATCCCGGCTGGACATGGTCCAATCAGAACGGTTATTGATTCCATACATTACACATATTACCAATTAGATTACTCATTAGGCATCATGTGGCTACATGATCAGCTCGTGCAAGCCCCCTGATCACCATTGATCATCTCAGGCCCCATCAATTATCCTTGAGACTTCCAATTGTCACTTGTAATTGGGCCTGCATTCCTGAGGGTGCTGTGCAGTCTGCAGTTACATTGATAAGAGGGGCTCCCTCGGTGTCTGTGCTGTGCTGTACCAGGCTCAAACTGCAAGCTAAGTAACTTGTCCCACAATGCCTCGGGTCAATACTCCATATTGTTACACAATATGTAGCTATACTTTCAACTTATATATGAGAGTATATATATATATATATATATTCACTAGGATTATATTAATCTACTTACTCAAATAACATTTGAACAGTATGATATTTACTGCAGGTGCCTCTGTGCTTGGGAATACCCTACAACAGCAGAATGAAGGGTAGGTAGTTAGTTTGATCTTGGTGTAGGTTAAAGCTTCGGCACTGCATCGTGGGCTGAAGAGCCTGTACTGTGCTGTACTGTTCTTTGTTCTATGTTCTCTAAAATCTGTATAGACATAGTAGACATACGACCCGTAACAGGTGAGAAAGGCTTTCTGGCTATGGATCGGATGTTAGAAGCTATTATTAAAGATGTTATAGCAGGGCACGTGGAAAAAATCAAAGTGATCAGACAGAGTCAACATGGTTTTGTGAAAGGGAAATCATGTTTAACCAATTTACTGAAGTTCTCTGAAGAAGTAACATATGAGGTGGATAACGGGGAACCGGTGGATGCATGTACATAGATTACCAGAATACATTCGATATGGTGCCACATCAAGAGTTATTGCGGAAAATAAAAGCTCATGTTATACAGGGTAACATATTAGCTTGGATAGAAAATTGGCTAGCTAAAAGGCAAATAGGGAGTAGGCATCGATGGGTCATTTTCTGGTTGACAGGTTGTAACGAGTGGTGTGCCACAGGAATCAGTGCAGGGGCCTCAAAGTTTTGCAATTTTAATAAATGACTTGGATGAAGGGACCGAAGGTCTGTTGAATAAATCTGTTAATGACACAACGTTGTGAAGAGGACATAAGGAGGCTACAAAGGGACATAGATAGGTTGAGTGAGAGGGCAAAGATCTGGCAAATGGAGTATAATGTGGGAAAATATGAAATTGTCCATATGGCAGGAATAATAAAAAAAGCATATTGTCTGAATGGTGAGCGATTGCAGAGCTCTGAGATGCAGAGGGATCTGGGTGCCCTGGTGCATGAATTACATAAGGTTACTCTGCAGGTTCAACAAGTAATTAGGAAAGTTAATATAATGTTATCACTTATTGTGAGCGGAATTGAATACAGAAGTAGGGAGGGCATTGTTGAAACCATTTCTGGCATGCTGTGTGCATGCTGTCTTCTTATTTAAGGAAGGATGTAAATGCGTTGGAAGCAGTTTAGAGAATGTTTACTGGACTAATATGGGCGGGCTGTCATATTAGGAAAGGTCGGACAGGCGAGGCTTATATTCACTGGCGCTTGGATGAGTAAGAGGCGGCCTGTTCGAAACATATAAGATTCTGAGTGCGGGACGGAGCAAGTGAGGGCGACAAAGAGAGAAGTAGAGGGAGAGAAAGAGAGAGATAGAGATAGAGCTCAGCTCATCTGCTGCTGAAACCCTCATCCATACCTTTGTTACCTCGAGACTTGACTATTCTAACACACTCCTGGCTGGTCTCCCACATTCTACTAACTGCAACCTTGTGGTCATCCAAAACACTGCTGCCATCTTCTAATTTACACAAGATTCTGTTCACCCAACATCCCTGTGCTCACTGACCTACATTGGCTCTTGGTCCAGTAACGCCTCATTTTTATTATTCTCCCTCCTGTGATCAAATCCCTCCATGTCCTCACCCCTCTGATTATCCCAATACTCTGTGAATTTCCAATATTCCTGGTGCTGTGGAAGTTTGGATTCATAAAATAGTGTGAGCTGCACTGTCGGTCACATCCAGCACATTGCACAGGACACCGAGGCTGACCGGGGTGCTAGTGTGGGTATAACGTGTGTGTGTCTGTAGTGTGAGGAGGGTCTGAATCTGGTGTCAATCAGCCATTCCAGCAGCTTTGATGTACGTCTTTGAAACTTGGTCTGTGCATGTCCACTGACCGCCTGTGTTAGTCACTCTCAGCTGAACATACATTCAGCAACACACGGAACCCATTCTAGTGTTATTTAAAAGGACCAGGCATCCAACTTGCAGGTGAGGGGGTTTTGACTTACTTCTGCTATTGTAAAGTTAGTGGAGGTGCTGCAGATGGTTTTCTGGAGGTTGTGTTGTGAGCTGCTGCAGACATTCAGGGACGACAGAGGATTTGGTGACCCAACTCTGGACGAGGTATGGGGACGGTAGTTACAGTGTCTCTGTGTCTGTAACATGATCAACAAATGGAGCAGAGTCTGCAAATCGGGAAAGCTTTGTACAGAATGAGGAGGAAGGGGCACTGCCCTACCCACCCTGGGTTTTCCAAGAGCAAAAAGAGCATTGGGCCTAATACCGAGCCCTGGGGAAAACCACTGTATACTCACATCTAGTCTGAACAGCAACCTTTCACCACTTCTCTCTGTTTACTGTTCCTTAGCGAAGGCTATATTCACACAGTCACTGTACCTTTAATCCATAGGGTTCAGTTTTCCTAACCTGTCTATTGAAGGTCACTTGATCAAACACCTTTTGAAAGTCCATATGTATAACTTCAATCACACCACCCTCATCAACCCTCTCCATTGTTTTATCACAGAACTCCATCAAGTTTACCTCACCACCACCTCTCTCCACTCCTTCACTGTTGTTAAATTATCAGACTGATTATCCGACACCCAGTACTGCATGAGCAGAAATTTCCTCCAATTAAATATTGGGAAGACTGAAGCCATTGTTTTAACTCCCCACTCCAACTCTGTTCCCTTGCTATTGATCCCATGCCTCTCCCTGGTAACAGTCTAAGATTCAGACAGTTTGTTTGCAAACTTGGTGTCATATTTGACCACTAAATGAGATTTAACCTCATTTTCAGGATATCATTACAACCACATATTTTCACCTCAGTGACATCGCCCGACTTCACCCTGTCTCAGCCCATCTGCTGCTGAAACCTCATTCATGCCTCATCACCTCTCAATGTGATTATTCCAACTCACTCCTGGCTGATCTCCCACATCTACTCTCTGTAAACTTGAGGTGCTCCACAAATTCTGCTGCCCATGTCCTAACTCCCTGTTCACCTAGCACTGACAGACATTGACTGCTGATTAAGCAATGTCTTTATTTTAAAATTCTCCACCTTGTTTTCCCTCCATGGCATCGCCCTCCATCCTATATATGTAATATCCTCCAACCCCACAACCCTTAAAGATATCTGCATTCCTCTCTTTCTGGCCTCTTGTGTGTACCTGATTTGAATTACTCCACCATTGGAGGCTGCACCTTCAGTTGTTTAGGTGCCAAGCTCTGGAATACTCTCCCTACAGATCTCCACCTCTCTGCCTCTCTGCCTCGCCACTCACTTTCCTTATTTAAGATACTCCTTAAACCTACCTCTTTCACCAAACTGTTGGTCATCTGACCCAATATCTCCATATATGGCTCAGTGTGATACATACAACCCTCCAGTCCCTTGTCGCCACTCCCATATCCAAGGAGGATTGGAAGATTCTGGCCAGTGCCTCTGCTGTTTCCACCATTCCTTCTCTCAGCAAGTCTTATGCATCCCATCCAGACCGGGTAAATACTCTACTTTATTGTGGTACAAAAGGTGTTGGATTGAAAGGGGTTAATTGAACCTGTTTGTTCAGTGACTGTAATTAATGTCGTTCTCTATGGACCTTAATTGTGTCACTGGAGGGCTTCCCGCTTCTATTGATAAGAGGCTGCTTTCAATGTGTTATCCCAGAGTGTCAGCAGCAGCATCACCGCCGGCAGTAACAGGGAAAAGCAGCTCCAGCGAGAGCGAGGGAGAGGATAGATGAGAATCTGAGAATCTGAGAACAATAGATTGGAATGTTACAACCGTGGGTCAGAATCTGAGAACAATAGATTGGAATGTTACAACCGTGGGTCAGAATCTGAGAACAATAGATTGGAATGTTACAACAATGGGTCAGAATCTGAGAACAATAAATTGGAATGTTGCAACAATGGGCAGGAGTTTATCCTTTTGGTTTGGCAATGTTACTGCGGGTTATTCTTGGATGACATTAGCGGATCGGATCTATTTCGCACTGAAGATGACTCAATGCATTTATTATCCCATCCTCGCTGCTATTGGTGTCCCTGGTAAGTCTCTCTATCCAGCTATTACTTCTATGATTAACTGTTTTACTGTTCTTAAGAACGAACATCTCCATAATATCGTCCTCCATGTAAGCCCATTTGCTGCATAAACTCTGATCTGTGCCTTTGTCAAATCTACTATACCAATGCTGTCCTGGTTACCATCCCTGTTAGAAACTGCCATAAACAACAGTCTATCCAAAACTCTGCTATCCATATCCAAACTCGCACAAAGTCTCATTTACCCAACATCCCTGTGCTCAGTGACCTACATTGGTTTCTGTAGAATAAAGTATAATGGAAGAAATAAATGGGGTGTGTAAGAAAGGTGCCACAATAATCATGGGTCACGTTAATCTACACGTAGATTGGGCAAATCAGATTGGCAAAGGTAGCCTGGAAAATTAGTTCATAGAGTTTATTCGTGAAAATTCCTTCGAGCAACACGTTCTAGAGTCAACCGGGAGCAGACTGTTCTGGAACTGATAATGTGCAGTGAGACATTATTAATCAAGAACCTCATGGTAAAGGAGCTTCTAGGCGACAATGATCATAACATGATAGAATTTCAACGTTCAGATTGAAGGGAAAACTGTGGTCTAAGACTGTGTTTCTTTACCCAAATTAAGGTAATTATAAGGATATGAAGGCATATTCAACTAAAGTAAACTGGGAAACTAGAGTAAAAGTTAGAACAGTACAGATGCAGTGGCTGACTTTTAAGGAGATGCTTAAAAACTCTCAGCAAAGATATATCTCAGTGAGAAAGAAAGCCTCTTGGAGGAGGTTGCATCATACGTGATTAAATAGGGAAGTTAAAGGGCAATATTAAATTGAAAGAAACACTGTACATTTCTGCAAATATTAGTGGTAGGTGAGAAGATTGGACAGATTTTAAGAACCAGCAACGAATGACAAAAGAAAATAAGAGTGTAAAAGTATAGTGTGGAAGAAAGCTACCTTGCAATATAAACAGAGAGTAAGAGTTTCTACAAGTATTTAAAAAGGAAAAGAGTAACTAAAGTTAGTGTTAGTCTTCTAGAGAGTGAGTTTGGGGAATTAATCATAAGAAACAAGGACATGGAGGAGGGGTTGAACAGATATTCTGTGTCTGTTTTCACTTTAGAAAACTTAGAAAACCTTCCAAAGATACTAAATCAAGAGGCAAAAAGGGAGATAGGAACTTCAAATAATCACCCTCACCAGGGAAAAGGTACTTGGAAAGCAGGACAGGACCCGCCATCCTTGGTGAACTGAAATTGTTAAAGATCGTATTAAACTTAAAGAAAAAGCATATAATTATGCAAAAATCAGTGGCAGGTCAGAAGATTGGGCAGATTATAAACAGCAGCAAAGAACAGTTAAAGATTAATAAGGAGGTAAAAATTAGAATACGAGAGAAAACAGGCAAGAAATAAAAAAGACAGATAGTAAGAGGTTCTAAATATTTAAAGAAGAGTTAACAACGTGAGCGTTGGTCCTATAGAAAGTGAGTCTGGGGAATTAATAATGAATAATAAGGAGATAACAGGTGAATTGAACATGAATTTTGCTTCAGTCTTCACTATAGAGAACACAAGTAACATCCCAGTATTAGCTGTGAGCTAGGAAATGGAAGGGAGGGAGGAACTCAAGAAAATTCCAATAACCAGGGAAGTGGTACTGAGCAAGTAGATGGAGCTGCGGGCTGACAAGTTCCCAGGTCCCGATGGACTTGATTGTAGGGTGTTAAAAGATAGTGGCGAGTGAGATAGTTGATGCATTAGTTTTAATTTTCCAAAATTCTCTAGATTCGGGGAAGGTTCTGTTAGATTGAATATAGTGAATGTAACTCCTTTATTCAAAAAGTAAGGGAGACAGAAAGCAGGAAACTACAGGCCAGTTAGTTTAACATCTGTCTTAGGTAAAATGTTGGAAGCTATTATTAAAGATGATGTAGCAGGGCTTTTAGAAAGGTCAAGGTAATCCGGCAGAATCAACATGAGTTTGTGAAAGGAAAATCATGTTTAAACAATTTATTGCAGGTCTTTGAAGAAGTAACATGTGCTGTGGATACGGGGCAATTGATGGATGTAATGTACTTAGATTTTCAGAAGGCCATTAATAAGGTGCCACGTCAAAGGTTATTGCACAAAATAAAAGCTCATGGTGCAGGGAGAATAATATTGGCATGGATAGAGGATTGACTAGCTAACAGGAAACGGAGAGTAGGCATAAATGGGCCATTTTCTGCTTGGAAAGATGTGCTGGGGTCTCAACTTTTTACAATTTATATAAATGACTTGGATGAAGGGATTGAAGGTATGGTTGCTAAATTTGCTGATGACACAACGATAGACAGGAAGGTAACTTGTGAATAAGACATAAGGAGGCTGCAAAGGGATATAGATCGGTTAAGTAAGTGGGAAAAGATCTGATAAATGGAGTATAATGTGGGAAAATGTGAAATTGTCCGTTTTGGCAGGTAGAAAAGAAGCATATTTCTATCGTGAGAGATTGCAGAGCTCTGAGATGCAGAGCGATCAGGGTGCCCTAGTGCATGAATAACAAAAGGTTAGTATGCTGTTTCAGCAAGTAATTAGGAAAGCTAATAGAATGATATCATTTATTGGAATGGGAATTGAACATAAAAGTAGGGAGGTTATGCTACAGTTATACAGGACATTGGTGAGACAATATATGTAGTACTGTGTAAAGTATTGGTTTCCTTATTTAAGGAAGGATGTAAATGTATTGGAAGCATTCAGAGAAGGTTGTCCAGACCAATTCCTTGAATGGGCAGGTTGTCTTATGAGAAAAGGTCGGAAAGGCTAGGCTTGTATCCACTGGAGTTTAGAAGAGCAAGAGGCGACTTGATTGAAACATATATGATACTGAGGGTTCTTGACAGGGTGGATGTGGAAAGGATGTTTCCCCTTGTGGGAGAATCCAGAACTATGGGCCACTGTTGAAAAGTAAGGGGTCGCCCATTTAAGACAGAAATGAGGAGAACTTTTTTTTTCAGTGGGTCGTGAGTCTTTGAAACTCGTTTCCTCAAAAGGCAGTTTAAACAGAGTCTTTGAATATTTTTAAAGCAGAGGTAGATAGATTCTTGATAAGCAAGTGGGTGATTGGTTATTGGGGGAAGGCGGGAATGTGGATTGAGGTTACAATCAGATCAGCCATGAAGTTATTGAATGGCGGAGCAGGCTCGAGGGGCCAAGTGGCTTACTCCTGCTCCTAATTCGTATGTTTGTATGCTCGTATGACAAGTCCCCAGGATCAGATGGCCTGCATCCAAGGGCCTTAAAGTATGTGGCTGCAGAGATAGTGGAGGCATTGATTATAATCTTCCAAAATTCCTTAGATTCTGGATGGATCCCAGCGGATTGGAAAGGAGAAAATGTAACACATTTATTCAACAAAGGAGGGAGACAGAAAACAGGAACCTATAGGGCAGTTAGCCTAATATTTGTCAGAGGGAGTTGCTGGAATCCATGAATAAGGAGGTTATAACAGCATACCTAGAAAATCATTATGGAACCAGACAGAATCAACATGGTTTTGTGAAAGGGAAATCATATGTAAATTATTTATTAGAGCTCTTTGAGGAAGTTACAAGCAAGGTGGATAAAGGGGCACCTGTAGATGTGGTGTACGTGGATTTCCAAAAGGCACGTATAGGGGGTAACATATTGGCATGGATAAAGGATCGGATAGCCAACAGGAAACAGAGACTAGGGATAAATGGGTCTTTTCTGCGTGGGAAATCAGTAACTACAGGAATCAGTGCTGGGGCATCAACTATTTACAATCCATATCAATGACCTGGGTGCAGGGACAGGATGTGTGGTAGCTAAATGTGCCGATGACAGCAAGATGGGAAGGAAAATAAGTCGTCAAGAGGAGGCAAAGAGTTTACAAATGCATATAAATAGGTTAAGTGAGATTGGCAAAAATTTGGCAGATGGGGTATAATGTGATAAAATGTGACCTTGTCTACTTTGGCAGGAAGACTAGAAAAGCAATATACTATTTAAATGTCGAGAGAATGCAGAACTCGGTGGTACAGTGGGATCTGAGTGTCCTGGTACATGAATCAGAAAGAGTTAGTATACATGGACAGCAAGTGATTAGGAAGGCAAATGGAATGTTAGTGTTTATTGCAAAGGGAATCATGTATAAAAGTGGGGACGTTTTACTGCAGCTGTGCAGGGCTTTAGTGAGAACTCATCAGGTGTACTGTGTACAGTTTTGGGTCTTTTTATTTGATAAACATGATACAATTGCGTTAGAAGCCGGTAAGACAAAGTTCACTTGATTCATTGAGCGATTGAAGGGTTTATTTTATGAAAAAGGGTTGAACAGGTTGTGCTATTGGATTATGAAATAATAAGAGGTGATCTGAGTGAAACATGGAATATCCTGAGCGGACTTGATAGTGGACATGTTTCCTCTTGTGGAGGAGACTGGAACTATGGGATACAGTACAACAATAAGAGTTCAGCCATATTAAGCCATGATCTTATCGAATGGTGGAGCAGGCTCAAAGGGCCGAATGGCCTAAACGTGCTCCTGCGTCCCATGTTCCTATGTCCAGTAAAACCTCAATTTGAATATTCTCACTCGTATGATCAAATCCCTCATGCCCTCACCCCTCTGAGTATCTCAATCCCCTGTCCATTTCCAATATTCCTGAAACTTGTTCATCTTAAAGTCTCCTTCTAATTCCCTTTTTAAAGTGACTTGCTTTCCTTCTGTCTCTCTCCCTGCCCACACATTTCATCTCTCCAGCTCCACTTGTGCTGTGGAAATTAGGATCCATAAAATGGTGTGAGCTGCACTGCCGGTCACATCCAGTACATTGCACAGGACACCCAGGCTGGCCGTGGTGCTAGTTTGGGTGTAACGTGTGTGTGTCTGTAGTGTGAGGAGGGGTCTGAATATGGTGCCAATCAGCCATTCCGGTAGCTTTGATGTACTTCTTGGAAACTTGGTCTGTGCATGTCCACATGTCCACCTGTGTTAGTCACTCTGAGCTGCACGTACATTCAGCAACTCTCCAGTGTTATTTAAAATGCCCAGGCATCCAACTTACAGGTGAGGGGCTTTTGACTTACTTCTGCTATTGTAAAATTAGTGGAGGTGCTGTGGATGGTTTTCGGGAGGTTGTGTTGTGAGCTGCTGCAGACATTCAGGGAGGACAGAGGATTTGGTGACCCAACTCTGGACGAGGTATGGTGACTGTAGTTACAGTGTCTCTGGGCCTGTAACACGACCAACAAATGGAGCAGAGGCTGCAGAGAGGGGAAGCTCTGTAAAGAGGGAGGAGGAGAAGGCTCTGTCCTACCCAACCCGGGTTTTCCAAGAGCAAAAAGAGCAGTGGTCCCAATACCAAGCCCTGGGGAACACCACTGTATACTCCCATCCAGTCTGAATAACAACCATTCACCACTTCTCTCTGTTTACTGTTCATTAGCTAATGTTATATCCACACAGTGACTGTCCCATTAATCCATGGGTTCAGTTTTCCTAATCTGTCTATTGAATGGCACTTGAACAAACACCTTGTGAAAGTCCATATATATAACTTCAATCACACCACCCTCATCAACCCTCTCCATTGTTTTATCAAAGAACTCCATCAAGTTTACCTCACCACCACCTCTCTCCACTTCTCCACTGTTGTTAAATTATCAGACTGATTATCTGACATCCAGTACTGGATGAGCAGAAATTTCCTCCAATTAAATATTAGGAAGACTGAAACTATTGTTTTTACTGCCCCACTCCAACTCTGTTCCCTTGCTTTTACTTCCATCTCTCTCCCTGGTAACAGTCTGAGATTCAGACAGTCTGTTTACAACCTTAGTGTCATGTTTGGGACAACAGTAATAGGCAGATGCACAAATGTGGGTTAATTAAGGAAAATCAGCATGGATTGGTTCAGTGAAAATGGTGTTTAACGAACTTGCTGGAGTTATTTGAAGAGGTATAAAGGAAGCTTGATGAGGGCAATGTTGTTAATGCGGTGTAAGTGGAATTCCAAAAGACATTTGATAAAGTGTCACACAACAGACTTGTGAGCAAAGTTATGGCTAATCAAATAGAAATGACAGTAGCAACATGAAACTAAATTGGTTGACTGACAGGGAACAGAGAGAAGTGATTAATGGATGCTTTTCGGGCTGGAGAAGTGTTTGTAGTGGAATCAAAACAAAATGCTGCCGATGCTGGAAATCTGAAATAAAAGCAAAAAGTACTGGAAATACTCAGCAAGTCTGGCAGCATCTGTGGAGAGAGAAGCAGAGTTAATAAAAACAGCACGTGCTGGAAATACTCAGCAGGTCAGGAAGTATGTATGGAGAGAGAAGCAGAGTTAATGTTCCAGGTTTGTGATTTTTCATCAGAACTGGCAAAGGTTAGAAATGTAATAGGTTTTAAGCAAGTAAAGCAGGTGTGGGGCTGTAAACACGAGGCCATAAATGTGGGCATTAGAGCAGTGGTGGGGATGGAGGGTGTTGAAATGACAAGCGAGTGGAAGCTCGGGATCTTGCTTTGGGACTGAGCGGAGGTGTTCCACAAAGCGCTCACCCAATCTGTGTTTGACCTGCTGTGGTGTTCCAGTGAACATCAACGCCAGCTCGAGGAACAGCACCTCGTTGTCCGATTAGGCACTCTACAGACTTCCGGACTGAATATTGAGTTCGATAATTTCAGAGCATGACTGGCCCATTTTATTGTTAAATGTTTGATCAGTTTTTTTACCATGTCCCAGTCTTAAACTGGGATTTTTTATGTTGGTGCTTTTAGCTAGGGCTGTTCTTTATTCTATCATTTAACACCCTCTCTGCACTAAAGCTTTGTCTTTCACCACACCACAAGCACACTCTCTTTGCCTTTGCTCCATGACCTCCACGTCAGTAAATCTCTCAGACCCTCTGTTCCATCAACACCCCTTTAGTTCTCTTTTTCCCCACCCCTGCTTTATTTAATTAAAAACTATTACATTTCTAATCTTGGCAGTTCTGATGAACTGTCACAGACGTGAAACATTACCTCTGCTTTTCTCTCTCCCCAGATGCTGCCAGACCTGCAGAGTATTTCCAGCACTTTTTGTTTTTATTTAAGATTTGCAGTGGAGTTCCCCAGGAATCAGTGTTGGGACTCTTTCTCTTCCTGATATATATTAATGACCTAGACCTTGGTGTACAGGGAACATTTTTAAATTTTGCAAATAATACGAAACTTGGAAGCATTGTGAACTGAGAGGAGGATAGTGTATAACTTCAAAAAGACATAGACAAGCTGGTTGAATGGGCAGACAGGTGGCAGATGAAGTTCAATGTGGAGAAATGTGAAGTGATTCATCTTGGTAGGAAGAACATGGAGAGACAATACAGAATAAAGGGTACAATTCTAAAGGCGGTGCAGGAGCAGAGGGACCTGGGTGCATATGTGCGTAGGTCATTGAAGGTAGCAGAACAGGTTCAGAGAGAGCGGTTAATAAAGCATACAGAATCCTGGGCTTTATTAACAGCGGCATGGAATACAAGAGCAAGGAGGTTATTTTGAAATTGTATAAGACACTAGTTCAGCCTCAGCTGCAGTATTACGTCTAGTTCTGGGCGCCACACTTCAGAGAACGTGAAGACATTGGAGAGTGTGAAAAGACATTCAGAAGAATGGTTCCAGGGATGAAGAATATCAGTTATGAAGATAGACTGGAGAAGTTGGAACATTTTCCTTAGAGAAGAGAAGGCTGAGAGGAGATTTGGAAAAGCTATTCAAAATTATGAGCTGTCTGGACAGAGTGGATAGGGAAAACTGTTCCCATTCCTGAAAGGATCGACAACGAGAAGGCAAAGAATGAAGGTAATTGGTAAAAGAAGCAGAAGTTGACATGAGGAAAACTTTTTCACACAGCGAGTGGTTAAGGTCTGGAATGCACTGCCTGAGAGTGTGGTGGAGGCAGATTCAATCGAGGCATTCAGGAAGAAATTGGATAGCTGTCTGAAAAGGAAGATTGTACAGAGTTACAGGGAGAAGGCAGGGGAGCGACACTAGAGGAATTGCTCTTTTAGAGAGCTAGTGCAGACACGATGGACTGAATGGCCACCTTCTGTGCTGTAACAATTCTGTGATTCTGTGACATTCGACCACAAAATGAGCTTCCAACCTTATATTCGTGCCATCACTATGACCACCTACTTCCACCTCAATAACATTTCCCGACTTCACCCCTGTCTCAACTCATCTGCTGCTGAAGCTCTCACACATTCTTTCATTACCTGTAGACTAGACTGTTCCTATTCATTCTACCACATTCTACTATCTGTAAACTTGAGGTCATTTAAATCTCTGCTGCCTGTGTTTTAACTCAAAACAAGTCCCATTCCCCAATCACTGACCTACATCAGTTCACAGTCAAGCAGTCAGTCTTGATTTTAAAATTCTCAACCATGTTTTCAAATCCCTTCATGGCCTTGCTCCCTACTATCTCTGAAGTCTCCTCCAGCCCCACAGTCCTCCGAGATATCTCTGCTCCTCTAATTCTGGGCTCTTGTGCATCCCTGATTTTAATTACTCTACCATTGGTGGCCACACCTTCAGTTGCCTCGGCCCCAGCTCTGGAATATCCTCCCTTTACAGCTCCACCTCTCCACCTCGCTTTTATCCTTTAAGAAACTCCTTTCAGCCCTGCCTTTTTGCCACGCTGGCAGCACCTTAAGTTTAATATTCTCATTCTTGTGTTTGAATCTCTCCATGGCCTCACCCCTCCAATTAGTCCCATTCCCCTACACATTCCTACATTCCTACAAGTCTTTTGCCTGAAAGTCATTTCTCCATTTCCCCCTTTAAATAACTGCTTGAAAAGGCACGGTTTGAAAATTAAGGGTCGCACTTTTTGGGCAGAGATGAGGAGATTTATTTTTCTCTCTCAGAGGGTCAGGTGACTTTGGAACATTCTGCCTCTGAAGGTGGTGAAGGCGGGTTCATTGAATAATTTTAAGATTGAGGTAGATGGATTCTTGTTAGGCAAGAGAATCAAAGGTTATCAGGGGTAGATGGAAACACAAACATATCAGCCATGATCTTAATAAATGGGCTGAATGGCCTACTTCTGCTCCTAATACATACAATCCTTTGGTCGTTCTCGCTGTATCTACCCCTAGCCATGCTTTTCAGCTGTAGAGCACCACTAGGCCCAACGCCATAAAAGCTTGTATCCATAAAATGGTAACAGCAGAGCTGCCGGTCATTCCAGTGCTCCATGCTGGGCAGGGGTCTAGCCCCGGTTCACCAAGCATGTGCAGGTAGTGTGAAGAGGGGCCTGAGTATGGTGTCTATCAGCCATTCCAGCAGCCTTGATATACATCTTTGAAACTTGGTCTGTGCATGTCCACTGACCGTCTGTATTAGTCACTCACAGCTGAACATACATTCAGCAGCACGAGGAACCCCCTCCAGTGTTATTTAAAAGGACCAGGCATCCAGGGGAAGCTCTGTAAAGAGGGAGGAGGAGGGGGCTCTGCTCTACCCACCCCGGGTTTTCCAAGAGCACTATTCCTACCGGAACCTAACTCAGGAGCAGTGTGTGAAGTGACTCTGATTCAATAAGGAGGTGGTCATAGAGACGTGTTAGCTCCTGTAACACGACCTGGAGCCTCACAGCAGGGTGAGGACGGAGTTGTCAGTGGCTGTTAATGTCTCAGTTTCATTGAAATAGGCAGGAGGATGAGACATATTAAACATAGATTCACAGAGAGTGATAGAGTCATTTATGTAACAGAAGGAGGCCATTTGTCCCATCGAGTCCATACTGGCTCTCCATGGAGCAATCCAGTCAGTCCCACTCCCCCTCTCAATCACTGTAGTAAATTCATTTAGTTTAGTTTAGAGATACAGCACTGAAACAGGCCCTTCGGCCCACCGAGTCTGTGCCGACCATCAACCACCCATTTATACTAATCCTACACTAATCCCTTATTCCTACCACATCCCCACCTGTCCCTATATTTCCCTACCTAGTATAGGGGCAATTTATAATGGCCAATTTACCTACCAACCTGCAAGTCTTTGGCATGTGGGAGGAAACCGGAGCACCCGGAGGAAACCCACGCAGACACAGGGAGAACTTGCAAACTCCACACAGGCAGTACCCAGAATTGAACCCGGGTCGCTGGAGCTGTGAGGCTGCGGTGCTAACCACTGCGCCACTGTGTCAAGTGTCCACGAACTCTCTCTTGAAATCATTGGTTGTCTCTGCTTCCACCACACTTGTGATCAGTGAGTTCCAGATCATTAATACCCGCTGTGTAATAGAAGTTTCCACATATTCCTCCTGCATCTCTTGTCCAAAACAAACAACAAAGAACTGTACAGCACAGAAACGGGCCATTCGGCCCTCCAAGCCTGCGCCGATCTTGATCTCTGTTTAAACTAAAACCTTCTTCACTTCCGTGGACCGTATCCCTCTATTCCCATCCTATTCATGTCTTTGTCAAGATGCCTCTTAAACGTCGCTATCGTACCTGCTTCCACCACCTCCCCCGGCAACACGTTCCTGGCACTCACCACCCTCTGTGTAAAAAACCTGCCTCGCACATCCCCTATAAACTTTGCCCCTTGTACCTTAAACCTATGTCCCCTAGTAACTGACTCTTTCACCCTGGGAAAAAGCTTCTGACTATCCACTCTGTCCTTGCCACTTATAACTTTGTAAATCTCTATCATGTCGCCCCTCCACATCCGTCGTTCCTGTGAAAACAATCCGAGTTTATCCAACCTCTCCTCATAGCTAATACCCGCCATACCAGGCAACATCCTGGTAAACCTTTTCTGTACCCTCTCCAAAGCCTCCACATCCTTCTGGTAGTGTGGCGACCAGAATTGCACGCAATATTCCAAGTGTGGCATAACTAAGGTTTTGTACAGCTGCAACATGACTTGCCAATTTTTATATTCTGCGCCCCGACTGATGATGATAAGTATGCCGTATGCCTTCTTGACTACCTTATCCAACTGCGTTGCCACTTTCAGTGTCCTGTGGACCTGTACACCCAGATCTCTCTGCCTGTCAATACTCCTAAGGGTTCTGTAATTTACTGTATACTTCCCACCTGTATTAGATCTTCCAAAATGCATTACCTCATATTGCTCCGGATTAAACTCCATCTGCCATTTCTCCGCCCGAGTCTCCAACTGATCTATATCCTGCTGTATCCTCTGACAATCCTCATCATTATCCGCAACTCCACCAATCTTTGTGTCATCCGCAAACTTACTAATCAGACCAGCTACATTTTCCTCCAAATCATTTATATATACTACAAACAGCAAAGGTCCTAGCACTAATCCCTGCGGAACACCACTTGTCACAGCCCTCCATTCAGAAAAGCACCCTTCCAATGCTACCCTCTGTCCTCTATGACCGAGTCTGTTCTGCATCCATCTTGCCAACTTACCTCTGATCCCTTTTGTATCAGTCTGCCATGAGGGACCTTTTCAAAGGCTTTACAGAAGTCCATATAGACAACATCCACTGCCCTTCCTTCAACAATCATCTTTGTCACTTCCTCAAAAAACTCAGTCAAGTTAGTGAGGCACGACCTTCCCTTCACAAGACCATGCTGCCTCTCGCTAATAAAGTCCATTTGTTTCCAAATGGGAGTAAATCCTGTACCGAAGAATCCTCTCCAATAATTTCCCTACCACTGACGTAAGGCTCACCGGCCTATAATTTCCTGGATTATCCTTGCTACCCTTCTTAAACAAAGCAATATCATTGGCTATTCTCCAGTCCTCTGGGACCTCATCTGTAGCCAATGAGGATACAAAGATTCCTGTCAAGGCCCCAGCAATTTCCTCCCTTGCCTCCCTACGTATTCTAGGGTAGATCCCATCAGGCCCTGGGGACTTATCTACCTTAATCTTTTCCAAGACGCCCAACTCCTCCTCCTTTAAGATATCGACATAACCCAGACTATGTACACTCCCTTCTCTATACTCATCATCTATCCAGTCCTTCTCTTGGGTGAATACTGAGGCAAAGTATTCATCTAGCACCACGCCCATTTCCTCTGGATCCACGCATAGATTCCCTCCTCTGTCCTTGAGTGGGCCAACCCTTTCCCTGGCTACCCTCTTGTTCTTTATATACGGATAAAAAGCCTTGGGATTTTTCTTCATCCTGTTTGCCAATGACTTTTCATAACCTCTTTTAGCCCTCCTGACTCCTTGCTTAAGTTCCTTCCGACTTTCTTTATATTCCTCAAGGGCTTTGTCTGTTCCCAGCCTTCTAGCCCTTATGAATGCTTCCTTTTTTTTGACTAGGCTCACAATATCCCACGTTATCCAAGGTTCCCGAAACTTGCCAAGCATGTCTTTCTTCCTCACAGGAACATGGCGGTCCTGGATTCTAATCAACTGACGTTTGAAAGATTCCCACATGTCAGATGTTGATTTACCCTCAAACAGCCGCCCGCATTCTAATTCTTCAGATCCTCCCTAATATTGTTATAATTAGCCTTCCCCCAATTTAGCACCTTCACCCGAGGACTACTCCTATCCTTATCTACAAGTACCTTAAACCTTATGGAATTATGATCACTGATCCCGAAATACTCCCCTACGGAGACTTCGATCACCTGGCCGGGTTCTTTCCCCAATACCAGGTCCAGTACGGTCCCAATCTCGTTGGCCGATCTGGATATTGTTTGAAGAAGCGCTCCTGGATGCCCCTTACAAACTCTGCCCCATCCAAGCCCCTAGCACTAAGTGAGTCCCAGTCAACATAAGGAAAGTTAAAATCATCCACCACAACAACCCTGTTGCCTTTACACCTTTACACCTTTACAAAATATGTCTACCTATCTGCTCCTCTATCGCCTGCTGGCTGTTGGGAGGCTTGTAGTAATTCCCCAGCATCGTGAATGCACCCTTCCTATTCCTGAGCTCCACCCATATTGCCTCGCTGCATGACCCCTCCGAGGTGTCCTCCCGCAGTACAGCTTATTCACCACACTCTATACTTTCATATACATGCACATTAACCTTCACGTAAATGTTATTACTTTCTCCCATTCTCTGATCCCACCTAATAACATTCTGAACCCTGCTATAGTGCTATCCAACTCTTCCCCTATTCTGTGCACCTTGGAATTCCTCTCTGATGTTTACTCCTGGTTCCCACACCCCTGACAATGTAGTTTAAACCCTCGCCAATAGCACTAACAAATCGCCCCACAAGGGAATTAGTTCCAGCTCTGTTCAGGTGTAAATCGTCCAACCTGTACAGATCCCACATTCTCCATAATTGGTCCCAGTGTCCAGGAATCTCAACCTCCCCGCTTCTGCAGCATCCTTCCAGCCACACATCCATCTGTGCTATCCACCTATGTCTCTACTCACTCGCATGGTGTACTGAGAGTAATCCGGAGATTACAACTTTGAAGTCCTGCTTGCTAACTTCTTTCCCAGCTCCCTGAATTCTGAGTGCAGGACAACCTCCCTCTTTCTGCCTCTGTCGTTGCTTCTGATGTGGACCACGACTGCTGGCTGTTCACCCTCCACCTTCAGGATGCTCTGTAGCCGCTGGAGTGATATCCTTGACCCTGACCCCAGGGAGGGAACACACCATCCTGGATACACATCTGCGGTTTCAGAAAACATTGTCTATCGAATTTCCTATCACTATCAACTTTCCAGTCTTCCCTGTAACCCCCCCCCCCCCCCCCACCCCGGCACCAGTACAGCTGAGACAGCCCTGGTACCATGGCCTTGCCTGTGGCTGCAGTCCCCAGATGAACCATCAGTATTGAATACTGGTTGGAGAATGAGATGCAGTCAGGAGTCTCCTGTGCTACCTGCTGATTCTTCTTGACGTGCTCTCCACAAAGTACTCAACCTCACATATACACGACAGTGACATCCATGGTCCCACCATCTGCAGCTTGTACATCATCCCAGACAGCAGGATGAGGGGGAGGTGAGAGTTAAGTAGGGACATAGAGGTACAAATATGTAAACAGATTATGAAAAGATGTAGGAGCAACAGGGTGGTGGTGATAGGAGATTTTAATTTTCCCAACATTGACTGGGATTCGCTTAGTGTTAGAGGTCCAGATGGAGCAGAATTTGTAAGGAGCATCCAGGAGGGTTTTCTAGAGCAGTATGTAAATAGTCCAACTCGGGAAGGGGCCATACTGGACCTGGTGTTGGGGAATGAGCCCGGCCAGGTTGTTGAAGTTTCAGTAGGGGACTACTTTGGGAATAGTGATCACAATTCCGTAAGCTTTAAAATACTCATGGACAAAGACGAGAGTGGTCCAAAAGGGAGAGTGCTAAATTGGGGGAAGGCCAACTACACCAAAATTCAGCAGGAGCTGGGAAATGTAGATTGGGAGCAGCTGTTTGAAGGTAAATCCACATGTGATATGTGGGAGGCTTTTAAAGAGAGGTTGATTAGCGTGCAGGAGAGACATGTTCCTGTGAAAATGAGGGATAGAAATGGCAAGATTAGGGAACCATGGATGACAGGTGAAATTGTGAGACTAGCTAAGAGGAAAAAGGAAGCATACATAAGGTCTAGGCGGCTGATGAAAGACGAAGCTTTGAAAGAATATCGGGAATGTAGGACCAATCTGAAACGAGGAATTAAGAGGGCTAAAAGGGGTCATGAAATATCTTTAGCAAACAGGGTTAAAGAAAATCCCAAAGCCTTTTATTCATATATAAGGAGAAAGAGGGTAACTAGAGAAAGGATTGGCCCACTAAAGGACAAAGGAGGAATGTTATGCTTGGACTCAGAGAAAATGGGTGAGATTCTAAACGAGTACTTTGCATCGGTATTCACCGAGGAGAGGGACATGACGGATGTTGAGGTTAGGAACAGATGTTTGATTACTCTAGGTCAAGTCGGCATTAGGAGGGAGGAAGTGTTGGGTATTCTAAAAGGCATTAAGGTGGACAAGTCCCCAGGTCCGGATGGGATCTATCCCAGGTTACTGAGGGAAGCGAGAGAGGAAATAGCTGGGGCCTTAACAGATATCTTTGCAGCATCCTTAAACACGGGTGAGGTCCCGGAGGACTGGAGAATTGCTAATGTTGTCCCCTTGTTTAAGAAGGGTAGCAGGGATAATCCAGGTAATTATAGACCGGTGAGCCTGACGTCAGTGGTAGGGAAGCTGCTGGAGAAGATACTGAGGGATAGGATCTATTCCCATTTGGAAGAAAATGGGCTCATCAGTGATAGGCAACATGGTTTTGTGCAGGGAAGGTCATGTCTTACCAACTTAATAGAATTCTTTGAGGAAGTGACAAAGTTGATTGATGAGGGAAGGGCTGTCGATGTCATATACATGGACTTCAGTAAGGCGTTTGATAAAATTCCCCATGGCAGGCTGATGGAGAAAGTGAAGGCGCTTGGGGTCCAAGGTGTACTAGCTAGATGGATAAAGAACTGGCTGGGCAACAGGAGACAGAGAGTAGCAGTAGAAGGGAGTTTCTCAAAATGGAGACGTGTGACCAGTGGTGTTCCACAGGGATCCGTGCTGGGACCACTGTTGTTTGTGATATACATTAATGATTTGGAGGAAAGTATAGGTGGACTGATTAGCAAATTTGCAGACGACACTAAGATTGGTGGAGTAGCAGATAGTGAAGGGGACTGTCAGAGAATACAGCAGAATATAGATAGATTGGAGAGTTGGGCAGAGAAATGGCAGATGGAGTTCAATCAGGGCAAATGCGAGGTGATGCATTTTGGAAGATCCAATTCAAGAGTGAACTATACAGTAAATGGAAAAGTCCTGGGGAAAATTGATGTCCAGAGAGATTTGGGTGTTCAGGTCCACTGTTCCCTGAAGGTGGCAACGCAGGTAAATAGAGTGGTCAAGAAGGCATACGGCATGCTTTCCTTCATCGGACGGGGCATTGAGTACAAGAGTTGGCAGGTCATGTTACAGTTGTATAGGACTTTGGTTCGGCCACATTTGGAATACTGCGTACAGTTCTGGTCGCCACATTATCAAAAGGATGTGGATGCTTTGGAGAGGGTGCAGAGGAGGTTCACCAGGATGTTGCCTGGTATGGAGGGCGCTAGCTATGAAGAGAGGTTGAGCAGATTAGGATTATTTTCATTAGAAAGACGGAGGTTGAGGGGGGACCTGATTGAGGTGTACAAAATCATGAGAGGTATAGACAGGGTGGATAGCAAGAGGCTTTTTCCCAGAGTGGGGGTTTCAATTACTAGAGGACACGAGTTCAAAGTGAAAGGGGAAAGGTTTAGGGGGGATATGCGTGGAAAGTTCTTTACGCAGAGGGTGGTGGGCACCTGGAACGCATTGCCAGCGGAGGTGGTAGATGCGGGCACGATGGAGTCTTTTAAGATGTATCTAGACAGATACATGAATGGGCAGGAAGAAAAGAGATACAGAACCTTAGAAAATAGGCGACATGTTTAGAGAGAGGATCTGGATCGGCGCAGGCTTGGAGGGCCGAAGGGCCTGTTCCTATGCTGTAATTGTCTTTGTTCTTTGTTCTTTGTTCTATCATCCTGAATGCTCTCGCTGATGCCGGATGCTACGGGAACTGTCACAGCCGGTCCCATGATGTGGAGAACCATCTCCTCCCTGAGGCTCAGGGGTGAAGGAATGTCTGCTCCTCGCTGGATCACTGCTGCTCCCTGTGATTATGGGCCACCTTGTCCAGTAAGAGGGAGGTCAAAATGCCAGTGATTGTGTTGCACTGTGTTTGTGTGATGTGCCTGCCATAGTTGAATAGCTGGAGGTATGTGGAGGCACTGAGAGGTGGGTGTGAATCTGGTATCAGTGGAATGTGTGGAGGGTGAGGTGGAGTATGTGATTGTGAGGTGTGAGCCCTGAGTGTTAGGGACTGCTGATGGGTGAGTGATGGGGGTGTGGTACATTGAGCAGTGGGAGAGGTTGGTGATGTTGGGGGTAGGAGATGCCATTCGGAGATGAATCCACTGACATTGACCGCCAGTGTGAGCTCATTAAACGTCTTCTGGGTCTTCTGCCAGGTCGTCGGGGCCATGCTTCTTGCATTGACCTCCCTGATCACCTGCTCCCATTCCCTTCGGAGGGCGTTCCTTGAGGGTCTCCACCCCACCCCACAGAAGCATGGCCTCTCTCCTCCTGTCACCCACCATGACTAAGGCCTCCAGCACTACATTCGTGAGCCGCAGCGCCCTCTCTCTGTCCTAGTATCCCATTTACCTTGTCTACAATTGCAGCATTCACAGTCAGCAGCAGCAGGCTCCTGTGATTCAGTGCCACCTCCCTTTCGAGGGACAGACTACCTTTAAGAGCGGAATCCTGGCAAACATCTGCCAGACCCACACACAGTCAGGTCCCTCTTCAGCGTGCAGACAGACAGCAGCGCAGTCACCCTCAGGGACATGTAGAATTCGTGGAAATGTGGAGGCAGCAGGACGTTTGTATGTCACCTGTCAGAATAGGAACGGGTACGGGAAGATCATGACCCCTCTGCCCAAAAAGTGATGCAAACCCGATTTTCTTGCTCTTTCTATTTCCCTTTCCCTCTTTCACACTGTTTCTCTCTCTCTCTCTATCTTTCTCCCTCTCTCTTCACTCTCTGTCACTTGTTCATAGAATCAGAGATTGATGCAGCATAGAAGGAGGTTATTCGGCCCTTTGTCTCAGTGCTGTCTCTTTGAAACAGCTGTTTAATTCGTTCCTCTCCCCTCCTCTTTCCCCAGATTCCTGTTTATTTTCTTTTTCCTTTTCAAGTATTTGTTAAATTCCCTTTTGAAAGATATTATTGAATCTGCTTCCACCATGTTTTCAGGCAGTGAATTCCAGATCCCAACAACTTGCTGTGTAAGAAAAATCTTCGCATTTCACCTCTGGTTCTTTGTCAATTATCTTCAATCTGTGTCTTATTAACACTAAACTTTCATACACTGGGAACAGTTTCACATTAATTACCCTATCAAAACACTTCATGATTTTGAATTCTATTTGAAATCTCCCCTTACCTTTCACTGCTCTAAAGAGAACAATCCCAGCTTTTCCAATCTCTCCACGTAACTAAATTCCCAGATCCATGGTACCATTCTAGTAAATCAGCTCTGTATCTTCACTAAGTCCTTGACGTCCTTATCAAAGTGTGGTGATCAGAATTGGACACAATTCTCCAGCTGGGACCTTACCAATGATCTATAAAAATCAGCATTTCCTCCTGAATTTTATTACTCTGTGCTGTGTGTATAAAGCCAAGGACACGATATGTTACCTTCAAAGATCTGTGTGTGTAGACCCCCGTTCTCTCTAACCCTGCACCTACTTTATAATGGTACCATTTAGTTTATATTGTTCCTCCACATACTTCCTACCCAAATGTCTCACTTCACACTTCACTGAGTTAAATTACATCTGCCATGTTCCTGCCCATTTTACCAGTCAGTCTCTGTCTTCCTGAAGTCTGTTACTCTCCTTCACACTGCTTATTAACATTTGTGAGTTTCGTGCCATCTCAAAACTTTGACATTATCCCCTCTGTACACAAGCCCATTGCTTTAACATACAGCAACAGTGATCCCAACAGTGACCCTGGGGAACCCCACTGTGCTTCCCTCCAGACTGAAGAACAACCATTCTCCACTACTCTCTGCTTTCTGTCACATAACTAATTCCCTGCAGGCTGCCATTGTAAATTTAAAAAAAACTTCAATTTATGTAGCGCCTTCATGACCACTGCATGTCCCAAAGCGATTTACAATCAGTGAGTGCTTATTAAACCCTAGTCACTATTGTAATGTAGGAAAGATGGCAGAAGATTTCCGCACAGCAAGATCCCACAAGCAGCAATGTGATAATGATCAGATCTTTAACATCCACCTGGGAGGGCCGATGTTGGTTTAATGTTTCATTCGATAGACGGCACATCTGACGGTGCAATACTCCCTCAGTAATGTCACTGCAGTGTCAGCCTTGATTCTTGTGATCAAGTCCTGCAGTGACACTTGATCCGAGAAGCTTGTGACTGAAAGGGGAGAGAGCGACAAACTGAGCCACTGCTGACATTGGTCCTTTAATCCTATGTGTTTCTAATTTGGTAACACGGCTGTTATGTGGTACTTTATCAAACGCCTGTTTAAAGGATAGGAATATTAGGAAAGTAGAGGCAAGAACAATCATAGAAACATAGAATAACATTGCACTGAAGAAGGCCATTCGGTCCAACATGTCAGTGCTGGCCCTTTTGAAGATCTTCCAGTTAGTCCCACACACTGGCTCTTTTTTCAATTCATTCATGGGATTTGGGCCTCATTGGCTTGGCCAGCATTTATTGCCCTTGTTGCCCTTGAGAAGGTGGTGGTGAGCTGCCTTCTTCAACCGCTACAATCCATTTGGAGTAGGTGGACCCACAGTGCTGTTCGGAAGGGATTTTGACACAGCGACAGTGAAGGAAGGGCGATATCGTTCCAATTCAGGACGGTGTGTGACTTGAAAGGGAACTTGAAGGTGGTGATGTTCCCATGTATTTCCTGCCCTTCTCCTTCTAGTTGGTAGTGGTCACGGGTTTGGAAGGTGCTGTCTAAGGAGCCTTGGTGCATTGCTGCAGTACATCTTGTAGATGGTACACACTGCTGCAACTGTGCGTCGATGGTGAAGGGAGTGAATGTTTGTAGATGGGGTGGCAATCAAGCGGGCTGCTTTGTCCTGGATGGTGTCGAGCTCCTTGAGTGTTGTTGGAGCTGCACCCATTCAGGCGAGTGGACAGTATTCCACCACACCCCTGACTTGTGCCTTGTAGATGGTGGACAGGCTTTGGAGAATCAGGAGGTGAGTTACTCGCCTCAGGATTCCTAGCCTCTGACATGCTCTTGTAGCCACGGTATTTATATGGCTACTCCAGTTCAGTTTCTGGTCAATGGTAGCCCCTAGGATGTTGATCGTGGGGGATGTAGCGATGGTAATGCCATTGAATATCAAGGGGAGATGGTTAGATTCTCTCTTGTTGGAGATGGTCATTGCCTGGCACTTGTGTGGCACGAATGTTACTTGCCACTTATCTGCCCAAGCCTGGATATTGTCCAGATCTTGCTGAATTTCTGCACGGACTGCTTCAGTATCTGAGGAGTCAGGAATGGTGCTGAACATTGTGCAATCATCAGCGAACATCCCCACTTCTGACCTTATTATTGAAGGTAGGTCATTGATGAAGCAGCAGAAGATGATTGGGTCTAGGACACTACCCTGAGGAACTCCTGCAGTAATGTCCTGGAGCTCAGATGATTGTCCTCCATAAACAACAACCATCCTCCTTTGCACTAGGTATGACTCCAGCCAGCTGAGGGTTTGAGATAATGAGGTAATGAGATCAGGAGCTGAGTGGCTGTAGCGGAACCTAAACTGAGCGTCACTGAGCAGGTTATTGCTAAGCAAGTGCTGTTTGATAGCACTGTCGGTGACACCTTCCATCACTTTACTGATGATTGAGAGTAGGCTGATGGGGCGGTAATTGGCCGGGTTGGACTTGTCCTGCTTTTTGTCTACAGGACATACCTGGGCAATTTTCCACATTGCCAGGTTGATGCCAGTGTTGTAGCTGTACTGGAACAGCTTGGCTTGGGGCGCGGCACTTTCTGGAGCACAGGTCTTCAGTGCTATTTCCGGAATATTGGCAGGGCCCATAGCCTTTGCAGTATCCAGTGCCTTCAGTCGTTTCTTGATATCACGGGGAGTGAATCGAACCCTGAGAAACAGTACTGTATTCTCCCCTCCACCTCCAGTCTGAACAATCACTGTTCACCACTTCTCTCTGCTTTCTGTCCCTGAGTCACTGTCATATCCACACCATCACTGTCACATTAATCCATGTCTTCCATTTCTCATAACAAGTCTATGAAATGTTATTTGTTCACAGGCCTTTTGAAAGTCTATATACATAAATGGATATACACGAGTAGGGGCGGAACATGTTGGTATGGTTCTTCATGAATACTTTGTATCATCCTTCACAAAAGGGGGGGACGATGCAGATATTGTGTTTAAGGAGGAGGAGTGTGAATTATTGGATGTGATATACATCGGGAGAGAGGAAGTATTAATGGGATTAGCATCCTTGAAAGTTGATCCATCACCATGGCCGGTTGAAATGTAACCTAGGCTGTCAAAAGAGGTGACAGTGGAAATAGCAGAGGGTCTGACCATCATTTTCCTGTCATCACTGGATACAGGTGTAGTGCCAGAGGATTGGTGAACTGTTAACATTGTACCTATTTAAAAAAGGAGCAAAGGATAGACCAAATAATTGCATGCCAGTCAGTCTAACCTCAGTCGTGGGCACATTATTGGAATCTATTCTAAAAGACAGGATAAAGTGTCAAGTAGAACAGCACAGGTTAATCACGGATAGTGAGCTTGGTTTTGATAAGTGAAGATATTGTTTGACTAAATTGATTGAATTTTGCGAAGAAGTAGCAAGGATGATAGATGAGGGTAGTGCAGTTGATATGGTCTACATGGATTTTGACAAGGCTTTTGTCAAGGTCCCATGTGGCATACTAGTTAAAAAAATAAAATCCCATGGAATCCAGGGAAAATCAGCAAGTTGGATGCAAAATTGGCTCAGTGATAGGAAACAAAGGGTGATTGTTGACGGGTGTTTCACTGACTTGAGGCCTGTTTCCAGTGGCGTTCCACAGGGCTCAGCACTGGGTCGCCTGCTTTTTTGTACTATATATTAACGATTTGAACGTAAATGTAGGGGGCATGATCAAGATGTGTGCAGATGGCACACAGATTGGTCATGCGGTAGATAGCGAGGAGGATAGCTGTAGGCTGCAGGAAGATATTGATGACAGAAAAGTGACAAATGGAATTCAACCTGGATAAGTGTAAGGTGATGCAATTGAGGAGGTCAAACAAGGCAAAGGGATAGACGATTAATAGGAAAATACTGAGAAGTGTAGAGGAAGTGAGGGACCTTGGAGTCAATGTCCACTGATCCCTGAAGGTAGCAGGTCAGGTCGATAAGGTGGTTAAGAAGGCATATGGAATCCTTTCCTTTATTAGCTGAGGTATAGAAAACAAGAGCAGGGAGGTTATGCTGGAACT
Organism: Heterodontus francisci; assembly: GCF_036365525.1. Taxonomy (NCBI): domain Eukaryota; kingdom Metazoa; phylum Chordata; class Chondrichthyes; order Heterodontiformes; family Heterodontidae; genus Heterodontus; species Heterodontus francisci. Next base: position 207,338 of record NW_027140613.1, read on the forward strand.
GTATAAATCATTGGTTAGGTCACACCTGAGTACTGTGTGCAGTTTTGGTCACCTCATTACACAAAGGATGTAATTTCACTAGAGAGGGTATGGAGGAGATTTATGAGGATGTTGCCCGGACTGGAAAAATGCAGCTATCAAGAAAGATTAGATAGGCTGGGGTTGTTCTACTTGGAACAGAGGAGGTAAAGGGAGATCTGATTGAAATGGGCATAATTTTGTGGGGTCTGGATAGAGTGGAGGTGAAGTAGTCTATTCACCTTAGCAGAGGGATCAGTGACTAGAGGGCAGTGACTTAAAGTGATTGGCAGAAGGATTAGCGGGGAGTTGAGGAAAAACTTGTTCACCCAAAAATACAAAATTGGCTCAGTGGCAGGAAACAAAGGGTCATTGTTATAATAAAAGCAAAATACTGCAGATGCTGGAAATCTGAAGTAAAAACAAGAAATGCTGGAAATACTCAGCAGGTCTGGCAGCATATGTGGAGGGAGAAGCAGAGATGATGTTTCAGGTCAGTGAAGAAGGGTCAGTGACCTGCAACGCTAACTCTGCTTCTCTCTCCACAGATGCTGCCAGACCTGCTGAGTATTTCCAGCATTTCTTATTTTTATGAAAGTGTAATTGTTGACGGGTATTTTACTGACCGGAGGACTGCTTCCATTGGCATTCCACAGGTTTCAGTCCTGGGTCCCCTGTTTTTAGTGAAGTTCTAGAACTTACTGCCTGTAAGGATAGTTGAGGCAGAATACCTGCACTCATTCAAAAGGAGTCTGGATGTTCAACTCAAGTGCCATAATCTTCAGGGCTATGGATCAAATGCTGGAAGGTAGGATTAGAATAGGTGGATCATGTATCGGCCGGCACAGACACAATGGGCCAAGTGGTCTCTTCCTGTGTCTTAAACTTTTTATGATTATATTACATGAAACACGCTATCCTCAGTAACACTCACAGTTACATCCTTAACGAATTCGATCAAGATTATCAGAAATGATTTTCCATTAACCTATCCATGCTACTTGTCATTTATTAACCCATGTTTTTACAAGCAAGATATATTTTTGTGCTGGGTTATGACCTCTAGAATTTTGCAACCACCAACGTTAGACTGATAGTTACAGGGTTTATCCAACCTCTACTTTTTAAACAGTGTAACATTTACAACCCTGCAGTCCTCTGGCATCACTCCCATATCCAAGGAGGATTGAAATATTCTGTCCAGTGCCTCTGTTATTTTCACCATTCCTTCCCTCAGTAACTATCATACATCCCATCCAGACTGGATAAATGTTCTACTTTACTGCGATACAAAATATGTTGGATTGAAAGGTGTTAACTGAACCTGTTTGTTCAGTGACTGTAATTAATGCCAGTCTCCATGGACCCTAATGGTGTCACTGGAGGGTTTCCCTCTTCTATTAAGAAGGGACTCCTTTCAATGTGTTATCCTATAGTGTCAGCGGGAGCATCAACCCCGGCACTAACAGAGATCAGCGGCTGCAGAGAGAGGGAGAGGATAGATCAGAATCTGAACAATAGATTGGAATGTTACAACAATGGGTCAGAATCTGAGAACAATAGATTGGAATGTTACAACAATGGACAGGAGTTTATCCGATTGGTTTGACCTGGTTACTGCCGATTATTATTGGATAACATTAGAATTGCGGATCGTTTATGCTCTGAAGATGATTCAATTTATTTACTATCCCATCCTCGCTATTATTGGTGTCCCTGGTAAGTCTCTGTATCCAACTATTGGATTCATAAACCATATTTCACTGATTTAGTGTTCTTGTCATTTAAATCGTGAGAAGACTGAAACCATTATCTTCAGTTTCTGTCACAAACTCCATTCCCTGTCCATGATCTACATCCCCCTCGCTGGCCATTGTCTGAGTTGGAACCAGGAAGTTTACAACCTCTGGTATCTATTTAATGCTGAGCTGAGTTCATCCCCATATTCTCTCCATCCCCAACCCTGCCAATTGTTATGGTCAGGTGAGGAGGGGTCAAAGTCGCTCGGCTTTATTTGATCACAACAGTGTTTGTCCTTTATAAACGGTGAATATGCTTAACGTCTCAGTGAGTGTTTTACATTTTACCTTTCGTATGATGATGAAGGAATTGATTGGACAGGTTCTCTTGAGTTTAAACATGAAAGAGGTGAGTTTATTATACTTAACAATATAAACCCTATCTAAATAAAATCATTAAAATAAATAGAACACATTTATGCGCACACTCACACAGGAATCACACAGAAATACATTACAGAGTGAGAAGTAAATTTGTGGTTGGATTGGAGTCCAGAATAAATATATTTTTTAAAACTCATTCTGTGAGGTTTGACCATTCCGTCGTCTTCCTGCAGAAGTTGTATCCTTGAAGTCTTTTTCTGGTCAATGTGCAGTTTGTGGCTGGTCCACATGGCTCTGGGAATTCTTTGAGGCACACTTGTAGGTGGCTTTCTTCCCCTGGTTACTCTGCCTGTAGCAATCTGTAGGCTTGGAGGGCCCATATTCGCATGTGGTTTTCAAATTTGGGATGTTATGTGGAGAGGGAGATGGAGAGAAAGGGAGGGGTGTGGGGGGAACACAGCCCTCCTGCTTCAGCTCATTTTGAATCACTGACTTGTCTGTTTTTGTCCAGGGAAAACTCTCAGCTTTCGCAGGGATAGACAGTCTCCAGTCTGACTCAGTGTATTCGCTGGACTGTTACAATGAGATTCAAGGTTAGGACCTTCTATCTCCCCAGGGCTCAGGATACCAGTATTTACTCTTGGAGGAGTTTGCTCTTTCAAAGTCAATGTGTCAGGATGGCCTTGTATGCCGTGTTCATGAATATAATCTCAGGTAATTCAATCACTGGAGCAAGCCAATGATTTGGGTCCAGGCTCATCAGACATATGTCTCCTGTTGTAGGCTTTAGAATGTGAAAAGGTGTGTCAGATGCCAATTGCGGTGGCCATCTTGGCTGCCAGTTTTTTCAAGGATAACGGCAAGATTTTTTTTCTATTTAAGGTTTATGGGCAGGAAGAAAAGAGATACAGAACCTTAGAAAATAGGCAACATGTTTAGAGAGGATCTGGATCGGCGCAGGCTTGGAGGGCCGAAGGGCCTGTTCCTGTGCTGTAATTATCTTTGTTCTTTTGTTCTTTGTTTTTACTGTAAGTTTCCAAACTATGAATTAAATTTTATAATTTGGCATATTGTGTGATCTTGATACCGCCACAGCACACGTGGAAAAAATCTGATAACAAGAACATTTCATTGCAGGATTGTGGGAATAAAAAGAAGAAAGCACACATTCATTCTCAATAATCACTTCCCAAACTGACATATTAATCTTAGAATTACTGCAGCTGAGATTGTCTGTTAAAGTTGTACTGATTTAATGTTTTGGTGTTTTGTCTGGGATGGTGATGTGTCGGGTTCGACCCTGGACATTGCATCAGCGATTCCATTGTATCTTTTTTTCTCTCCTGCAATGAAGCTTAAACCATTCAGGTTCCTTCACCTTGATAATCTTTCTCCCTAAACCGACAGTGTGTAATAAATTGTTTTTTTTTAGCCCCTGTGAGGTGTCTGAGATTTCCTCTGGGCCTTTGTTCTTGCTGAGTTCGGCTTTGAAATTGGTGGGTTTGATTAGATTTGGGTTTGGGACCTGATCATTGGGTTCTTCAGTGGGTAGATCCACACTGACCTTACTTTTAGCTTTCTGGTGAGGTACACAAGTGCTGTTTACTTTAGGGTATTTTCCCTTCCCTTTTCCCCCTACTACGGGGACACTCATTTCTCTAACCAGCCCCATGTCCTCTGGGATTTTATGGCTCGCAGGTGGCTGTCCATCTTTCACTGCACTCTCCTGCGACACCTCGACTCGGTGACGCATCTCCCTCACTATTGGCTTGCCTTTTTGGGAACTTTCTTTTGTCATTGCATGTTTCTGTAAATGCTGTTAGCAGACTTTTTAGGTTGCCTGATTGACCTGCATTTAAGAAGGAGAGTGTGTGGTCTAACTTATCTAACATTTCAGGGTTGGCTAATCGGAGAGTAGGGGATTCCAGTTGGGAATCCTCCTGGCCCTCCTCTAACCTGTCCTCACTGTCCTTTTCAATCCTTCCCTCCTGACAGTCTGCCAGATCTATACTTGTCTGTCCCCTCCACAGCCTTTATTTTTTTGCCTTTGGTCTGGGGGGTCATTTAAATAATTTACCTGGCTGTTCCTTTTGCCATTCGATATGGAACTCTGGACTGGGATTTCAGGGATTAACCCTGCAGTGGGAATAGTAACAATACATGATCGCTGGGATGAAATGTTCTGACCTTGGAATTTTGCCTGATTACATTTTCATAGCTGCCTGGGAGGTCCTTAGGTGTTCCTGAGCCATTACACAGGCACTCATGAGCCGCTCCCAGAGCATGGAGATGTAGTCTAACATGGAGGACTCATCCCTGTGTCCCAAAAACTTCTCCTTGATTAGTTTAAGATGACCTCGTGTCCATAACGTAATTCAAAGAGACTAAAGCCAGTGGACTCACTGGATAAGTCCCTGGTAACCAACAGATGAAATGCCATCCCTTTGTCCCAGTCATGGGGTTACTCATAGCAGTATGGCCTGATCATTGTCTTTAGGGTCTGGTGGTACTGCTCCAAAGCCCCTTGTGACAGTGGGTGGTAGGCTTTAGCTGGGTTATGTCTAGAATACCCATGACCTTTTCAGAAATACTGGACGTAAAATGTGTGCCCTGATCCATCTGAATCTCAGCAGGCAGCCCATAACGGGTTAGCCCCTTCACCACTACCATGGCAGAGATAGTTCTTCGGGAGAATGGCCTCTGGGAATCGGGTCACCACATTCATAATGGTGAGAAGATACTGGTTGTCCCGTTTTGTTTTCAGCAGGTGTCCCACATAATCCACCAGCATTCTGCTGAAGGGTTCCACAAATTCTGGTATGGGTGTTAGGGTGAAGGTTTTATTGCAGGTTGGGGCTTCCCCACAACATGGCAGGTGTGACCAGTTGTACAGAACTCCTCCACATCTTTGTGCAGTTGTGGTCAGTCAAAATGCTGTCTTATGTGGGCTTTAAATTTTCATACATGAACATGTCCAGTCATTGTAAGTTCGTGGGCCATTAATATTTCTTTAAGGGACCTCAGCGGCACCACTATCTGGTGAAGCACTGTCCACTCTTCATCCGCAGGTTTGTAAGGAGGTCTCCACTTCCTCACCAGCACCTCATTCTTTAAATAGTGGCACTCTGCAACTCCCTCTGCTTCAGTTTTGGTTTGGACGGTCTGTGCTATATTTTAACACTGGGTCGAGTTGTTGAGCCTCAACTAAGGAAGATCTGTTTAACACATCCTTTGTGTTCTCTACCTTCCCAAAGAAGTTTTCAGACAACCAGACAGTAGGGTCATCGTCTCCAGTGTCAGTTCAGCCACCTCTGATGGGGGTTGTTTAGCCATGGACCGAGTCACCACAGAATCAGGGCGAATGCCAGGGACCTTCTCCTGTAACTGCTCTGTGTCCCTGATCTCTTGTGGTCTCTCCAGAACCTTTGCGGAAGCTGCAACCTTTTCCCTGCCAGAACAATACCCAGGAGCAGGTCCCCATGGCTACTGGTCCTGAAAATAGGTCGCACTCCAAGTGCACCCAATATAAAGGTATGGACATATACTGTCTTCCAATACCATTCGCTAACACTCCTGCATTCACTGCACTCCCCGAGAAAGGTCATGCCTTTTCCCAGCAGAAGGGATTGGTTGGCCCCTTTATCCCTGAGTATGACTAGGGCTTGCTTACCTCACTGAAGGAGTATGGGGTCACTTTTCCCTTGGATTCAAAATCCTAGTAACGCTCAAGGATTTTGTTACGTTTTCCCGCACTCTGTGGTAGTGTTACTGTGTCTGACTGTTACAGTTAAAGGCACAGCCTGACCTGCTGTGAATTCCATCAGGGCCCGTTTTCCTGCACTGATCTGGTGGACCATGAGTAATCCTACAGGTTTTCCCCATCACTTACAGCATTCAACTCGATGGTGACCTGCCTTACTGCAGTGGAAACACACAGATCATCGGCCCTTACTCCTGCTCTCAGTACCGTCCTATTTGGCCTGAGCGTGGACCACTGGGTGTCCAGATTTTCCTCCTTGCCCGTGGCTGCTCAGGCTCTTATCACCCTCCCACCTTTTATTCCCGGGTCTTTGGGGTGACTAGTGAATGCACTCCCTTTGGGGTTAAGGCCTTGTGTACATGGGAAAAAATCTTCATCCAGAATTGCAACCTTCCTGGCTCTTCGAACCTTTTTTTCCTCTGTGTGGGTTTTAATGGGAGCGGGAGCGAGTTTTTGAACACCTCGAGAAGGATCACCGCTCTGAGGTTTACATATATGGGCTGTATCCCGATTTTCCGTATCTACTAGTCAGAGGCAAACATAAAAGCGGACTGCAAAATCTTCTATAGTTACGTAAAAAGGAAACATTTGGGTAAGACATGTATGTGTCTATTACAGGTAGAGTCAGGGGAATTTATAATGGGGAATCAAGAAATCGCAGAGAAGCTAAATGATCACTTTGTGTCTGTCTTCACTGAGAAAGATACAAGAAATCTCCCAGAATTAGAGATCCAAGGGATGAGGGGGAATGAGGAGGTGAAGCAAATTAATATTAGTAAGAAGTTTGTGTTGGAGAAATTAATGGGGTTGAAGGTTGATAAGTCCCCAGGACCTGATATTCTAAGTTCCAGAGTGTTGGCAGAGGTAGCTATGGAAACAGTGGGTGCATGGGTGATCACCTTCTGGAACGGTTCCAGCACATTGGAAGGTCGCAAATGTCACCCCACGATTTAAGAAGGGAGGGAGAGAGAAAATGGTAGAATCTATCATAAAGGATGTGATAAATGGATAATTGGATAAAGATGATCTGATTGGGCATAGTCAACATGGATTTATGAATGGGAAATCATGTTTGATGAACCTGTTGTAGTTTTTTTAGGACAGTAGTAACAGAATTGATAAAGTGGAGCCGGTGGATGTAGTATATTTGGATTTTCAGATGGATTTTTGATAAAGTCCCCCACAGGAGGTTGGTTAGTAAAATTAAAGCACATGGGATCGGACGTAATATACTGGCATGGATTAAGGATTGGTTAACAAGCATAAAACAGAGAGTAGGAATAAATGGGTTATTCTCACTTTGGCAGGCTGTGTGGTAAGTAAAAAGGAAACATTTGGGTAACTACTTGGGCCCCATCTGTTCACAATATGTATCATTTATTTAGATGTGGGGACCAGAGAAATATTCCCAAGTTTGCAGATGATACAAAAAGATGTGGGAATGTATGTGCTGTGAGGAAGGTGCAAAGTGGCTTCAAGGGCATTTGGACAGACTTCGTGGGAGGGCAAGAACGTGGCAGATGGAATATAATGTGGAAAATATGAGGTTATCCACTTTGGAAGGTGGAATAGATGTGCAGGGTATTTCTTGAATTGTAAGACATTAGAAAGTGTAGATGTGCAAAGGGATCTGGGTGTCCTTGTCAATAAGTCACTGAAAGCTGACATGCAGGGACAGCAAGCACTTAAGAAGGCTAATGGAATGTTCGCCTTTATCACAAGAGAATTTGAGTACAGGAGTGGTGAAGTCTTGCTTCAATTGTAAGCAACCTTGTGAGACCATACCTGGAGTACTGTGTGCAGCTTTGCTCCCTTTACTTTAGGAAGTATATTATTGCCATAGGGGGAGTGCAACGAAGATTCACTAGACTTGTTCCTGGGATGGCAGGACGGTCCTATGAAGAGATTGGGAAAACTGGGCCTGGATTCTCCAGAATTTTGAATTGAAAATGTGAATCTTTGGAATTCTCTACCCCAGAGGGCAATGGAAGCTCAGTCATTCAGTATGTTTGAAGCAGAGATTGACAGATTTCTAAATACAAATGACATAAAGGGATATGGGTATAGTGTTGTAAAAAGGAATTGAAATAGATGATAACCCGTGATCGTTTTGAATGGCGGGGCAGACTAGATGGGCTGAATGGCCTACTCTTGCTCCTATGTTCCGAAGCTGCTTAACTCTTTCAAACTGGAGGCAAGTTCGCTCAGGCTACTTTCGTAGTGTTCCGAATTTTTGGCAGTACGCTTCTGATACTATCTCATATGCGCCCTGGATAGCACTTTTATTCATTTCATAATCTGATGAACTTTCATCGGGTAACAGTGAATAAACCTCATGGGCTTTTCCTGTTACTTTGCTTTATAAAAACAGTGTCCAGCTCTCTGCCGCCATTTCAGCTGCTTTGCATGTTTTTCAAAAGTGATGAAAAATTCTGCCACATCCTCCTCATTGAACTTTAGAATGAACTGGGGTAACTTTAAGAACTCAGCACATGGTCCTGAGCTTTGGGCAGCTCCCTCACTAGCTGTGCCTTCACTGGGTGTACTGGGTCTTCCTCTAGTTGATTGAGCCGCCTTAACTCCCTTTCCTCCTTCTCCTTCTGGAACACTCTTACTTTTTCCTTTTCTTGACACCCACTCTGCTCTTTCTCGTTCTCTCTGGATTTCCAATTCTAGTCCCTTCTGTTCTAGCTTTACCTTAGCTAACATTATTCTATTTGTTAGTGATTCTAACTCTGTCTGAGTCTTCAGCTTCAAGTGAAAAATGATTGGCCACAGGTCTTAAAATTTCGGGTTTCCTAGCTTTTGGACGGAGAGTAATCCCTAACTATACAGCTACATTACTCAACTTTTCAACAGAGAGCGATTTTAACCTGTACCGAGTTACTTCACTCTGTATGTAACTCTTTTATGCCAATGTAACTCCTTTATTCAGACATCGAGGGAGACAGAAGGCAGGAAAAATTATGAGGCGCATAGATAGAGTAGAGAAGAAGAAAGTTTTCCCTTAGCACAGGTGTCAGTAACCGGGGGCCATTGATTTAAGATAAGGGGCAAGTGGTTTAGAGGAGATTTGAGGAAAAAAAAAATTTCACTCGGATGGCGGCTAGAATCTGGAACACACTACCTGAAAAGATGGTAGAGGCAAGAACCCTCACAACATTTAAGAAGTATTTAGATCAGCATTTGAAATGCCATAGCATACAAGGTTACGGGCCAAGTGCTGTAAAAGGGGATTAGAATGGACAGGCTTGATGGCTGGCACAGACAGAATGGGGCGAAGGGACTGTTTCTGTGCTGTAAAACTCTGTGCATCTGTGAAACTTCCAAATTCTCATTTGTTGTTGCGTTATGATCACTAGAACCTCCAGGTTTCTGTTACAGCCAGGTGAGGAGGGGTCCCAGGCTCTCCTCTTGTTCTATATTTTATTTCACTGCAGCGGGGCTTATTCCTTTTTAGCAGTGGACATGCTGACCATCTCAGTGAGCATTTTACCTTTCACCTTTGTTGTGATCGTGAAAGAACCAATCAGACAGGTTTTCTTGAGTTTAATCAAGAGGTTCCAGAAGCTGGCCGAGCACGTCTACTCTGAGGCAGAATGTGGCCTTCGTGCAGAGAGATCGACCGTCGACATGCTGTTCTCCCTTCGTCAGATACAGGAGAAATGCCGTGAACAACAGATGCCCCTCTACATTGCTTTCATTGATCTCACCAAAGCCTTTGACCTCGTCAGCAGACGTGGTCTCTTCAGACTACTAGAAAGGATTGGATACCCACCAAAGCTACTAAGTATCATCACCTCATTCCACGACAATATGAAAGGCACAATTCAACATGGTGTCTCCTCATCAGAGCCTTTTCCTATCCTGAGTGGCGTGAAACAGGGTTGTGTTCTCGCACCCACATTTTTTGGGATTTTCTTCTCCCTGCTGCTTTCACATGCATTCAAGTCCTTGGAAGAAGGAATTTTCCTCCACACAAGATCAGGGGCAGGTTGGTCAACCTTGCCCGTCTAAGAGCGAAGTCCAAAGTACGGAAAGTCCTCATCAGGGAACTCCTCTTTGCTGACGATGCTGCTTTAACATCTCACACTGAAGAGTGCCTCCAGAGTCTCCTCGACAGGTTTGTGGCTGCATGCAATGAATTTAGCCGAACCATCAGCCTCAAGAAAACGAACATCATTGGGCAGGTCGTCAGAAATGCTCCATCCATCAATATTAGCGACCACGCTCTGGAAGTGGTTCAAGAGTTCACCTACCTAGGCTCAACTATCACCAGTAACGTGTCTCTAGATGTAGAAATCAGCAAGCGCATGGGAAAGGCTTCCACTGCTATGTCCAGACTGGCCAAGAGAGTGTGGGAAAATGGCGCACTGACACGGAACACAAAAGTCCGAGTGTATCAGGCCTGTGTCCTCAGTGCCTTGCTCGATGGCAGCGAGGCCTGTGCAACGTATGTCAGCCAAGAGCAACGTCTCAATTCATTCCACCTTCACTGCCTCCGGAGAATCCTTGGCATCAGGAGACAGGACTGTATCTCCAACACAGAAGTCCTCGAGGCGGCCAACATCCCCAGCTTATACACACTACTGAGTCAGCGGCGCTTGAGATAGCTTGGCCATGTGAGCCGCATGACAGATGGCAGGATCCCCAAAGTACATTGTGCAGCGAGCTCGCCACTGGTATCATACCCATCGGCCGTCCATGTCTCCGCTTTAAAGACGTCTGCAAACGCGATATGAAATCCTGTGACATTGATCACAAGTCGTGGGAGTCAGTTTCCAGCGTTCGCCAGAGCTGGCGGGCAGCCATAAAGATGGGGCTAAAGTGTGGCGAGTCGAAGAGACTTAGTAGTTGGCAGGAAAAAATACAGAGGTGCAAGGGAAGAGCCAACTGTATAACAGCCCCGACAATCACATTTTCCTGCAGCACCTGTGGAAGAGCCTGTCACTCTAGAATTGGCCTTTTTAGTCTCTCCAGGCGCTGCTCCACACACCACTGACCACCTCCAGTCTCTCGAGATAAGGAGCAAAAGAAGAAGAATCAAGAGGGGAGTTTATTATACTTAAAAATCTAAACTGAATCTAAATAAAATAATAAACATGCACACACACACACACACACACACACAGACACACACAGAGACAAACAAATCACACAGAAATAAATTATAGAGTGAAAACTAAATTTCTATTCGGATTAGAGTCCAGAATAAATTAAAAATAAACAAAATCTGTGAGATTGGGTAATTCTGTGCTCTGTCCCTTTGCTTCCCTTATTTATAAGTGTCATGTCATCTGCAAGGGTTTAAATTATGTTGTCTACATATAAGTTTATGTCACTTGTATATTTATCTATATGTCAGGAAGAGCACTGGTTTTAATACTGACCCCTGAGAAACAGCACTGTATACTCCCCCTCCCCCAGTCTGAACAATGTCTTTTCACCACTTCTCTCTGCTTTCTGTGCCTGAGTCAGTGTCATATCCGCACTATCACATTAATCCATATGTTACATTTTTCATAACAAGTCAATGAAATGTCATTTGATCACAGGCCTTTTGATAGTCCAGATACATAACAGGAAACACAATATCCTCATCAACACTCACAGTTCGGTCATCAACAAACTTGATCAAGATTATCAGACTTGATTTTCCATTAACCTATCCATACTGTTTATCATTTAATATCACATGTTATTCCTAGAATGATATATTTTTGTACTGGGTCACGGCCTCTAGAAATTTCCAACCACCGACTTTAGACTGACTGGTCAGTCGTTATAGGGTTTATCTAATGTCTCCTTATTTAAACAGCTTGTAACATTTACAACCCTCCAGTCCTTTGACATCACTCCCAGATCCAAAGAGGATTGAAAGCTTCTGGCCATTGCCTCTGCTATTTCCACATTCCTTCCCTCAACAAACCTCATATATCCCATCTGGACTGGGTAAATCTTCGACACTATTGTGGTGTAAAAAGTGTTGGATTGAAAGGTGTTAACTGAACCTGTTTGTTCATTAACTGTAATTAACGTCAGTCCTCAAGGACCCTAATTGTGTCACTGGAGGGTTTTCCTCTTCAATTAAGAAGGGACTCCTTTCAATGTGCTGGCTCATAGTGTCAGTGGGAGCATCACCCCCAGCACTAACAGAGATCAGTGGCTCCAGAGAGCGAGAGAGGAGAGATCAGAATCTGAGAACAATAGATTGGAATATTACAGTAATGGGTCAGAATCTGAGAACAATAGATTGGAATATTACAACAGTGGGTCAGAATCTGAGGACAGTAGATTGGAATGTTAAAACAATGGACAGCAGGAGTTTCTCCTATTGGTTTAGCCTCATTACTGCGGATTATTTTTGGATAACATTAGATTTGCGGATCTGTTATGCTCTGAAGATGATTCAAACGATTTACTATCCCATCCTCGCTATTATTGGTGTCCCTGGTAAGTCACTGCATACAACTATTAGATCTATAAATCATATTTCACTGATTTAGTGTTCTTGTCATGTAAATCTTGGGAAGACTTAAGCCACAGTCTTCAGTCTCTATCTCACATTCCACTCTGCATCCACTTTCCGCATTCCCCTCCCTACCCAATGTCTGAGGCTGAAACAGACGGTTGGAACCTCTATATTTCTACCTGAGCTGAGTTCATTGCCATATTCCGCCTATTACCAACCCTACCTATTAAAACCTCTGTAATATCACCCATCACCACCTCTGCCCATCTGCTAATAATCCCTCATCTGTGCCGTTGTTAAATCCACACTTAACTATTCCAATTCTATCCTGATCATCCTCCCAGTTATCAACCTCCATAAACCACAGCCCATCCTGGTCTCTGCTGCCTACATCCTAATTCACACCAAATCCCGATCACCCATTACCCCTGTGCTCACTGATCTACATTGGCTCCTGGTCTGGCAGCACCTTAATTTTAATATTCTCTTCTTGTGTTTGAATCCCTCCATGGCCTCACCCCTCCAATTAGTCCCATTTCCCTTCCATGTCACATATTCTTGTAAATCTTATGCCTTCAAGTCTTTTTCCAATTCCCTTTCAGAAGTGAGCTGTTTTCACTCTATATCTTCCCCTGCTGTGATTTTCACTCTATGACGGCACTGGTGCCAACGGTATGGAAACCTGGATCTGTAAAATGATGTGAACTGAACTGCCGGCCACATCTAGTGTGGCCTGCACAGTGCCCCATGCTGGGCAGGGAACTAGGTATACTGGTTTTCTCTACATAGGACAGCAGCCAGGCTTTTCACAGTGTCCCCTACCTCCATGTGGAAAGTCTTGTCAGGGTTAGGTGAGATCAGACACGTTACCGAGGCGACAGCTTTCTTCAGTTGTGTTGCTGCTTCTGTGCTCTCTTCAATCCAACTGGGTTAAAACTGGTCATCATCACCATGAGGTAGTTCATAAAGAGGAGTCACAGTCTCTGAAAATCGAGGGATGAGGGTCCGCTGATACCCCACCAGCCTGAGAATAGGAAACAGGGCAGTCTTTGAGGTGGACAGGGGTAGACACTGGATGAGGGTCCGCTGATACCCCACCAGCCTGAGAATAGGACACAGGGCAGTCTTTGAGGTGGACAGGGGTAGACACTGGATGGGGGTCTGCTGATACCCCACCAGCCTGAGGATAGGACACTGGGCAGTCTTTGCGGTGGACAGGGGTAGACACTGGATGGGGGTCTGCTGATACCCCACCAGCCTGTGGATATGACACAGAGCAGTCTTTGAGGTGGACAGGGGTAGACACTGGATGAGGGTCTGCTGATACCCCACCAGCCTGAGGATAGGGCACAGGGCAGTCTTTGAGGTGGACAGGGGTGGACACTGGATGGGCTGATGCTGAATGATCCAATCTGGACACCTAGAAACGTGACATGATCTTGCACCAGCTGGGCCTTACGTGGATGGTCTTTTAGACTAGCTCCCAAAGTAGCTGCAGAAGTTCCAGTAAAATGGTTAAATGTGTTGGACACGGTCTGTGGGAATGAGGAGGCGATCATCAATTTATTTCAGCAAGCAGGAAGACTGTGAAAACTTCATAAGGTCCCCGGCCATATGTTTGTGTAAAATAGTGGGGTTATTGTGGAATCCCTTGTAACAGACATATCCAGGGGTATCTTTGGACCTCAGAAGTGAATGTGAATTTAAATTGTTTCTCTAGTTTTACTGGGATACTCCAATAACCATTAGAGATATCCATGGTGCTGAAGACAGTCCTGCCGCTGGTAATCCGGGTGAGTAGGGTGGGTGTCTATCAGACAACCGGGTTCACACAGGGGTGACTGTGTTGAGTTTGTGGTGGTTAACAGTCAGTCTCCAGCTACCATCCCGTTTTCTAACTGGCCAAATGGGGCAGTTAATTAGTAGTGAATGTGTCTTTGTGAACTACACCCTGGTATAACAATGACATGATAGTGTCTGGAATATATGATATAATCTCAGCTCGGTATGAATACTGCTTCATGGAGCATGCAATGGTCAGTTAATTTCTTCAGGTCTGCTCATGTTTCCACAGTCATCTTTATGGGTTGTGAATACACTCAGCACCGACTCGAGAATCGCCTGCAGCTCAGGGTCATCAGAGGTGTCTGGTAACCACTCCTCTGATATTTTAATCATGAATATTGAGGGTGCAATGGACACCAGAGTAGGGTATGTTTTAATGTTCCATAATATACAAATATCGGGATAATCAATTACTGCTGATAACCTATGAGCACATTACTGCCCAGTAGTCGCTGTCCATTGTGCAGGATCATAAAAAAGGGAGTCAGGACTTTGAAATGAACTCTGTTCCCTCTCCTACACCAATATAAGATCTGATCAAGGGTCACAGATTAACCAAAAGGAGGTCGAAGGGTCACAAGCAGTTTATTGCAGGGAAACTATTGGAAAATATTCAGAGGGACCGGATTAATCTCCACGTGGAGAGGCAGGGATTAATCAGGGATTGTCAGTATAGCTTTGTCAGGGGGAGATCGTGTCTCACTAACTTGATTGAATTTTTTCGAGGCATTGACTAGATGTGTAGATGAGGGTAAAGTAGTTGATGTATTCTACATTGACTTCGGTAAGACATTTGATAGGGTTCTACATGTGAGATTGGTTAAGATGGTAAGCGCCCATGGGATCCAGGGCAATTTGGTAAATTGGATCCAAAATTGGCTCAGCAGCAGGAGGCAGAGGGTGATTGTCAAGGGTTGTTTTTGCGAGTGGAAGCCTGTGACCAGCGGTGTACTGCAGGGATCGGTGCTGGGACCCTTGCTGTTTGTAGTGTACATTAATGATTTGGACGTGAATATAGGAGGTATGACCAGTAAGTTCGCAGCTGACACGAAAATCTTTGGTGTTGTAAATAGTGAGGAGGAGAGCCTTCGATTACATGTCTGTTTAGATGGGCTAGTAAGATGGGCAGAGAAGTGGCAAATGGAATTTAATCCTGAGAAGTGTGAGGTGATGCATTTTGGGAGGACTAACAAGGCAAGGAAACATACAGTAGATGGTAGGACGCTAGTATGTACAGAAGGTCAGAGGGACCTTGGTGTACTTGTCCATAGATGACTGAAGGCAGCAGCACAGGTAGGCAATGTGGTTAGGAAGGCATTTGGGACACTTGCCTTTATTAGCTGAGGCATAGAATATAAGAGCAGGGAGGTTATGATGGAGCAGTATAAAAATCCAGTTAGGCCACAACTGGAGTACTGTGTATAGTTCTGGTTCCTGCACTATAGGAAGGATGTGATAGCACTGGAGGCGGAGCAGAATAGATTCACCAGGATGTTGCCTGGGCTGGACAATTTCAGCTGTGAAGAGCGACAGAAAAGTCCAGTGTTATTTCCCTTAGAGCAGAGAAGGATGAGAGGGGTCATGATTGAGGAATGCAAAATTATGAGGGGCATTGATAGGTTAGATAGGAATAATCTTTTTCCCTTAGCGGAGGGGTCAATAACCAGGGGCATAGATTTAAGGTAAGGGGCAGGAGGTTTAGAGGGGATTTGAGGAAAAGAATTTTCACCCAGAGGGTGGTTGGTATCTGGAACACACTGCCTGAAGGGGTGGTAGAGGCAGGAACACTCACATTTCAGAAATATTGAGATGAGCACTTGAAACGCCATACCAAACAAGGCGACAGGCCAAGTGCTGGAAACTGGGATAGGAATAGTTAGGTGCTTGATGGCTGTCACAGACACAGTGGGCCGAAGGTCATGCTTCTGTGCTGTATATCTCTATGACTCGATTGAGGACTAACAGTTCAAATATCGCACAACATCAGAATAGATATAGTGGACATATGACCTGTGGCAGGTGAGAATGGCTTTCTGGCTATGGATCAGATGTTCGAAGCTATTATTAAAGACGTTATAGTCGGGCAGGTAGAAACATTCAAGGTGATCAGGCAGAGTCAACATGTTTTTGTGAAAGGGAAATCATGTTTAACCAGTTTATTGGAGTTCTTTGAATAAGTAACATGTGATGTTGGTAAAGGGGGACTGGGAGATGTTCTGTACTTAGATTTCCAGAAGGCATCTGATAACGTTCCACATCAAACGTCATTGTGGAAAATAAAAGCTCATGGTGTATTGTGTAACATATTGGCATGGATGGAAGATTGGCGAACTAACAGGAAACAGCGTAGGCATAAATGGGTCATTATTATGGCTGGCAAGATGTAACGTGTGGTGTGCCAGAGGGGTCAGTGCTGGGGACTCAACTTTTTACAATTTATATAAATGATTTTGATGAGTGGACCAAAGGTAAGCTTGCTAAATTTGCTAATGATTCCAAGATAGTTAAGAAGATAAATTCTGAAGAGGACATAAGGACGCTACAAAGGGATATAGATAGGTTAAGTGAGTGGTCAAAGATCCAGCAAATGGAGTATAATGTGGGAAAAGGTGAAATTGTCCATTGTGGCAGGAAGGTCTGACTGTCACCTCGAGACTTGACTATTCTAAAACACTCCTGGCTGCTCTCCCACATTCTACTCTCTGCAACATTGTGATCATGCAAAGCTCTGCTGCCAACTTCTAATTTACACCAGATTCTGTTCACCCAACATCCCTGTGCTCACTTACCGACATTGTCTCTTGGTCCAGTAACACCTCAATTTAAATATTCTCACTCGTGTGATCAAATCCCTCCATGGCCTCAGCCCTCTGATTATCCCAATCCCCTGCCCATTTCCAATATTCCTGAAACGTGTTCATCTTAAAATCTTTATCTAATTCCATTTTAAAGTGAGTTCCTTCCCTCTGTCTCTCTCTCTGATCACACATTTCATCTCTCCAGCTCCACTGGTGCTGTGGAAGTTTGGATCCAGAAAATGGTGTGAGCTGCACTGCCGGTCACATCCGGTGCTGTGGAAGTTTGGATCCAGAAAATGGTGTGAGCTGCACTGCCGGTCACATCCAGCACATTGTACAGGAAACCCAGGCTGGCCGGGGTGCTAGCGTGGGTGTAACGTGTGTGTGTCTGTAGTGTGAGGAAGGTCTGAATATGGGGTCAATCAGCCATTCCATCAGCTTTGATGGACGTCTTTGAACCTTGGTCTTTGCATGTCCACTGACCGACTGTGTTAGTCACTCTCAGCTGAACAGACATTCAGCAGCACGAGGAACCCCCTCTAGTGTTATTTAAAAATACCAGGCATCCAACTTACAGGTGAGGGGCTTTTGACTTACCTCTGCTATTGTAAAGTTATTGGAGGTGCTGTTAATCGTTTTCTGGAGGTTGTGTTGTGAGCTGCTGCAGACATTCAGGGAGGACAGAGGATTTGGTGACCCAACTCTGGACAAGGTATGGGGACTGTAGTTACAGCGTCGCTGGGTCTGTAACATGACCAACACATGGAGCAGAGGCTGCAGAGAGGGGAATCTCTGTAAAGAGGGAGAAGGCGGGGGCTCTGCCCTACCCACCCCTTGATTTCCAAGAGCACAAAGAGCAGTGGTCCTAATACCATGCCCTGGGGAACACCACTGTATACTCCCATCGTGTCTGAACAACAACCTTTCACCACTTCTCTCTGTTTACTGTTCCTTAGTCAATGTTATATCCACACTGTCACTGTCCCTTTAATCCATAGGGTACAGTTTTCCTAAGCTGTCTATTGAATGTCACTTTATCAAACACCTTTTGAATGTCCATATATATAACTTCAATCACACCACCCTCATCAACCCTCTCCATTGTTTTATCAAAGAACTCCATCAAGTTTACCTCAGCACCACCTCTCTCCACTCCTCCACTGTTGTTAAATTATCAGACTGATTATCCGACATCCAGTACTGGATGAGCAGAAATTTCCTCCAATTAAATATTGGGAAGACTGAAGCCATTGTTTTGACTCCCCACTCCAACTCTGTTCCCTTGCTATTGATTCTATCCCTCTCCCTGGTAACAGTCTGAGATTCAGAAAGTCTGTTTTCAACCTTGGTGTCACAGTTGACCACAAAATGAGCTTATAACATAATATTCATTCTATCACTACGACCGCCTGTTTCCACCTCAGTAACAGCACGCAACATCACCCCTGTCTCAGCCCATCTGCTACTGAAACTCATTCATGCCTTCATTTCCCCGAGAAATGACTATTCCAACACGGTCCTGTCTGGTCTCCCGCATGCTACTCTCTGTTAGCTTGAAGTCCTCCAGAACTCTGCTGCCCATGTCCTAATTCGCAGCAAGTGCCATTCACATATCAATGACCGACATTGACTCCTGATCAAATAATGTCTTTATTTAAATTCTCCACCTTGTTTTCCCTCCAGGACCTCAACTGCCGTCCTGTATCTGTAATATCCAGCCCCACAACCCTTCAATATATCTGTGCTCCTCTAATTCAGGCCTCCTCTGCGTCCCTCCTTATTGCTGTTGTTATTCCTGATGAATCTCTGTCTCCAACTATTAGCTGTACAACCATTGCTAACGGTATTATAGTTCTTGTAATTTACCCTCATCTCTCCTGCTGTTACTGCCCCTGGTAAGTCTTTATTTCCACATATAAGATCTGTGAACCCTGGTTCACAGAAATACTGTTCAAGTAATTTAGTTTGTTTTTTTCGAAGAATGAAGCCAGTGTTATTGGTCTCCATCAGAAATTCAGTCCCCTATCTGTGAACCACATACCCCTCCCTGCCCAATGTCTGAGGCGGAACCAGACAGTTTGCAACTGCTGTGTTCTATTTAAACCTGAGCTGAGTTCATCTCCATATTCTCTCCATCACAAACCCTGCCTACTCCACCTCTGCCTCGGCCCATCTGCTGCATAAACCCTCATCTGTACCTTTGTTAAATCTACACTTGACTATTCCAATTCTATCCTGGTCATCCTCCCAGTTATAAACCTCCATAAACTACCGCCCATCTAGAACTTTGCTACCTGTTTCCTCACTCACACTAAATCCCGATTATCCATCACCCCGGTGTTCACTGATATATTTTGGCTCCCAGTCTGGCAGCACCTTAATTTAAATATTCTCATTCTTGTGTTAGAATCCCTCCATGGCCTCACCCCTCCAATTAGTCCAATTCCCCTGTACATTTCCATATTCGAGAAAATCTTTCGCCTTCAAATCTGTTTCCATGTCCCCCTTTGAAGTGAATTTCCTTCCCTCTCTATCTCTCCCTGGTGGTGATATATGGCTCTACAGCACCACTGTTGCCCACACTTCGGAAGCAAGGATCCACAAAAGGATGTGATATGAGTTACCAGCCACTTCCGGTGTGGTCTGCACACTGCCCCGTGCTGTGCCCAGGTGTACATTGTGTGTGCTAGTAGCATGAGGAGGTGTGGAATGTCACGTCAAACTTCTGTTCCAGCAGCTTTGATGTATGTCTTTGAAACTTGGACTGTGCATGTCGACCATAAATGTTTGTTGCTTGGAAAAGCATAGCATAATAAATTTCAAGCAGCACGGATATGCTAATGACATATCCTGTCTGGAAAACTTCAACAAGAACTTATCCCAAGGCACTTCACAGCAGCATTATGAAACAAAGTATGACACAGAACCACAACGGAAGATATTAGGTTAAGTTTCCAAACGCTTGGTCAAAGAGGCAGGTTTTAAAGAAGTGTCTTAGAGGCTAAAAGCGAGGTGGAGAGGTGGAGCTGTGAAGGGAGGATATTTCAGAGTTTGGGGCCGAGGCAACTGAAGGTGTGGCCACAAATTGTAGAGTAATTAAAATCAGGGATGCACAAGAGGCCAGAAATAGAGGAGCAGAGATATCTCAGAGGGTTGTGGGGCAGGAGGAGATTATAGTTATCGTGAGGGGTGAGGCCATGGACGGATTTCAAACAAGGCTGAGAATTTTAATATCAAGACATTGTTTGACTGTGAGCTGATGTAGGTCAGTGATCGGGGAATGGGACTTGTTGTAAGTTAAGACACAGACTGCAGAGTTTTAGATGACTTCAAGTTTACAGATAGTAGAATGTGGGAGAATGAGTTGGAATAGTCTGGTCTACAGGTAATGAAAGCATGAAGGAGAGCTTCAGCAGCAGATGAGTTGAGACAGGGGTGAAGTTGGGCAATGTTATTGAGGTGGAAATAGGTCGTCATAGTGATAGCACGAATATAAGGTTGGAAGCTCATTTTGTGGTCGAATGCCACGGAATCACAGAATTGTTACAGCACAGAAGGTGGCCATTCAGTCCATTGTGTCTTTACTGGCTCTCCAAAAGAACAATTCATCTAGTGTCACTCCCCTGCCTTCTCCCTGTAACTCTGTACAATCTTCCTTTTCAGATAACTATCCAATTTCTTCCTGAATGCCTCGATTGAATCTGCCTCCACCACACTCTCAGGTAGTGCATTCCAGATCTTAACCACTCACTGTGTGAAAACGTTTTCCTCATGTCACTGCTGCTTCTTTTACCAATTACTTTAATTCTTTGCCCTCTCGTTGTCGATCCTTTCAGGAATGGGAACAGTTTTCCCCATCCACTCTGCCCAGACGCATCATAATTTTGAATACCTTTTTTCAAATCTCCTCTCAGCCTTCTCTTCTCTAAGGAAAATGTTCCAACTTCTCCAGTCTATCCTCAGAACTGATATTCTTCATCACTGGAGCCATTCTTGTGAATGTTTTTTCACACTCTCCAATGTCTTCACGTTACCTAAAGTGTGGTGCCCAGAACTAGACGTAATACTGCAACTGAGGCCGAACTAGTGTCTCGTACAAGTTCAAAATAACCTCTTTGCTCTTGTATTCCATGCTGCTGTTAACAAAGCCCAGGATACTGTATGTTTCATTAACTACTCTCTCAACTTGACCCGCCCCCTTTAATGACCTATGCACATATACATCCAGGTCCCTCTGCTCCTCACCCCCTTTAGAATTGTACCCTTTATTATACATTGTCTTTCCATGTTCTTCCTACCAAAATGAATCACTTCACATTTCTCCACATTGAACTTCATCTGCCACCTGTCTGTCCATTCCACTAACTTGTCCATGTCCGTTTGATTTTCTACAATTTACTCCTCACAGTTCACAATGCTTCCAAATTTTGTATCATCTGCAAACTTTGAAATTGTGCCCTGTACACCGAGGTCGAGGTCATTAATATTTGTTAGGAAGAGAAAGGGTCCCAACACTGATCCCTGGGAAATTCCATTACAAACCTTAAATAAAAACAAAAAGTGCTGGAAAGACGCAGCAAGTCTGGCAGCATCTGTGGAGAGAAAGGCAGAGTTAACGTTTCAGTTCTGTGACCTTTCATCAGAATTGGCAAATGTTAGAAATGTAATAGGTTTTAAGCAAATAAAGCAGGGGTGGGGCAAAAGAGAACAGAAGAGCTGTTGATAGAACAGAGGGTCAGAGAGATTAACTGACCAGGAGGTCATGGGGCAAAGGCAAAGAAAGTGTACTAGTTGTGCGGCGAAAGACAAAGCATTAGTGTAGTGAGGGTGTTAAATGACAGAATAATGAACAGCCCTAGCTAAAAGCACCAACATAAAAAAATCAGTTTAATGCTGGCACATGGCAAAAAATGATAAAACAAAATAATCGTTGAACTCAGTGTTCAGACCGGCAGGCTGTAGAGTGCCTAATCGGACAATGAGGTGATGTTCCTCGAGCTGGCGTTGATGTTCTCTGGAACACCGCAGCAGGCTAAACGCAGATTGGGTGACCGCTTTGTGGAACACCTCCACTCAGTCCAAAAGTGTGACACCGAGCATCCGCTCGCTTATCATTTCAACACCCTCCATCCCCCACCCCCGCTCTAATGGTCACATTTCTGTACTTGTGTTTCCCCCAAAACCCCCACTTTGCCAGTTCTGATGAAAGGTCACCGACTTGAATCATTAACTCTGCTTCTCTCTCCACAGATGCTGAGTATTTCCAGCACTTTCTGTTTATATTTCAGATTTCCAGCATCCGCAGTATTTTGCTTCGATTCAACTACAAACCTTACTCCAGCCCTAAAAGCATCCATTAATCAGTTATCTCTGTTTTCCCGTCACTCAACCAGCTTAGTTTCATGTTGCTACTGTTGGTTTTATTTGATGAGCTATATCTTTGCTCATAGGTCTGTTGTGTGGCACTTTCTCAAATGCCTTTTGGAATTCAATTTATACCACATCAACATCATTGCCCTCATCTAACTTTCTTTTTACCTTTTCAAAAAACTCCAGCCATTTAGTTAAACACAATTTTCCCTTAATTAACACCCATTTGTCCAAGTGCCCATTAATTTTATCCCAAATGTGACACCAAGGTTGCAATTAAACTGTCTGACTCTCAGACTGTTACCAGGGAGAGGGATGGAATAAATAGCAAGGTAACAGAGTTGGAGTGGGGAGTGAAAATAATGGCTTCAGTCTTCCCAATATTTAATTGGAGGAAATTTCTGCTCATCCAGGACTGGATGTCGGATAATCAGTCTGATAATTTAACAACAATGGAGGTTTGGAGAGAGGTGGTGGTGACAGTACATGACTGACAGTACATGGGTTCCCGCAACTCCTTTTTGTAAACAAGGTGTAAAATTTACAGCCCTCCAGTCCTCTGTCATCACTCTCATATACAAAGAGAATTGACAGATTCTGTCCGGTGCCTCTGCTATTTTCACCATTCATTCTCTCACGAAACCTCATAATTCCCATCCAAACTGGATAAATGTTTAGTTTATTGTGGTACAAAAAGTGTTTGATTGAAAGGGATTAACTAAATGTGTTTGTTCAGTGACTGTAATTAATCTCAGTCACCATGGGCCCTAATTGTGTCACTGGAGGTTTTCCCTCTTCTATTAATAAGGGACTCCTTTCAGTGTGGTATCCCATAGTGTCAGCAGGAGCATCATCCCCGACACTAACAGGGATCAGCAGCTCCAGAGAGAGGGAGAGGATAGATCAGAATCTGAGAACAATAGATTGGAATGTTACAACAATGGTTCAGAATCTGAGAACAATAGATTGGAATGTTACAACAATGGGCAGGAGTTCCATCTGGGAGTTTGACTTTCTCTCTGCAAATTATGATTGGCTGCCATTAAACACTCGGATCCATCTCGCACTGACGATTATTCAACACATTTTCTACCCCATCCTGGCTATTATTGGTGTCCCTGGTAAGTCTCTCTATCCAGCTATTAATTCCATAAACCATGTTTAACTGCATTGCCGTTCTTGTCATTTACTCTGCCCTCCTTTCTACTTTTGTTATTCTTGGCAAATCTCCATCTCCAGATATTAGCTTTTAAAACCATTGCTACGTGTATCAGAGTTCTTGTAATTTACTCTCTCATCTGTACTGCTGTTGCTGTCCCTGGTAAGTTTCTACTTCCTGCTATGAGATCTGGAAACCTTGTTTCACGGAAATAATGTTCTTGCAGTTTTAATTTTGGGAAGAGTGGAGCTAGTGTGATTGGTCTCCATAAGCAATTCTGTCCCCTATCCATGAACCACTTCCTCCTCCCTGGCCAATGTCTGAGGCTGAACCAGACTGTTTACAACCTCTGTGTTCTATATAAACCAGAGCTGTGTTCATCTCCATCACCAACCATGCCTAATACCACCTATGTAACATCACCCGTCTCCTCCACTGCCTCAGCCCATTTGCTGCATAAAGCCTCATCTGTGCCTTTCTTAAATGCACACTCGACTATTCCAATTTTCCAATTCTATTCTGGTCACCCTCCCAGTTAAAAATCTTCATAAACCACAGCCCATCCAGAACTCTGCTGCCTGCATTCTAACTCACACCAAATCCTGATCAGCCATCACCCCTGTGCTCACTGATCTACATTGTCACCTGGTCCAGCAACATCTTAATATTAATATTCTCTTTCATGTGTTTGAACATCCTCCATGGCCTCATCCCTCCAATTCCTCGACATAATTCCTATATTCCTGCCAATCTTTTGCCATGAAGTCTTTTCTTCAATTTCTCTTTTAAAGTAACTGTTTGAAAAGGCACTGTTTGAAAGTTAGGGATCGCACTTTTAGGGCAGAGATGAGGAGATTTTTTTTCCTGTCAGAGGGTTGTGTGACTTTGGAACACTCTGCCTCTGAAGGTGGTGGAGGCGGGGGAATGAATATATTAAGACAGAGGTAGATAGATACTTGTTGGGCAAGGGAATCAAAGGTTATCGGGAGTAAATGGGAGTGTGGAATTCGAGACAGAAACAGATCAACCATGATCATATTAAATGGTGGAGCAGGCTCGACGGGCTGATTGGCCTACTTCTGCTCCTAATTCATACGGTCATATGGTCTTCCTCTCTATATCTACTCCTGGCAATGATTTTCAGCTCTTCAGCGCCTCTGGGCCCAACGCCATGGAAGCTTGGATTCTTAAAATGGTGTGAGCAAAGCTGCTGGTCACTTCCAGTGCTCAATGCTGCACATGGCTCTAGCCCCAGTTCACCAAGCACGTGCTCGTAGTGTAAGGAGGGAGTTGAATGTGACATCTATCAGCCATTCCAGCAACTTTGATGTATGTCGTTGAAACTTGGTCTGTGCATGTCCACTGACCGCATGTGTTACTCACTCTCAGCTGAACATTCATTCAGCAGCACGAGTAACCCCATCTAGTGTTATTTCAAATGACCAGGCATCCAACATACAGGTGAGGGGCTTTTGACTTACTTCTGCTATTGTAAAGTTAATGGAGATGCTGTGGATGGTTATCTGGAGGTTGTGTTGTGAGCTGCTGCAGACATTCAGGGAGAACAGAGAATTTGGTCACCCAACTCTGGACGAGGTATAGGGACTGTAGTTACAGTGTCTCTGGGTCTGTAACATGACCATAAAATGGAGCAGAGGCTGCGGAGAGGAGAAGCTCTGTAAAGAGGGAGGAGGAGGGGGCTCTGCCCTACCCACCCAGGGTTTTCCAAGACCACTTTTCATAACTACACCTAACCCAGGAGCAGTGTGTGAGGTAACTCTGATTCAATAAGGAGGTGGTCACAGAGCTGTGTGACCTCCTGTAACACGACCTGGAGCCTCACACCAGGGTGCACCATTTCAAGGAGCTTCACAATCTTTCTGAAGTGTGGTGGCCAGAAGTGGACACGATAGTCCAGCTGAGACCTAACCAGAGATTTTAAACGCTCATCATAACTTCCCTGCTTTTGTATTCAATACCTCTATTTTTGAAATGTATGATTATATGTGTTTTACTAACAAATCTCTCAATATGTCCTGTCACCTTTAAAGATCGATGCCCCCACAGGTCTCTCTGTTCCTGCACACTGTTTACAACTGTTACCCATATTGCCTTCCTATCCTTTCTGTCAAAATGTCTCACCTCACACTTGTCTCACATTTCCATCTGCCACTTGTCTGCCCATTCTAATAAGTATCTATGTCCTGTCACAGGTGGTTCTGAATATCCTCACTGTTTGTCACAGCTCCAACTTTGGTATCAGAGACAGATTTTGAAATTCTACTCTGTATTCCAAGATCCAAGTCATTTATGCACAGCAAAATAAAACAATGGCCCTCGCACTGACCCTGGGGGAACACTCACTGTCTAACATCTTACAGTCTGAAAAACTGTCATTTACTATGATACACTGTTTTCTGTACATTATCCATCTTTTATCCAATTGGACACTGACCAGCCCATTCCATGATACTCAATGTTGGTAATTAACCTTTTATGTTGTATTTTATCAAACACATTCTTCAAACCAATATAGACAACATCCATCACATTCCCTTCAGCAACCTTTTCTGTTACATCATTAAAA
The DNA here is from genome assembly GCF_036365525.1 of Heterodontus francisci. Lineage (NCBI taxonomy): Eukaryota > Metazoa > Chordata > Chondrichthyes > Heterodontiformes > Heterodontidae > Heterodontus > Heterodontus francisci. Next base: position 233,470 of record NW_027140613.1, read on the forward strand.
AATTCAATTATATTTCTCAAACATGACTTTCCTTTTGTAAATCTATGCTGGCTATCCTGAATTGACTCAAACCTCTCCAGATGTCTGTTGTTTTATCACCTGATTATTATTCTAAAACTTTCCCACCACTGATTTTGGATGAACTGGCCTGTAGTTGTGAGGCCTGTGTGTTGTCCATTGATATATCTGCTGTGTGACGGAGGCCATCTATGTCGGGTGAGGTGAATAATACTGTCTGTTCCCTTAGCAGGGAGAAGTAGGATGAGAGATCCCGTGGCTTTGTCAGAATAGCGGGATTCCTGATGGTGTAGGTGGTTCTGCGGGGCCCCAAGTCAACGGGGAGAGGGACAAGAACTGAAAGAAATCTCACTCCATTAATGGTGTGTGAGGATGCCCAGTACATCATGTTGGTGAGTGTCCACTATCCTGTCAGCAGCCACCATACCTTCATTCTGAAGCAGTCAGACATTCCCATGACCATCAGGAATCTGTAGAGAAAAATATGCGGCTCCTCGGAGACAATGATTACCCCAATCTTTACATTACAATCGATCCAGGAATCCGGAGGCCACATCAGGAGGAGGAGGAGGAGGAAGGGAGGATATTTCCTGGATGCCTTCGACCCGGACAGGCTGTGGGAGAGTGTCTACTAAGATACCGGTTCCCATAAGACAACTTCCCTTTCCCACCATGGATTCCCCATTCTCCAACATTACACCCATCTGAGACGACCCAGCGCAGTGTCCCCTTCGTCAGCATCCTGCAATAAAAACACCAACAAAAACCTTTTCATAACATATTTATCCAACAACACATCCAATTATACAAACTAAACTGAACTATTCACCCTTGTGTATTCCCTTAGTGCCTGTCTTGTGGGTTCCCTCGACTTGCCTAGTGCTCCGACACAGTGTTTCTCCAGTAACTGCAGCATGGCTGGTGGAAGGCTGCTGACTTTCATTGGAGGAGACTGCAGATGGCCTTGCAGGACGTCCTCGAACAGCTCTGGGCCTTGCGGGCTCGGATTCAGACTGCACCACCTCGACATGTGCAGCCTTGGTTGGCTGATGGGTAACAGCAAGGACACTGGTGTAGTGACAGTGAAGGGAGAACAAATACTGTCATCCTGAGAGAGGACAGCAGGTTCATACTCCACTTAGACACTCTCACTCCCACAGGGCGACACCTCAGTAATCCTAGTAATCTACTGGATCACAGATTGCTGGACCGCTGCGAGAGCCTGCAAACCCCTTTGTGCACTGAGATCCACAGCCATGATGACAGCAGTCTGATCCTGCATGGCAGCAAACATGGATCTCATGACCTCAGTCTGAGCGTCCACTGCAGCACTGAGACGTTGGGTGTCTTCCGTCTGTGCTGCAGTGGAAGCTGAGACAATGTTCACCAGACACTGTATCATGACTGGGTCCGGTAGTGCTGTCATGGAGATAGTGACCACTTCCAAAGGGGAAAGAATGGGCTTCAAGCTCCTGTGCCATGTTGGAGCCGGGCTCCTCCATGTGCCTTGACAGTGATAACAGACTGTCTGACAGGCCTGTCAATGGACAAAGTATCTCAGTGTACATGTCCATCAGCATTCTCCTGTATGCTGTTCCAGCAATGTTCACATCTGAGTCCTGTGTATTATAACTCGTTTGTGACTTCGCCCTCCGGTGAGCTGACACATGAACTTTCCTTTTCCCCTGGCCTGGCTGCAGCTCACTCGTGCTCGGTGACTCACCCCGTGCAGATTCCGACTCTTTGCCTGCCTCTAAGATGCACGCAGAGTAAGTATTTGATCTGGTGACTGTGAGTATCAGACCAAGTGATGGGGTTTCACCATCAGTGCTGTGCTGCTGCCCTCTCTCTCTGTCTCCTGGATCTGCTGTGACTGGGAAGCTGGCAGTTTTATGTTATCATTGTTTATTTTATTTATTTAGAGATACAGCACTGAAACAGGCCCTTCGGCCCACCGAGTCTGTGCCGACCAACAAACACCCATATATACTAACCCTACAGTAATCCCATATTCCCTACCACCTACCTACACGAGGAGCAATCTGTAATGGCCAATTTACCTATCACTTGCAAGGCTTTGGCTGTGGGAGGAAACCGGAGCACCCGGCGAAAACCCACGCGGTCACAGGGAGAACTTGCAAACTCTGCACGGACAGTACCCAGAATCGAATCCGGGTCCCTTGAGCTGTGAGGCTGCGGTGCTAACCACTGCGCCGCTGTGCCGCCCAGAAAAGTATTGGAAAGTATAAAATCAGAAGGGGGGTGTTGGGTGAGAGATTGGGGGTGGGATAGAAAGCAGGAGTTTCATGGTCCCCCCATCTGCGGCCTGTACATCATCCCAGACATCAGGATGAGGGTGAGATGGGAGTTAAGAAGGGACATAAGGCAGGAACGTAGCATCATCCTGAATACTCTCGGTGATGCCGGATGCTACGGGCTCTGTCACAGCCAGTCCAATGATATGGAGAACCATCTCCTCCCTCAGGCTCAGGGGATGAAGGTAAGCCTGGTCCCCGCTGGTTCAATGCGGCCCCGGTGATTATGGGAAACCTTGTCCTGTAAGAGAGAGGGCAAAATGTCAGTCATTGTGTTGCACTGTGTTTGGGTGATGTCCCTGCCATAGCTGAATAGCTGGGGAATGTGGAGGCAGTGACAGGTGGGTGTGAAGCTGGTATAAGTGGAATGTGTGTGAGGGTGAGGTGGAGTATGTGAAAGTTAGGTGTGAGTCCTGAGTGTTAGGGACTGCTGATGGGTGAGTGATGGGGGTGTGGTACATTGAGCAGTGTGAGAGGTTGGTGATGTTGGGGGTAGGAGATGTCATGTGGAAATGAATTCACTGACATTGATCACCCGTGTGAGCTCATTCTACATCTTCTGGCTCTGCTGCCAGGTCCTGGGGCCAAGCTTCCTGCATCAACCTCCCTGGCCACCTGCTCCCATTCCCTTCGGAGGGCGTTCCTTGTGGTCTCCACCCCACCCCACAGAAACAGGGTCTCTCTTTTCCTGTCACCCTCCATGACTAAGGCCTCCAGCAGCACATGCGTGAACCAAAGAGCCCTCTCTCTGTCCCAGTATTCCATTTACCTTGTCTCCAATTGCAGCATTCACAGTCAGCAGCAGCAGTCTCCTGTGATTCAGTGCAGCTTCCCTTTAAGAGGGACAGAGTGCCTTCAAATGCTGAATGCTGGCTGAAAGACGATCTAGTCTCACACACAGTTAGGTCTCTGTTAAGTGTGCAGACAGACAGCAGCGCAGGTCACCATGGGCGACACGTAGATTTCATGGAAATGAGGAGACAGGAGCTTTGTGTGTCACCTGCCTCAACAAGTACCGGCACGGGCAGATCATTATCCCTCTGCCCAAAAAGGGACGAAAACCGGATTTTCTCGTTCTTGCTATTTCCCTTTCCATCTTTCACATTTGCTCCCTCTCTCTCAATCTCTTCACTTTCTGTCTCTTGCTCATAGAATTAGAGATTGATGCACCACAGAAGGAGGTCTGTCGGCCCATTGTGTCAGTGCTGTCCCTTTGAAGAGCCATCTAATTAGTTCCACGCCCCCTCCCCTTTCCCAGACTCCTGCGTGTTTTCCCATTTTCAAGTATTTGTTAAATTCCCTTTTGAAAGATATTATTGAATCTGCTTCCACCATGTTTTCAGGCAGTGAATTCCAGATCCCAACAACTTGTTGCATAAGAAAATTCTCCTCATTTCACCTCTGGTTCTTTGTCAATTACCTTCAATCTGTGCCTTCTTAATACTGAAATTTCTGACACAGGAAACAGTCCTTACCAAAGTGTGGCGATCAGAATTGGACACAATTCTGTAGCTGGGACCGAACCAATGATGTATCATTTAGATTACATTAGAGATACAGCCCTGAAAAAGGCCCTTCGGCCCACCGAGTCTGTGCCAAACATCAACCACCCATTTATACTAATCCTACACTAATCCCATATTCCTACCAAACATCCCCACCTGTCCCGATCGTTCCCTACCACCTACCAATTTACCTATCAACCTGCAAGTCTTTTGGCTTGTGGGAGGAAACCAGAGCACCCGGAGAAAACCCACGCAGACACAGGGAGAACTTGCAAACTCCACACAGGCAGTACCCGGAATCGAACCCGGGTCCCTGGAGCTGTGAGGCTGCAGTGCGAACCACTGCGCCACTATGCCACTATGCCGCCCTATATTTAGTTTACATTGTTTCGCCACCTACTTCCTCCCCAAATGTCTCACTTCACACTTCACTGTGTTACATTACATCTGCCATGTTCCTGCCCATTTCACCAGTCAGTCTCTGTCCTCCTGAAGTCTGTTACTATCCTTCTCAATGTTTATTCACATTTCTGAGCTTCCGTCCATCTGAAAATTATCCCGTCTGCACACAACGCAACGGCAATAACAAGCAGCAACAGTGATCCCGACTGTGACACTGGGGAACCCCACAGTGTACTTCCCTCCAGACTGAACAATAACCATTCTCCAATCCTCTCTGCTTTCTGTCACTGTGCTAATTTACTGCTTGCTGGCATTGTAAATAAAAGAATAGTCTCCCATTTATGGAACGTTTTTCATGACCACTGCATGTCCCAAAGTGACTTCCAATTAATGAATACTTCTGAACACTTAGTCAGTTTCATAATGTAGGAAACAGGGCAGCCAATTTCTACACAGCAAGATCCCACAAGTAACAATGTGATGATGATCAGATCTGTTTTTGTGATGTTGATTGAAGGGTAAATTGTGACCAGGACACTGGGGAGAATTCCCCTGTTCTTCGAAATAATCCCATGGGATCCTTAACATCCAAATGGGAGGGCAGCCGGGGCCTTGGTTTAACGTTTTATTCGATATATGGCACCTCTGACAGTGCAACACTCCCTTCGTACTGCACTACAGTGTCAGCCTTGATTCTTGTGATCAAGTCCTGCAGTGACACTTGATCCTAGAAGCTTGCCACTGAAAGGGGAGAGAGCTACAAACTGAGCCGCGGCTGACATTGGCCCTTTAATCCCATGTGTTTCTAATTTGGTAACACGGCTGCTATGTGTTACTTTATCAAACGCCTGGTGAAAGGATAGGAATATTGTGAAAGTACAGGCAGCTACAATCATAGAAACATAGAATACCACAGTCATAATGAGGTCATTCGACCCATCAAATCTGTGCTGGCCCTTTCAAAGAGCCATCCAGTTAGTCCCACCCCCTGGCTCTTTCACTATTTCCTTGCATTTTTCTCTGCTTCAGATATTATCCATTTCCCTTTTGGGATCTACTATTGAATCTGAATCCATAAGCCTATCAGACTGTGCATTCCAAATCCAAACCACTCAGAAACACAAATCCCCATATCTGCTTCTTTTACCAATCACCTTAAATCTGTGTCTCTGGTTAACGGCCCCTTGGACAGTGGAAACAGTTTCTCTTTATTTAATTTATCTAAACCCTTCCTAATGTTAAAGACCTTAATCAAATCTCCTCTGAAAGTTCTCTGCTCTAAGGTGAACGACACCGGCTACATAACTGTAATCCCTCATGCCTGCACAAATTCTAGTAAAACAGTTCTATCCCCTCTCCGAAGGCTCCATATCCTTCCTAAAGTGTGGTTTCTGGTATTTGATACAAGTCTCCAGGTGGAACCGAACTAGTATTTTCTATCTGCTTCACATAATGTCCTTGCTTTTGTTCTTTTTTCCTCTGTTTATCAAACCTAGGATCCCACATATTTATTAACGGTTTCGTTAATCTTTCCTACCACCTTCAAAGATTTGTGCACAAACACCCCAGGTGTCTCTGTTATTTCACCACCTTTATAGTTGTATCATTTTACTTGTATTGTCTGTCCTCTTTCGTCCTTCGAAATTGTATCACAACACACATCAGCAAAGCCAAATAAATATTGAGAAGATTGAAGCCATTTTTTTCTATCTCCGTTCCAAACATTTCCTATCTCGATCCTTCTGCTTTGTAAATGTTTGAGAGCAAGCCAAACTGTTCACAAACTTGGTTACATAGTTCACCTTGAGATGTCTTGAGATGAAATTCCGACCAAATATTCACACCATCAGTAAAACGGCCTATTTTCAGCCTCATTGGAGTTGCATAGCTGGTTAAAGAGGAAATTAACGTAATCGTGAGGAAGGATATTAGCTCTGACGATGTCGAATATGTATGGGTAGAGCTGAGAAACACTAATGGACAGAAAACGTTCGTGGGGGTTGTATATAGACCCCACAAACTGTAGTGGTGATGTTGGGAATGGCATTAAACAGGCAATTAGAGATGCATGCGATAAAGGAATATCTGTAATTATGGGTGAGTTTAATCTGCTTATAGATTGGACAAATCAAATTGGTCACAATACTGTAGAGGAGGAATTCCTGGAGTGTATACGAAATGGTTTTCTGGACCAATACGTTGAGGAACCAACTGGAGAACAGGCCATCCTAGATTGGGTATCGATTAATGAGAGAGGAATAATTGACAGTCTAGTTGTGCGAAATCCCTTGGGGATGAGCGGCCATAATATGATAGAATTCTAATTCAACGTGGAGAGTGACCTAGTTGATTCTGAGACTAGGGTCCTGAACCTTAATAAAGGAAACTACGAAGGTATGAGGCTCGAGTTGGCTATGATAGATTGGGAAACGTTACCTAAAGGGATGACGGTCGATCGGCAATGGCAAAAATTCAAAGAGTGCATGGATGAACTGCAACAATTGTTTATTCCTGTCTGGCGCAAAAGTAAAACGGGAAAGGTAGCCAAACCATGGCTTACACGGAAAATTAGAGATAGCATTATATCCCAGGAAGACGCATACAAATTTGCCAGAAAAAAACAACAGACCAGGTGATTGGGAGCAGTTTCGAATTCAGCAAAGGAGGACCAAGGGATTGATTAAGAAGGGGAAAATAGTGTCCGAGAGTAAGCTTGTGGGGAACATAAAAACTGATTGTAAAAGTTTCTATAGCTATGTGAAGAGGAAAAGATTGGTGAAGACAAAAGTAGGTCCCTTACAGTCAAACAGGGGAATTTATTATGGGGAACAAATAAATGGCTGACCAACCAAATGGATACTTTGGTTCTGCCTTCACAACGGAGAACACAAATATCATACCAGAAATGTTGGAGAACACAGGGTTTAGTGAGAGAGAGAGGAACATAAGGAAATCAGTATTTGTAGAGAAATGGTGTTGGGGAAATTGATGGGATTGAAGGCCGATAAATCCCCAGGGCCTGATAGTATGCTTCCCACAGTACTTACGGAAGTGGCTTTAGAAAAAGTGGAAGCATTGGTAGTCATCTTCCAAGATTCTATAGACTCCTGAACAGTTCCTATAGATTAGAGAGTAGCTAACATAACCCCACTGTTGAAAAAGGGAGGGAGAGAGAAAGCAGGGAATTATAGACCAGTCAGCCTGACATCGGTAGTGGGGAAAATTCTAGAGACCATTATCAAAGATTTTATAGCAGAGCACTTGGAGAACAGTGGTAGAATCGGACAGATCATGGATTTACGAAAGGGAAACCATGCTTGATAAACCTAATAAAATTCTTCGGGGGTGTAACTAGTAGAGTTGATGAGGGGGAGCCAGTGGACTTTCAGAAGGCTCTCGACAAAGTCCCACCTAAGAGCTTAGCGTGTAAAATTAACATGCATGTGATTGGGGGTAAAGTATTGTGATGAATAGAAAATTGGTTGGCAGACAGGAAACAAAGTGTAGGAGTAAACCGTTCTTTTTTCTGAATGGCAGGCAATGACTAGTGGGGTACCGCAGGGATCAGTGTTAGGACCCCAGCTATTCACAATAGACATTAATAATTTCGATGAGGGAACGAATTGTAATATCTCCAAATTTGCAGATTACACAAAACGGGGTGGGAGGGTGAGTTGTGAGGAGGATGCAGGGAGGCTTCAGGGTGATATGGACAAGTTGAGTGAGTGGGAAAATGCATGGCAGATGCAGTATAATGTGGATAAATGTGAGGTTATCCACTTTGGTAGCAAAAACAGGAAGGCAGTTTATTATCTGAATGGCTATAAACTCAGAGAGTGAAATATGCAACGAGACCTGGGTGTTCTCGTACACAAGTCGCTGAAGGTTAGCATGCAGGTGCAACAGGCGGTAAAAAAGGAAAATGGTATGTTGGCCTTCATAGTGAGAGGATTCGAGTACAGGAGCAGGGATGTCTTGCTGCAATTATACAGGGCCTTGGTGAGGCCACAGCGGCAATGTTGTGTGCAGTTTTGGTCTCCTTATCTGAGGAAGGATGCTCTTGCTATAGAGGGAGTGCAGCGAAGGTTTACCAGACTGATTCCTGGGATGGCGGGACTGACGTATGAGGAGAGATTGAGTCGGTTAGGATTAAATTCGCTGGAGATCAGAAGAACGAGGAGGGATCTCATAGAAACCTATAAAATTCTAACAGGGCTTGACAGGGTAAATGCAGGAAGGATGTTCCTGATGGTGGGGGAGTCCAGAACCAGGGGTCATAGTCTAAGGATACGGGGTAAACTTTTCAGGACTGAAATGAGGAGAAATTTCTTCACCCAGAGAGTGGCCAGCCTGTGTAAATCTGTCATCACGCCCATATCCAAGAGGAATTGGAAGATTCTGGCTAGTGCCTCTGCTATTCCCACCATTCCTTCCCTCAGCAACCCTCATACATCCCATCCAGACTCGGTAAATGGTCTACATTATTGTGGGACAAAAAGTGTTGGATTGAAAAGGGTTAACAGAATCTATTGGTTCCGTGACTGTAATTAATGTCAGTCTCCATCGATCCTAATTGTGTCACTGGAAGTTTTCCATTTTCTATTAATAAGGGGTACCTTTCAATGTGTTATAACATAGTGTCAGCGGGAAAATCAGCACTAACAGAGATCAGCAGCTCCAGAGAGAGATAGAGGATAGATCAGAATCTGAGGGCGATATATTGGAATGTTACAACAATTGTTCAGCATCTGAGAACAATGAATTGGAATGTTACAACAATGGGTCAGAATCTGAGAACAATAGATTGGAATGTTACAACAACGGACAGGAGTTTATCGTCGGAACTTTACTCTCTTTCTACATATTATGATTGGTTCTCATTAAACACTCGTATCGACCGCGCACTGAAGATTATTCAATACATTTACTATCCCATCCTGGCTTTATTGGTGTCCCTGGTAAGTCTCTCTATCTAGCTATTATTTCTATAAACCATGCTTAACTGCATTACTGCTCCTGTAATTTACTCTGCCCATCTTGCTGCCGTTGTTATTCCTGGTGAATATCTCCAGCTATTAGCTCTGTAAACCGCTGTGAACTGTATTACAAATTCCTGTCATTTACTCTCTCATCTTTGCTGCTGATGTTGTCTCTATTTCAGGCGAGGAGATCTGTAAACCCTGTTTCACTGAAATGTTTGTCTGCAATGTAAATTTTGGGAAGACTGAAGCCAACGTCATTGATCTCCATCACGAAGTCCATCCCCTATCTGTCAAATACAAACTTCACCCTGCCCAATATCTCAGCCCATCTGCTGCATAAACCCTCGTCCCTGTCACTGTTAAATTCACATTTGACTATTCCAATTCTATCCTGGTCACCCTCCCTGTTAAAAACCTCCATAAACCACAGCCCATCTAGAACTCTGATGCCTGTATCCTAACTCACACCAAATCCCGATCGCCCATCACCTCTGTTCTCACTGATCTACATTGGCTCCCGGTCTGGCAGCACCTGAATTTTAATATTCTCATTCTTGTGTTTGAACTCGCTCCATGCCCTTACCCCTCTAATTAGTCCCATTCCCATATACCTGAAAATCTTTTTATTTCAATCATTTCCAAATCTCCTTTTAAAGTGAATTTTTTCCCTTTGTATCTGATCTGATTCACGATTTTAGACTTCACAGCACTACTGGTGCTGACAGTGCAGAAGCTGTGATCCATAAAGAGATGTGAACTTCGAGTGCGGCCTGCTCAATACCCCATGCTGGGCAGAGCTCCAGCCCAGTTGTATCGTCTATGTGCTGTTAGTGTAGTCTTCACAGCCGGCCACTTCTAGTGTGGCCAGCACAGTGTCCCAATCTGGGCAGGGCTCCAGCTCAATCGTACCAGATATGTGTTGTTCCTTTGAGGGTGGGTCTGAATATGGTGTCGACCATCCATTCCGGCAGCTTTGATGTACGTCTTTGAAACTTGGTCTGTGCATGTCCACTGACCGCCTGTGTTATTCACTGTCAGCTGAACATACATTCAGCAGCACGAGGAACCCCCTCTAGTGTTATTTAAAAGGACTGGGCATCCAACTTACAAGTGAGGGGTTTTTGACATACTTCTGCCATTGTTAAGTTGATGGAGGTCCTGTGGATGGTTTTCTGGAGGTTGTGTTGTGAGCTGCTGCAGACATTCAGGGAAGACAGAGGATTTGGTGACCCAAGTCTGGACGAGGAATGGGGACTGTAGTTACAGTGTCTCTGGGTCTATGACAGGACCAACAAATGGAGCAGAGGCTGCAGAGAGGGGATGCTCTGTAAAAAGGGAGGAGGAGGGGACTCTGCCCTACCCACCCCGGGTTTTCCAAGAGCACTTTTCCTAAATGCACCTAACCCCGGAGCAGTGTGTGGGTGAATCTGATTCAATAAAGAGATGGTCACAGAGCTGTGTCACCTCCTGTAACACGACCTGGAGCCTCACACCAGGGTGAGGACGGAGCTGTCAGTGGCTGTTAAGGTCATAGTTTCATTGAACTTCTATTTATCTGGATCTTTCCAGAGAGGAGCAGAAGACATATCCAACATAGATTGACAGAGATTGATAGGGACATTTACGACACAGAAGGGGGCCATTCGGCCCCTCTGTGCCAGCTCTCTGTGGAACAATACAGTCAGTCCCACTCTCCCACTCAATACCCATATCCCTGCAATTTCATTTCCTTCATGTGCCCATCCAGTTTTCTTTTGAAATCATTGATTGTCTCAGCTTCCAGCACCCTCATGGACAGTGAATTCCAACTCATTACCATCCACTGTGTAAAAAGGTTCTTCCTTATATTACCCCTGCATCTCTTACCCAAAACCTTCCATCTGTGTCCCCTAGTTCAAATTTGATCAGTTGATGGGAACAGTTTTTCCCTGTCTATCTTTTCTAAGCCTATCATAATCTGGTACACCTCTATCAAATCTCTCTCAATCTCCTTTACTCCAGGGAGAACAACTCCATCTTCTCCAAACTATCCTTGTAACTAAACCATCCATCCCTGGAACCATTCTGGTAAATCTCCTCTGCACCCTCTCAAGGACCTTCACATCCTTCCTAAAGTGTGGTGACCAGAACTGGACACAGTTTTCTTGTTGGGGCCTAACCAAAGCTTTATAAAGTTTCAGCATAACTTTCCTCCTTTTGTATCTTTGCCTCTAATGATGAAGCCCATGATCTGATATGCTTTTCTAAACACTGTCCTATTATGTTCTGGCACATTCAAAGATCAATGCCTACGGAGCCCAAGGTCCCTCTGTTCCTGCACAATCTTTAGAACTGTGCCATTAAGTCTATATTGCCTTCCTATTCTTTCAGACAAAATAGATCACCTCACACACCTCTGTATTAAATTCCGCCTGCCATTTCTCTGTCCATTCTGCCAGCCCATCTATATCCTGTTGCAGGCGGTTTGCAGCATCCTCCCGTTCACCTGCTCCAAGATCGGAACATTTTGATATTCTACTCTGTATTCCAAGCTCTTAGCACTGACCATTGGGGAACATCACTGTCTACAATCCTCCAGTCTGAAAAACAACCATTTCCCACAACTCACACTTTTCTGTCCTTGACAAAATTTGATCCAATTGGATGCGAATGCATGAACTTCAATTTTGTTCGCCAAACTTTTGTGTGGTACTTTATCAAATAATTTCATAAAATCCATGTATACAACATCCACCACATTCCCTTCATCAAACCTCTCTGTTACTTCATCAAATAAATTTAATTAGTTCAGTCAAGCGTGATCTGTCTTTTAGAAATCCGTGCTGACAATGCTTACATTACACAAACCTCTCCAAGTGTGTGTTGTCCTTTTTCCCTGATTATAGTTTCTAAAACCTTAATCACCACTGATGTTAAACTAACTGACCAGCAGTTGCGAGGCCTGTGCCTTGTCAATTGATAATTCTGGGAGGTGAGGGTGATCATCTATGTCATCATTTCTCCCTCAGCAGGGAGAAGCAGGATGAGAGATCCCGTGGCTTTGTCAGGATAGCGGGATTCCTAATGGTGTAGGCGGCTCTGCGGGGTCCCCATGTCAATGGGGAGAGGTGCAGGAACTGAAAGAACTCTCACTCCATTAAAGTGCATTTGGTGTGTGAGCATGCCCAGTACATCGTCCCTTTCCCACCATGAATCCCAGATTCTCCACCATTACACCCATCTGAGACGCTCCGTCACAGTGTTCCCTTGGTCACCATCCTGCAGTAAAAAACACCAACAAAAACCTTTTCATTAACATCTTTATCCAACGTATTCAATTATACAAACAAAACTGAGCGATTCACCATTGTGTATTCCCTTAGTGCCGGTCTTATGGGGTCCCTCGACTCGCCCAGTGCTTCTACACAATGTTTCCCCAATGACTGCAGCATGGCTGGTGGAAGGCTGCTGATCTTCACTGGTGGAGACTGCAGATGGCCTTGCAGGACGTCCTCGAGCAGCTCTGGGCCTTGAGGGATCGGATTCAGACTGCACCACCTCGACATGGACAGCAGCAGCCTGGGATGGCTGATGGGTAACAACAAGGACACTGGTGTAGTGACAGTGAAGTGAGAACAAATACTGTCATCCTGAGAGAGGACAGCAGGTTCATGCTCCACGGAGACACTCTCACTCCCACGGGGCGACACATCAGTAATCCTAGTAATCCACTGGATCACAGATTGCTGGACTGCTGTGAGAGCCTGCAAACCCCTTTGAACACTGAGATCCACAGCCATGATGACAGCAGTCTGATCCTGCCTGGCAGCAAGCATGGATCTCATGTCCTCAATCTGAGCTTCCATTGCAGCACTGAGACGTTGAGTGTCTGCCGTCTGTGCTGCAGTGGAAGCTGAGACAATGTTCACCAGACACTGTATCAGGGCTAAGTCCGCTACTGCTGTCATGGAGTTAGTGACCGCATCCACAGGGGAAAGTATGGGCTTCAAGCACTGTGCAATGTCCTGCTCCATGTTGGAGCCGGACTCCTCCATGTGCCTTGACAGTAATAACAGACTGTCTAACAGGCCTGTCAATGGACAAAGTATCTCAGTGTACATGTCGATCAGCATTCTCCTGTGTGCTGTTCCAGCAATGTTCACATCTGAGTCCTGTGTATTATAACACGTTTGTGACCTCACCCTCTGGTGATCTGACACATGAGCTATCCTTTCCCCCTGGCCTGGCTGCACCTCACACGTGCTCGGTGACTCACCACCTGCAGATTCCGACTCTATACCAGCCTCTAAGGTCCACACAGTGTAAGTATTTGATCTGATGACTATGAGTATCAGACCAAGTGATGGGGTTTCACCACCAGTGCTGTACTGCTCTCTCTCTCTGTCTCCTGGATCTGCTGTGACTGGGAAGCTGGCAGTTTTGGGTAGTGATTGGAAAGTATAAAATCAGATGGGGAGGGTTGGGGTGAGGGATTGGGGGTAGGTTGGAAAGCAGGAAGTTCATGGTCCCACCATCTGCAGCTTGTACATCATCTCAGACAGCAGGACGAGGGGCAGTTGGGAGTTAAGAAGAGACATAAGGCCGGAACATAGCATCATCCTGAATACTCTTGGTGATGCTGGATGCTATGGGCTCTGTCACAGTCGGTCCCATGATGTGCCGAACCATCTCCTCCCTCAGGCTCAGGGGATGACGGTCTGCCTGGTTCCCGCCGGTTCACTGCTGCTCCCTGTAATTGTCGGCCACCATGTTCTGTCAGAGAAAGGGCAGAATGTCAGTGATTGTGTTGCTCTGTGTTTGGGTGATGTCCTTGGCACAGTTGAATAGCTGCAGGAATGTGGAGGCAGGGAGAGGTGGGTGTGAAGCTGGTATAAGTGTAATGTGTGTGAAGGTGAGATGGAGTATGTGAATGTTAGGTGTGAGTCCTGAGTGTTAGGGACTACTGATGGGTGAGTGATTGGGGTGTGGTACATTGAGCAGTGTGAAAGGTTGGTGATGTTGGGGGTAGGAGAAGCCATGTGGAGATGAATTATCTGACATTGTGTGACCCGTGTGAACTCATTAAACTTCTTCTTGCTCTGCTGCCAGGTTCTTAGGGCCAGACCTCTTGCATTGACCTCCCTGGCCACCTACTCCCATTCCATTCGGTGGACGTTGCTTGAGGGTCTCCAGCCCACTCCACGAAAACATGGCCTCTCTCCTTCTGTCACCCACCATAACTAAGGCCTCCAACACCACATCCGTGAACAACAGAGCCCTCTCTCTGTCGTAGTATTCCATTTGCCTTGTCTCCAATTGCAGCATTCCCAATCAGCAACAGCAGCCTCCTGTGATTCAGTACAACTTCCCGTTAAGAGGGACAGACTGCCTTGAAGAGCTGAAGCCGGGCTGAAACACGAGCCAGCCTCACACACAGTAAGACCCCTGTTACACTTGCAGACAGACAGCAGCGCGGGTCGCTTTGTGGTGTACGTAGAATGCATGGAAATGAGGAGGCAGCAGGATGTTTGTGTGTCACCTGTCTCAACAGGAACGGGGACGGGCAAATCATGACTCCTCTGCTGAAAAAGTGATGCAAACACGATTTTTTCGCACTTCCTCTTGACCTTTCCTTTTTTCACGTTTTTTCTCTCTCTCACTTATTCACTTCACTCTCTGCCTCTTGCTCATGGAATTAGAGATTGGCGCAGCACAGAAAGAGGCTATTCGGCCCATTGCGTCAGTACTGTCTCTTTGAAAGAGCTGTCTAATTAGCTCCTCTCCCAACCTCTTTCCCCAGACTCATGTTGCCAATGTGGAAAAACCTTTCCTTCAATCTCAGTTTCTCCCTCTTGCAGCAGTCACACAGCTTCCAGCCTCTTCACACAGCCACAGTCAGCTGAACCTCGTTAACTACTCAGCACCTCCAATTAGGCAGCAGCCAACCCCAGTGCTGTACCTGTCCTTGGAGTATTTAATGGGGGACAGTGTAGAGTGAGCTTTATTCTGCATCTAAGCCGTGCTGTACCTTTCATGGCAGTGTTTGATGGGCACAGTGTAGAGTGAGCTTGACTCTGCGTCTAACCTGTACTGACTCTGCCACAAACATTTGTTCATCTAAAACTCTGCTGCCTGTATCTAAACTCAAAGCAAGTCCCGTTCATCCATCAGTCCAGTGCTCGTTGACCTACATTGGCCCCTGCTCTGGCAATATCTTGATTTTAAAACTCTCATCCTCATGTTCAAACCTAACTCATTCTGAAATGCCCAGTGATGAAACTACCTCATCAAAATACTAAATGTTATTTTGTTTGTTAGAACCACAGGGACTGCAGTGGTTCAAGATTCACCATTCTCTCATGGTAACCAGGGATGGGGAAGTAATGCTGGCCTTGTCAGTATCACCCATATCCTGAGAACAAATAGGCAGGAAATAAAATAGGAATAAAATCAATGAGTTTGAAATTGACCGATTGAAACCAGGCGAGGTCTGTGATCAAAGTGAGACGTCATAACCGAATAAACAAATTGTCAACACCATTTATCTCACCAGCCCCTTGTGTTTGTCTTTCTGCTGTTGTCTTCATCAGAAAACAAGTAACAATTAATCTCGGGATTAAAAACTGCTGAATGTCAATTGTGCACATGAGATACGTACTCAATGGATTCTGTTATCAGACAGTCAGAGAATTACACAGCACAGGAGGAGACTATTTAACATATCGTACCAGTTCCAGCTCTTTGAAGGAGATTTGCAATCATTCCTCTCCCCTGTTCTTTTCTCCCAGTCCAGTAAATCACCCTGTTAGTATTGATCCAATTCCCGACTGAAAGTTTCTGTTAAATCTGCTTCCACAATCCTTTCAGGAACTGCATTCTAAATCATAAACACTAGCTGTGTAAAGAAATGAAAATCTCCTCATCTCTCCTCTGTTTGTTTGTTAATTAACATTAAACTGTGTTCCCTGGTTACTTACCCTTCATCCAGTCAAACCAGATTCTCTTTATTTATTCTAGCAAAACACATCATCATTTTCAGCCCCTCTATTAACTCTCCCTTTTAGCTTCTCTGCTCTACGGAGAACAATCCCAGCTTCTCTCCACATAACTGAACTCCCTCATCCCTGTTACCATTCTAGTATATCACCGAGGCACCATCTCCAAGGCCTTGGAATCTTCATAAAGTGTGGTGTCCAGAATTGGACACAATATCTCAGCTGAGGCTCAAACATTCATTTCTAGCCTTAGCAGAATGTTCTTGTGGTTTTTTAAATTCTTTGCTTCTAGTTATAAAGCTAATGATCCCGGATGCCTTTTTAAAATCTTCACAACTTGTCCAGCCACCATTGAAGATTTGTGTACATACGCACCCAGTCTCTGTGCTCCGGTACCATCTTTTAAATGGTGCAGTTTAGTTTCTATTCACTCCCCTTATTCTCCCTCACAAAATAATCACTTCCCCAATTCTATGTGTTAAATTTCATTCACCATGTGTATTCTCATTTCACCATCTGACTGTCCATGTCCTCCTGAAGCAGCTACTATCCTTCACACTGGTTACTACATTTATAATTTTCCTGCCTTATGCAAATGTTGAGACTCTGCTCTTCACACGTAAGTCTTTGTCATGCATCTATTTATCTATATGTCAGGAAGAGTACTGGTTCTAATACTGACCCCTGAGAAATTGCACTGTATGCTTCCCCTCCTCCACCAGTCTAAATAATGACTGTTCACTACTTCTCTCTGCTTTCTGTCCCTGAGTCAGTGTCATATCCACACTATCACTGTCACATTAATCCATGTGTTCCATTTTCATAACAAGTCTATGAAATGTCATTTGATCACAGGCCTTTTGAAAGTCTGTTCACATAAGTGTATATACATAATTGCATATGCATGTGCAGGGGTGGAAGATGTTGGTATGGTTCTTAATGAACACTTCGTGTTTCACGTTACGAAAGAGGGGTATGATGCAGATATTGTAGCTAAGGAGGAGGAATATGAAGTATTTGATGTGATATACTTAGGGAGAGAGGAGGTATTAATGGGAATAGCATCCTTGAAAGTTGATAAGTCACCAGATCCAGATAAAATGCATCCTATGCTGTTAAAACAAGCAAGAGAAGAAATAGCAGAGGGTTTGGCCATCATTTTCCAGTCCTCACTGGGTACAGGTGTGGTGCCAGAGGATTGGAGTACTGTTAACATTGAACCTCTGTTTATAAAGGGACCCCAGGGTTAGAATGAAAAATTACAGGCCAGTCAGTCTAACCTCAGTAGTGGACAAATTATTGGAATCTATTCTGAGAGACAGGATAAACTGTCTCTTAGAAAGGCATAGGCTAATCAAGGATATTCAGCATGGATTTGTTAAGGGACGCTCTAGTTTGACCACCTTGATTGAATTTTTTGAAGAAGTAACAAGGAAGATAGATGAGGGTAGTGCAGTTCATGTGGTCTACATGGATTTAAGCAAGGCTCTTGACAAGGTCCCACATGGCAGACTGGTTAAAAAAAAATAAAATCCCATGGAATCCAGGGAAATAAAGCAAGGTTGATACAAAATTGGCTCATTGGCAGGAAACAAAGGGCAATTGTTGATGGGTGTTTTATTGACTGGAAGTCTGTTTCCAATATAATAAAAGCAAGATACTGCAGATGCTGGAAATCTGAAACAAAAACAAGAAATGCTGGAATCATCAGCAGGTCTGGCAGCATCTGTGGAAAGAGAAGCAGAGTTAACGTTTCGGGTCAGTGACCCTTCCTCGAAACCCCGGACTGTTTCAGACAGACCTTCGGACTGTTTCCAATGGTGTTCCACAGGGCTCAGGACTGAGTCCCCTGCTTTTTGTGGTATATATTAATGACTTGGACGTAAATGTAGAAGCATGATCAAGAGGTTTGCAGATGACTCACAGATTTGCCGTGTGGTGGATAGCGAGGAGGATTGCTGTAGGTTGCAGGAAGATATCGATGGCAGAAAAGTGGCAAATGGGATTCCAACTGATTAAGAATGAGGCGATGCAAATTGAGGAGGTCAAACAAAGCAAAGGGATGCACGATTAATGGGAAATTACTGGGAAGTGTAGAGGAAGTGAGGGAACTTTGGAGTCAATGTCCACAGATCCCCGAAGTAGCTGGACAGGTTGATTAGGTGGTTAAGAAGGCATACGGAATCCTTCCCTTTATTAGCTGAGGTATAGAATACAAAAGCAAGGAGGTTATGCTGGAACTGTATAACTCTTTGGGTAGACCATAACTTGAGTATTTTTGTGCAGTTCTGGTCACCTCATTACAGAAAGGATGTAATTGCATTCGAGAGGGCACAGAGGAGATTTACGAGGATGTTGCCAGGACTGGAAAAATGCAGCTATGTGGAATGATTGGATAGGCTGGGCTTGTTCTTCTTGGAACAGAGAAGGCTGAGGGGAGATCTGATTGAAATGTATATATTTTTAGGGGCCTGGATAGAGTGGAGGTGAAGGGTATAATCGCATTAGCAGAGAGATCAGTGATGAGGGGGCATAGATTTAAAATGATTGATGGAAAGATTAGAGGGGAGTTGAGGAAACACCTGTTCACCCAGAAATAGGAAATTGGCTCAGTGGCAGGAAACAAAGGGTAATTGTTGACGGGTATTTTAGAGTCAGGAGGGATGTTTCCAGTGGCGTTCCACAAGGCTCAGGACTGGGTTCCCTGCTTTGGTGTGAGTCTGGAACTCACTGCCTGAAAGGGTAGTTGAGGCAGGAACACTCAACCCATTCAGAAGGAGTCTGGATATGCAGCTCAGGTGCCACAATCTGCAGGGTTATTGGCCAAATGCTGGATGGTGGGATTAGAATAGTGGATCGTTTATCGGCTGGCACAGCAATAACGTTCCAACTGGCCTCTTTCTGTGCCTTAACCCGACAATGATTCTCTGATTCCATTACACGAAACATGCTATTCTCATTAACACTCACAGTTCTGTCCTCAACGAACTCGATTAAGATTAGAAAATGATTTTCCATTAACCTATCTATGCTCCTTGTCATTTATTAATCATGATTTTAGAGGCAAGAAATACATTGTGCTGGGTTACGGACTCCAGAAGTTTCCAACTATCAACATTAGGCTGACTGGTCAGTAGTTACAGGGTTTGTCCAACCTTTCCTCTTTTTAAATAGGGTGTAACATTTACAGCCTTCTAGTCCTCTGTCACCAATTCCAAATCAAAGGAGAATTCGAAGATTCTGGCCAGTGCCGCTGTGTTTCCACAATTCCTTTCCTCATTAAATCTCAGATATCCCATCCAGACCAAATAAATGTTCTACTTTATTGTGGTACAAAAAGGTTTAGATTGAAATGAGTTAACTGAACCTGTTTGTTCAGTGACTGTAGTTAATGTCCGTCTCCATGGACCCTAATTGTGTCACTGGGAGGCTTTCCATTGTCTATTAATATGGGGCTCCTTTCAATGTATTATCCCATTATGTCAGCGGGAACATAACAGAGATCAGCAGCTCCAGAGAGAGGGAGAGGATAGATCAGAATCTGAGAACAAGAGATTGGAATGTTACAACAATGGGTCGGAATCTGAGAACAAGAGAGTGGAATGTTACAACAATGGGTCAGAATCTGAGAACAATAGATTGGAATGTTACAACAATGGGTCAGAATCTGAGAACAATAGATTGGAATGTTACAACAATGGGTCAGAGTCTGAGAACAATAGATTGGAATGTTACAACAATGGGTCAGAATCTGAGAACAATAGATTGTAATGTTACAATAATGGGCAGCAGGAGTTTCTCCTTTTGGTTTTACTGGCTCACTGCAGATTATTACTGGATAACATTAGAAGAGCGGATCGTTTGTGCTCTGAAGATGATTCAATCGATTTATTATCCCATCCTCGCTATTATTGGTGTCCCTGGTAAGTCTCTGTATCCAACTATTAGACTCATAAGCCATATTTCAATGATTTAGTGTTCTCGTAATTTATATCGTGAGCAGACTGAAACCATTATCTTCGGTTTCTGTCGCAAATTATATTCCCCATCCACGATCTGCATCCCCCTCGCTGGCCATTGTCTGAGGCTGAACCAGGAAGTTAACAACCTCTGCTATTTAATGCTGAGCTGACTTCATACCCGTGTTCTTTCCATCTCCAACCCTGCCTATTGTTGCAGCCAGGTGAAGAGGGGTCACAGTATCTCCTCTTGCACTTCCTCTTATTTGACCGCAATAGGGTTTGTCCTTTCTAAAGAGCGGATGTGGTAACCATCTCAGTGAGTATTTTCCCATTTCCCGTTGGTGTGATGGTAAAGGAACCAATCGTACTGGTTCTCTAGAGTTGAAACAGGAAAGAGGTGAGTTTATTATACTTAGCAATCTAAACTGTATCTAAATACAACCATTAAAAAATACACCACACATTTACGCACACACTCACACGAGAATCATATGCAAATAGATTACAGAGTGAGAATTACATTTGTGATTGGATTGGAGTCCTAAATAATTTTTAAAAAAATACTCATTCTGTGAGGTTGGATCATTCGGTAGTCTTCTGGCTGAAGTTATATTCTTGAAGTCTTTGGATGGTCAAAGTGCCCTTTGTGGCTGACCCACGTGGCTCAGGGTTTTCTTGGAGGCAGACTTGTGGGTGGCTTTCTTCCCCTGGTGTATCTGTCTGTAGTAATCTGTAGGCTTGGAGGGCTCACAGCCGCACGTGGTCTTCAAACTTGTGAAGTTATCCGGACAGAGAGATGGAGAGAGGGAAAGGGGGACACAGCCCTTCGGCTTCTGCACAGTTTGAATCACTGGCTTGTCTGTCTTTGTCCAGGGGCAACTCCCAGCTTTCACATAGATGACAGAAGGCCTCCTGACTGCCTCACTGCATTTGCTGGACCCTTATTAAGAGATTCAAAGTTAGGAACTTCTATCTCCCCAGGTTTCAGGATACCAGTATTTACACTTGGAGGAGTTTGCTCTTTTAAAGTCAATTTGTCAGGATGTCCTTGCATACCGTGTTAATGAATGTAATCTTAGGTAATTCAGTAAATAGAGAAAGCCAATGTTTTGGATACAGGCTCATCAGACATGTGTCTCCTGTTGCCTCTGGAATGTGAAAAGGTGTTTCAGATGCCAATTGCGGTGGCCATCTTGGCTGCCAGTTTTTTCAAGGTTAGCTGCAGGATTTTTTCCATTAAAAGATTACTGTAAGTGTCTAATCGATGAATTAAAATTCCTCATTGGGCATATTGTGTTATCTTGACACCGCTGCAGCACATGGAAAGAAATGTGATAATAGGAACATTTTATTCCACAATTGTGAGAAGAAATAGAAGGAAACACAAATTCATTCTCAATAATCACTTCTCAAATTCAAACATTAATCTTAGAATTACTGCAGCTGACATTGTCTATTACAGTTGTGCTGATTTAATTTTTTGGTGTTTTGTCTGGGATGATGATGTGTCGGGTTCGACCTTTTTTTTCTCTCCTGCAATGAAGCTTTCACCATTCAGGTTCCTGTCGAAACTTCCTCCCTAAACTGACAATGTGTAATAAATTGGTTTTTTTATTGGGTTTGTTTAGCTTTCGGTTTGAGACCTGATCATTGGAGTCTTCAGTGGGTAGATCCACACTGACCTCACTTTTAGCTTCTGGTGAGGTACACAAATGCTGTTTATTTTAGGGTATTTTGCCCTCACTTTTCCATTTTCTATAGGGAGCATCATTTTTTTCTGATCTGCAACATGTCCTCTGGGACATTAGTGCTCGCAAGTGTCTGTCCAGATTTCACTTCACTCTACTGTGGCACTTCGACTAGGTGAGGCATCACCCTCAGCATCGGCTTGCCTTTTTTGGAACCTACCTTGCCCTTGCAGCTTTCTGTAAATGCTGTTAGCAGCCTTTTTGGGGTGCCTTTTTTGGGTTGTATTTAAAGAGGAGAGCGTGTGGTCTAATTTATCTAACATTTCAGGGTTGCCTAATCGGAGACTAGGGGATTCCAGTTGAGATTCCTCATGGCCCTCTTCGAACCTGTCCTCACTGTCCTTTTCAAGCCTCCCCTTTTGAATGTCTGAAAGATCTGTGCATGTCTGTCCCCTCCAAAGCCTTTGCTTTTTTCCTTTGATCTGGGGTGTCAATTAAATAATTTACCTGACTATTCCTTTTGCCACTCGGAATGGACCACCGAACTGGGCTTTTAGGGATTCACTCTGCAGTGGGAGTAGTAACAATACATGGTCTCTGTCCTGAAATGTTCCAGCCTTGGCATTTCAGTCTGATTACCTTTTCATAGCTGCCTGGGAGGTCTTTAGGCGTTACTGAGCCAAGGCACAGGCCCTCGTGAGCCACTTCCAGAGCAAGGAAATGTAGTCTAGCAAGGAAGTGTGATCCCTCTGCCCCAAAAACTTCTCCTTGATTAGTTTAAGAGGACCTCTCATCTCGTGTCCATAAACTAATTCAAAGAGACTAAAGCCAGTGGACTCAGTGGATAAGTCCCTGGGAACCAACAGGAGAAATCCCAGCCCTTTGTCCCAGTCATGGGGTTGCTCATAGCAGTATGGCCTGATCATTGTCTTTCAGGTCCGGTGGTGCCGCTCCAAAGCCCCCTGTGACTGTGGGTGGCAGGCTGAGGACTTGCACTGGGTTATGGCCAGATTACCGATGACCTTTTCAAACATACTGGACATAAAATGTGTGCCCTGTTCCATCTGGATCTCAGCAGGCACCCCATATCGGGTAAAAAATTGGGTTAACCCCTCCACCACTACCTTGGCAGAGATAGTTCTTCGGAAGAATGGCCTTTGGGAATCGGGTCACCACATCCATAATGGTGAGAAGATACTGGTAATCCCGTTTTGTTTTCAGCTGGTGTCCCACACAATCCACTAGCACTCTGCTGAAGGGTTCCCCAAAAGCTGGTATGGCAATGAGGGGTGAAGGTTTTATTGCATTTTGGGGCTTCCCCACAACCTGGCAAATGTGACCAGTTTCACAGAACTCCACCACATCTTTGTGGAGTTGTGGCCAGTGAAGATGCTGTCTTATGCGGGCTTCGATTTTTCATATACTGACATGTCCAGTCGTTGGAAGTTCGTGGGCCATTCTGAATATTTCTTAAAGGGCACTGGCAAAAATAACTTGGTTTAAAGTGTGCCTACTTCAACGCCAGGAGCATCCGGAATAAGGTGGGTGAACTTGCAGCATGGGTTGGTACCTGGGATCTCGATGCTGTGGCCATTTCGGAGACATGGGTAGAGCACAGACAGGAATGGATGTTGCAGTTTCCGGGATTTAAATGTTTCAGTAAGAACAGAGAAGATGGTAAAAGGGGGGGGGGGGAGGGTGTGGCATTGTTAATCAAGGAGAGTATTACGGCGGCAGAAAGGACGTTTGAGGACTCGTCTACTGAGGTTGCATGGGCCGAGGTTAGAAACAGGAGAGGAGAGGTCACCCTGTTGGGAGTTTTCTATAGACCTCCGAATAGTTCCAGAGATGAAGAGGAAAGGATAGCGAAGATGATTCTCGACAGGAGCGAGAGTAACAGGGTAGTGGTTATGGGGGACTTTAACTTTCAAAATATTGACTGGAAGTACCATAGTTCGAGTACGTTAGATGGGTCAGTTTTTGTCCAGTGTGTGCAGGAGGGTTTCTGACACAGTATGTAGACAGGCCAACCAGGGGCGATGCCACATTGGATTGGTACTGGGTAATGAACCCGGCCAGGTGTTTGATTTTGATGGAGGTGAGCACTTTGGTGATAGTGATCACAATTAGGTTAGGTTTACCTTAGCGATGGGCAGGGACAGGCATATACAGCAGGGCAAGAATTATAGCTGGTGGAAAGGAAATTATGATGCGATTGGGCAAGATTTAGGATGCGTAGGATGGGGAAGGAAACTGCAGGGGATGGGCACAATCGAAATATGGAGCTTATTCAGGGAGCAGCTACTGCGTGTCCTTGATAAGTATGTACCTGTGAGGCAGGGAGGAAGTTGTCGAGCGAGGGAGCCATGGTTTACTAAAGAAATTGAAGTGCTTGTCAAGAGGAAGAAGAAGGCTTATGTTAGGATGAGACGTGAAGGCTCAGTTAGGGCGCTTGAGAGTTCCAAGCTAGCCAGGAAGGATCTAAAGGGAGAGCTAAGAAGAGCAAGGAGAGGATACGAGAAGTCATTGGCGGATAGGATCAGGGAAAACCCTGAGGCTTTCTATAGGTAGATCAGAAATGAAAGAATGACTAGAGTTAGATTAGGGCCAATCAAGGATAGCAGTGGGAAGTTGTGTGTGGAATCAGAGGAGATAGGGGAAGCGTTAAATGAATATTTTTCGTCAGTATTTACAGTAGAGAAAGAAAATGTTGTCGAGGAGAATACTGAGATACAGACGACTTGGCTAGATGGGATTGAGGTTCACAAGGAGGAGGTGTTAGCAATTTTGGAAAGTGTGAAAATAGATACGTCCCCTGGGCCAGATGGGATTTATCCTAGGATTCTCTGGGAAGCCAGGGAGGAGATTGCAGAGCCTTTGTCCTTGATCTTTATGTCGTCATTGTCGACAGGAATAGTGCCGGAAGACTGGAGGATTGCAAATGTTGTCCCCTTGTTCAAGAAGGGGAGTAGAGACAGCCCTGGTAATTATAGACCTGTGAGCCTTACTTCGGTTGTGAGTAAAATATTGGAAAAAGTTATCAGAGATAGGATTTATAATCATCTTGAAAAGAATAAGTTCATTCGCGATAGTCAGCACGGTTTTGTGAAGGGTAGGTCGTGCCTCACAAACCTTATTGAGTTTTTTGAGAAGGTCACCAAGCAGGTGGATGAGGGTAAAGCAGTGGATGTGGTGTATATGGATTTCAGTAAGGCTTTTGATACGATTCCCCACGGTAGGCTATTGCAGAAACTACGGAAGTATGGGATTGAAGGTGGTTTAGTGCTTTGGATCAGAAATTGGCTAGCTGAAAGAAGACAGAGGGTGGTGGTTGATGGCAAATCTTCATCCTAGTGTTTAGTTACGAGTGGTGTACCGCAAGGATCTGTTTTGGGGCCACTGCTGTTTGTCATTTTTATAAATGACCTGGATGAGGGTGTAGAAGGGTGGGATAGTAAATCTGCGGATGACACGAAGGTCGGTGGAGTTGTAGATAGTGCCGAAGGATGTTGTAGGTTACAGAGGGACATAGATTGGCTGCAGAGCTGGGCTGAGAGATGGCAAATGAAGTTTAATGCGGAAAAGTGTGAGGTGATTCACTTTGGAAGGAGCAACAGGAATGCAGAGTACTGGGCTAATGGGAAGATGCTTGGCAGTGTGGATGATCAGAGAGATCTTGGTGTCCAGGTACATAAATCCCTGAAAGTTGCCACCCAGTTTAATAGTGCTGTTAAGAAGGCATGTGGTGTGTTAGCTTTTATTAGTAGGGGGATCGAGTTTCGGAGCCACGAGGTCATGCTGCAGCTGTACAAAACTCTGGTGCAGCCGCACCTGGAGTATTGCGTGCAGTTCTGGTCACCGCATTATAGGAAAGATGTGGAAGCTTTGGAAAGGATGCAGAGGACATTTACTAGGATGTTGCCTTGTATGGAGTGAAGGTCTTACGAGGAAAGGCTGAGGGACTTGTGGTTGTTTTCGTTGGAGAGAAGGAGGAGGAGAGGTGACTTAATAGAGACATATAAGATAATCAGAGGGTTAGATAGGGTGGATAGTGAGAGTGTTTTTTTCCTCGGATGGTGATGGTAAACACGAGGGGACATAGCTTTAAGTTGAGGGGTGATAGATATAGGACAGATGTCAGAGGTAGTTTCTTTACTCAGAGAGCAGTAGGGGCGTGGAACGCCCTGCCTGCAACAGTAGTGGACTCGCCAATTTTCCGGCATTTAAGTGGTCATTGGATAGACATATGGATGAAAATGGAGTAGTGTAGGTCAGATGCTTTCACAGGTCGGTGCACCATCGAGGGCCGAAGGGCCTGTACTGCGCTGTAATGTTCTATGTTCTAAAGTACCTCAGCTGCATCCATATCTGGTGAAGCACTGTGCACTCTTCATCCGCAGGTCTGTGAGGCAGTCTCCACCTTCTTATTTAAATAGTTGCACTCTGCAACTCCCTCTGCTTCAGTTTTGGTTTGGACCAGTCTGTGCCTTTTTTAACATTGGGTCAGATTGTTGAGCCTCAACTAAGGACGATCTGTTTAACACATCCTTTGGGTCCTCTAACTTCCCAAAGAAGGTTTCAGATAACCAGACAGTAGGGTCATTGTTGGAGAAAATCCAGATTGTGCCCAATTGTTGAACAAATTCTCCAGACTCAGACGTTGAGAATCAAACCCTTTATTGCATGATATCATGGGGGAGCACACCTTATCTAAATGAGGTCCAGTGCTGCTCCCAAAGAGCTACAGATCGCCGTGGACGTATATAGTATAAAAAAAGGCAGAGCTAACAGTTTCACAATTAGATAAGCACCCACAAGACTGCCTACGTAACGGTGCACCATGCAGGGTCCGAGGTCAGCGAAACATCAGTTTCAACAATAACAAGCTAGTTCCTTAATTCAATTCCCACTCCAGACACCATTTCTGGCCGTAATGTCTGATTGTGGTTAGCTGCTCTGTCTACAATTTATGACCGTTGGTTGTGGTTAGATTAGCTACAAGCTGTGTCCTGCTTTTCTGCTTCTACAAAGTTAAGTAATAATTAGCAAAGCTCAGAGAAGTCTCCAACAATCCCTCCTTTTCTCATACCATGATAACACAATATCATCGGATGTGGAGGGGAGAGGTATTTAAAGTAGTCATTGAAGCATAATATCTTTTTCTGCCATTGCGCTGTCGCAGCCGCAAGGCTAAGCTCGGAATACATGATTGATTAATCTCAGCTTAAATGTCCCCATAAATTCTGTTCTTAAAATTCTAAAATTCTGTTCTCACAGTCCCCTCTTGACTCTTCGACAACCCTTTTAAGAATCCTTCCCTTGATTCCACCTTGGTGCCTTTAATGGTCTCTATTGTCAGAAACAGCCTTCAACACCCAGAGGGGTCGCACTCAATACGTTGCCTGCTTATATCACAAGGGGGCAGCGGGAACTCTGTAAAGGCATAAGTTTTGCAGGGGCTTCAAATACTTGTTTACAACATAAAAGGTGGCACACTTGTACATTTATCATCTCATTTAAACATCACTGTTAGATAATCGATTTTACAAACATAATACAATTTCATTAAGTACATTGATCATTCATTTGCTCACTTTAAGTATGTATGAAAAGGTTATACAATTACCCTTTTATGGCATAACTAATTGTCCCTCCTTTGACAGAGCAAGTTCAAACACTAATTGCTTTTTGGGGTTGCTGTCCAACCTGTATTCATACATCCTCTTGCATTGCCTAATTAATTTCTTAAGTTTCCATATTAAGTAAGTCACATCTAACACCATGATACCCAAAACCACTATCAGGGCATGGGAGATAATTCTAAACCAGGGGTGTATCTGCACATCTGACCCCCAGTTCCAGAAGTCCTCCTGCCAGGTAGAATCATTTATCTTGTCAATCTCATCTTGTAGCATCTTCGACTGTTGTTCCAGATTGCAATGGCTTCTAGCTGCTGTCTAGCTTTACCCAAGCGTGTGGGCAATGGCTAAATAGTATATTCATAGTCCTGGAGGTAATTTGTCAAATCCTCCTTAATACTTTCTGTCACAGTTATCGTTTCTGTCTTTTGTTTATGTATCTGCACCAACTCCATCTTCTCGACTCGGGTTTGGATTTGTGGGTTGAACCAAAATGTACTGTTGCTCACCGGACAGGTCCGTTTATGTCCATACTGGTGCTCCTTCGCTGTGGTGGTTATGCGATATCTCCCCTTTCCCATATAGGCCATATGGGTTAGTCCTGACAATGCTTTCCTAGTTTCCATGGTGCAATTTACAGTGGCATTAAATCCACATTTTGATTCTGCCGTTTTATATTTAGGATGAGGACATATGATCACCTGGTTTTCCAGACTACACTCAGACAATGGACAATGTTGTTCCAATTACCTCTTTTCCAATTTCCATAACATAGGGTAACACATCATTGTATTTTATGTAAAAGCAAAATACTGCGGATGCTGGAAATCTGAAACAAAAACAAGAAATGCTGGAATCACTCAGCAGGTCTGGCAGCATCTGTGGAAAGAGAAGCAGAGTTAACGTTTCGGGTCAGCGACCCGAAATGTAATCTTTTTATCATTTTCTCATTACCAAATTCCTGTCTCAACAATTGTTACAGTAATACATTGTCCAACTCTCGGGTCTTCTCAGGGCACCAGTCAGGTAGCTTGATATCTGAGAAAATCAATATTACCGGTACCAACTCAAGCTTTACATCATCATATACCATTTTATTAGTTTTTATTATCACAAGTCCATTTTCTGGTCCTGTAGTCAATGCAAGGCAAGGGAGACCAGTCACTTGTGTCTTTTGGGTTGTAACCTTACTCGTCGGTAATTCGAATGTGGAGTTAACCGTGGGGGTTGTTGCTTCTTGTCTGTTTGATCTCACAACCTGAAATAGGAACTGTCCTTTTTTTTATCTTCGAGCCTTACTATCTTGCGCTAGGGGGAGTTCGAGGATTGTCTGCACTCACTTTTGCTCTGTCTCATGCTTTCCCTGTGTTATTACTATTCCCAAATAAGAAACCTTTTCCTTCATTATCGGTGCCATTTTCAGCCTAACTTTCACTCTAACCTTCTTGAAGGAAGGTGGAATATCGATGGATTATTATAAAATCCCTGGGAGAGACACGTCCAGATGTACTGTTGTCCCTTGAACGTAAATCCAAATTTATATTGACTCTCTTGTGCCAACTGTATGGACCAGAACCCATTGCTAATGTCCAACACAGTAAACCACTGATTTGCTATTTTCTAAAACTTTGATTGTCCTCTTAAATATCAGATAAATTTCCCTTTTAGTGCTTTAAATAACCACTCATATCAATGAAATGTTGGTTATTGATTCCAATTTCTGATGCCCAGACTTGGTTGTACTTTTGTACGTTAAGGACAGAAATGTTTGCAACTATCTTTCCTTCTGAAGCATTTTGTCTTATTGATAAAGATGCTATGATATTTGATGTCTGCAATTAAGTTTTAAATTCTCAAAGTTGCTGGATCTCTTGTTGCGGCATCAGTTCTCATGTGGCCTTGGAACCTGCCGTCACCTGCTTAAAAAGAATCCATTGTGGCACTGCCCCTGAGCCCAATCGGTTAATTTGTCCAATTCTATCTGTCAATTTAGAAATGTAAAATTTAACAATGTCCAATATGTATAAATTTGACTCTCAGCAATGCAAAAAGCTGCAGCGGGTTAAGTTCTTTGTTTGTCTCCAAGGGCGCGGAGCAAAACATTCTCAGCTACGTCACTTTACAAAACTTTTTTTTCTTATCTAAAAGAACTATCCATTTTAAATTTATTTCAATCCTTTTGGTATCCTTAGGGTTTAAAAACAACAAAATCATGTGTAACATTTTCAACTTCAAAGGAAAGCATCTCCATCAGGAAAGACAGCATTTTAGATTACACTCAAATTGTTTCCAAATTTTTTAGTATCTTTTGTAAGAGGTTCCTAATCCAATGATTTTTACAACAAAGATGATTCCAATTCCAATTCACTGCAATAATATTTAAATCAAAATTGCCGATGTTATATGAACGAGTCTTCTGTCCGGAACTTAAGACTCCTCCAAAACTCGACATAATAAACTTGAAAGTTCATTGTGGTTGCAAATGACATTTCCAGTTCTTCAACTTAAACAGGTGAATTAACCTTAACAATATTAATTCAATTCAGACTTATTAACTTATAATACTTATTAACTACACACAGAACAGAATAGCACGTGCTTATTTTAAAATATAGGAAAAATACATCATTTTCTTGCTCTTTCTTCAGGCGACTTTTCAAATGACTGTAATAAAACCAAAAACTAAAGAAAAAGTTATTTAACATTCTTACAACAAAAGACTTAACACTAGGTCCTTACACAAACTTTAATCTTTTTAAACAGACAGAATCTTGCCTATACCTCCTTTTCTATCCTTTCTTTCCCCTGGAACAATATAACAGTCAGTAAAACATGTCTTCAAATTTAGACTGTAAAATAAAACAATAGCAGAGTTTCCAATTAAAACAATGTTCCAAACCCCAAATTACATTTCTGCCAGACATCTTCAGACCTTCAAGGCTGAAGCTTATCCCTCAGAAAATTGTTCATTGCCTTTTCACAGTTGCAAAACCAACTAAAAATAAAACTTTAACTTAAAATATAATTCAATTTTATATCCCATTCCTGGGTGCACAACACTAAATAGAAATGAACACACTGAACAATCACTTTTCACAATCATTCAATTCCAAACAACTTAATAGACTTCAATTTTCAACATTAAAGCCAGACAACAAAGAGTTAACGGCAGTCAGTTTTACAGAACACAAACTGTACATCCCAGATATTCAATTCATTCGTGGAAGCTTCCAACATTCTCACAATTAGAATTAGAATTTTTAGAATTAGAATTAGAACATTACAGCGCAGTGCAGGCCCTTCGGCCCTCGATGTTGCGCCGACCTGTGAAACCATCTGACCTACACTATTCCATTTTCCTTTGAATCAAAGACACCGTAACTTGTTTTTACTTTAAAACATACCTAGCTTTAAAACACATATTTACCGTGACACTTCTGCGTCTCCTTCAAGGGGACAAACGGACGTGGGTCGCCTTTCTCCAGAGGACATGGATTACTCGTCCCCGGGGGAGACCCTTCCTTTTTGGAAGCCGTTGAGTCCATTCATGCATCTACTTTCTCACAACCTTCTAATTTTACGAGTTAATTTCTATGGAGTAAACAACATTAACACAAACAAAAGACAAAACCTCACACAAGGAGACGAACAGGCGCAGTTAATGTTAAATTCTCAAGGTCAGCGAACCGGCTCATCCCTGTCTCTTCAGGTCAACGGTATTTTCGTTCTCCAACTCTTGTCACCCGCATCTTTCTCTAGGGCCAGATCAGCGGGTGTACGCAGGAGCCCCGAAAACGTGCCTGTTGGGTCAATTTGGTAATTTAGTTACAGCCCCAGTCATCTCTGTCCCATATCTTGTCACCGTATTTTACTCACTTCCCATGTGTGAGAGTTAACTTCCTATACTCAATGGGATCAGGTATTCGGCCCAGCCGACGATGCCAGATTCCTAAATTTACTGGATTTTCCACTTATCTACTTTTCAACTTCCCTTCGCAGAATTACTCACTTCTCATGTGTGAGATTTAACTTACTCAATTTTAGAACTTTTCTGATCAGGTTTCATCCAATTCTTCCTTGACCACTGTGGCCCCCCTCTCCCAGTTATCTGGCCTTCACGTGGGGCCCAGTCGCCCTCTTAATTCCGGCTCACGCTGCGTGATTGAGACACTAGGGTCGCAGAAAAGTTGACTTACCCCTGATCCTGTCGATTAGTTTTTTCACTAGGTTCTTTTGGATCCCGTGAACTCAGGGATCCTGCCGACTGCACAAAACTATTGGAGAAAATCCAGATTGTGCCCAATTGTTGAACAAATTCTCTGGACTCAGACGTTGAGAACAAACACTTTATTTTTGATATCATGGGGGAGCAGCACTGGATCGCCTTTAGGTAAGGTGTGCTCCCCCAAGATATCAAAAATAAAGTGTTTGTTCTCAACGTCTGAGTCCGGAGAATTTGTTCAACAATTGGGCACAATCTTGAGTTTTTCCAACAGTCATCCGTCTGCAGTGACAGTTCAGGGGATTGTTTGTCCATGGAACGAGTCACCACACAATCAGTGAGAATGCCAGGGACCTTCTCCTGTAACTGCTCTGTCTCCCTGACCTCTTTTGGTCTCTCCAGAGCTACTGGGGAAGCTGCCACCTTTTCCCCTGTCAGATCATTACCCAGGAGCTGATCGACCCCTCCACCGGTAAACTAGGTACAATCCTCATGGTTAGCAGTCTTGAAACTGGGTCACATTCCAAGTGCAGTCGATATACAGGTATGGTCATATATCATCTTCCGATACCATTCAGTAACACTCCAGCATTCACTGCACTCTCTCGGGTAAAGGTCTTTTCCCAGCAGAAGGGTTTGTTTGGCCCCTGTATCCCTCAGTATGACTATGGGTTTGCTTGCCCCACTCGAGGGGTATGGGGTCACTTTTCCTTGGAATACAAATTCCTGGTAACTCTCAGGGATTTTGTTAACTTTTCCCGCACTCTCTCTGGTGGGGTTACTGTGTCTGACTGTTACAGTTAAAGGCACAGCCTGACCTGCTGTGCTTTCCATCAGGGCCCGTTTTCCAGCACTGATCTGGTGGACTCTGATTAATCCTACAGGTTTTCCCCGTCACTTCCATTAGTCAACACGATGGTGACCTGCCTTATTACTGTGGAAACACGCAGATTTTCAGCCATTACTCCTGCTCTCAGCACCTATTTGGCCTGAGGATGGACCCTTGTGTGTCCCGCTTCTTGCCCATGACTGCTCGGGCTCCGATCTCCCTTCCACCTTTTATTCTCGGATCTTTGGGGTGACGAGGAAAGGGTTTTCCTCTGGGGTTAAGGCTTTGTGTACATGGGAAAATTCATCAGCCAGAATACCTTTGAACCTTCTGTCCCTCTATGTGTGTTTTACTGGGAGGGGGCGAGTTTGTGAACTCCTCGAGAGGGATCACCGCTCTGAGGGTTTCATATGTGGGCTCCATCTTGAGAGCTCATATCACTGGCCAAAAACAAACACAAAAATGGACTGTAAAATCTTCTATAGATACGTGAAAAGGAAACGTTTAGCTAAGACAAATGTGGGTCCATTACAGGCAGTGTCAGGAGAATTTATAATGGGGAATAGAGAAATGGCAGAGAAGCTAAATGATTACTTTGTGTCTGTCTTCACTGAGGAAGATACAAGAAATCTCCCAGAACAAGAGATCCAAGGGATTCGGGTGAATAAGGAAATGGATTTAATTAGTATAAGTAAGAAGGTTGTCTTGGAGAAATTAATGGAAATGAAGGTTGACAAGTCCCCAGGACCTGATATTCTACATCCCAGAGTGTTGAAAGAGGTAGCTTTGGAAATAGTGGATGCATTGGTGAATATCTTTCAATATTCTGTAGATTCTGGAACTGTTCCTGTAGATTAGAACATAGAAAATGTCTCCCCAGTATTTAAGAATGGTGGGAGATAGAAAACAGGGCACTACAGACATGTTAGCCTTACATCAGTCGCTGGGAACAAGCTATACTCTATTCTAAAGAATGTGATAAATGGATCTGGTTAGGCAGAGTCAACATGGATATATAAATGGGAAACAATGTTTGACGAATCTGTTGGAGTTATTTGACGATGTTGCGCACAGATTTGATAAAGGGATGTCAGTGGACATGGCATACTTGGATTTTCAGAAAGCTTTTGATAAAGTCCCCGACAGGAGGTTGGTTAGTAAAATTGAAGCACATGGGATAGGAAATAATGTACTGGCATGGATTAAGGATTAGCTAACAGGCAGAAAGCAGAGAGTAGGAATAAATGAGTCATTCTTGCCTTGGCAGGCTGTGACTAGTGGGGTACTGCAGGGATCAGTGCTTGGGACCCGGCTCTTCACAATATGTATCAATGACTTGGATGTGGGGACCAATGTAATATCTCCAGGTTTTCAGATGCCAGTAAACTAGATGGGAATGAGTGTTGCGAGGAAGATGCAAAGCGGCTTCAAGGGGATTTGGACAGACTTCGTGAGTGGGCAAGAACATGGCAGTTGAAATATAATGTGGAAAGATGTGAGGTTATCCACTTCGGTAGCAGGAACAGATGTGCAGAGTATTTCTTAAACGGTAAGACAATTAGAAAGTGTAGTTGTACGAAGGGACCTGGATGTCCTCGTCAATAAGTCACTGAAAACAAACATGCAGGTGCAGAAAGCAATTAGGAAGACTAATGGTATGTTAGCCTTTATTGAAGTGGATTTGAGTGCAGTAGTAGTGACGTTTTGCTGCAATTGTATGGAACCTTGGTTAGACTGCCCCTGGAGTATTGTGTGCAGTTTTGGTCCCCTTACCTTAGGATGGATTTTATGATCATAGAGGGAGTGCAATGATGGTTCATCAGACTTGTTCCCGAGATGGCAGGACCATCCCATGAAGAGAGATTGGGGAAACTGGGCCTGTATTCTCTAGAGTTTCGAAGAATGAGAGGTGATCTCATTGAAACCTACAAAATACTGGAAGTGATAGACAGGGTAGATGCAGCTAACATGTTTCCCCTGGTTGGGGTATCTAGAACCAGGGGAAACAATTTCAAAATAAGTGGAAATCCACTTAGGACAGAGATGAGGAGACATGCCTTTTCTCAGAGGGTTGTGAATCTTTGGAATTCTCTACCCCAGAGGGCTGTGGAAGCTCAGTCATTGAGTATGTTTAAAGCAGAGATTAACAGATTTCTAAATGGAGTCATTGAGTCGTACAGCAAAGAAACAGGCCCTTCGGCCCACCGCGTCTGGGCTGACTATAATGCCGATCTATACTAATCGCAACTGCTTGCATTAATTCCATATCCCTCTATGCCTTGTTCATTCAAGTACCTGTCCAGATGCCTCTTAAATGTCACTACTGTTCCTGCCTCCACCACCTCCTCAGGCAGATCATTCCAAATACCCACTATTCTTTGTGTGAAACATTTACCCCTTTGATCCCTTTAGACCTCCTCCCTCTCACCTTAAATCTACGCCCTCTAGTTTTATTCACTGCAACCATGGGAAACAGACTCTGGCTATCTACCCTATCTATGCCTCCCTTAATTTTATATACCTCTATCATGTCTCCTCTCAGCCTCCTTCACTGCAGGGAAATCAGACCCAGCCTATCCAGTCTCTCTTTATAACTCAAGCCCTTCAAACCAGGCAACATCCTTGTGAATCTTTTCTGCACCCTCTCTAGCTTAATCACATCTTTTGTGCAGTGCGACGACCAGAACTGCCCACAATACTCCAAATGCGGCCTAAACAATGTTATGTACAAATGTAACATGATGTCCCAATTGGTGTACTCAATGCCCCGGCCTAAATACCAGTGACATAACGGGAAATGGGGATTGTGTTGGAAAAAGGCATTGAAGTGGATGATCAGCTATTATCATATTGAATGGTAGAACAGGCTCGATGTCCCACTGCTGCTCCTATGTTCCAATGTTCCGAAATTGCTTAACTCTTTCAAACGCCAGGTAGGTTTGGTCAAGCTGCTTTCCAAAGATTCTGAATTTCTGCTGGTCCAGCTCCAGTACTATCTCATATGGGCCCAGGATAGCATTTTCAGTCCTTTCATAATCTGATGAACTTTCATCTTTCCTGTCATTTTGTTTCGTAAAACCAGTGTCCAGTTCTCTGACGGTCATTGCAGTTGCTTTGAAAATGTTTTAAAAGGAAAGAAAAGTGCTGCCACATCCTCCTCATTGAACTTTAGAATGAACTGGGAGAACTGTAAGAGCTCAGCACATGGTCCTGAGCTAGGGGCAGCTCCCACACTAGCTGTGCCTTCACTGGGTGTACTGGGACTTAATCTAGTTGTTTGAGCTGCCATAAGTGCCCTTCCTCCTTCTCCTTCTGGAACACTCTTACGTTTTCCTTTTCTTGACACTCACTCTGCTCTTTCTCGCTCTCTCTGGAATTCTAATTCTAGTCCTTTCTGTTCTAGTTTTACCTTAGCTAACATTACTCTATCTGTTCGTGATTCTAACCCTGTTTGAGCCTTCAGCTTCAAGTGAGAAATGGTTGGCCACAAGTCTTACGATTACGCATTCCCTAGCTTTTGGACGGAGTGCAATCCCTAACCTTCCGGCTACATTACTCAACTTTTCAGCAGACAGGGCGTTTAACCTATAGCAAGTTACTTCACTCTGTATGTAACTCCTTTAGTGGCAATATAACTCCTTTATTCAAAAAGGGAGGGAGACAGAAAACAGTAAACTACAGGCCAGTTAGCTACACATTTGTCTTGGGGAAAAATTTAGAAGATATTATTAGGCATGGTATAGCTGGCACTCAGAACAAATCGAGGTAATCAGGCAGAATCAACATGGATTTATGAAAGTTAAATCATGATTAATCAGTTTGTTGGATTTCTTTGATGGAGTTCCATGTGCTGTGGATGAAGGGGAACCGGTGGATGTACTGTACTTAGATTTTTATAAGGCATTTGATCAGATGCCACATCAAAGTTTATCGCAGAAAATAAAAGCTCATGGTGTCGGGGGGAAAATATTGGTATGGAAAGAAGATTGACTAGCTAACAGGAAACCGAGTGTCAGCATAAATGGGTAATTTTCTGGTTGGCAAGATGAAACGAGTGGTGTACCACAGGGATCTTCAACTTTTTACAATTTATATAAATTAATTGGATGAAGGGACCGAATTGCTATATTTTCCCATGACACAAAGATATGTAGGAAACTAAGTTGTGAACAGGATATAGGGGACTGCAAAGGAATATAGATAGGTTAAGTAAGTGGGAAAAGACCTGGAAAATGGAGTACACTGCAGGAAAGTGTGAAATTGTGCACTTTGGCAGGAAGAATAAAAAAGAAGCCTGTTATCTAAATGGTGAGAGATAGCAGTGCTCTGAGATGCAGAGGGATCTGGGTGTCCAAGTGCATGAATCACAAAAGGCTAGTATGTAGGTACAGCACGTAACTGGAAAGCTAATAGAATGTTATTGTTCACTGCAAGAGAAATTGAATAGCAAAGTATGGAGGTCATGCTTCAGTTTTACAGGGCATTGGTGAGACCACATCTGGAGTACTGTGTGCAGTATTGGTCTCCTTGTTAATGGAAAAATGTAAATGTATTGGGGGCAATACAGAGAAGGCTATTTAGACTGATACCTGGAATGGGCGGGCCGTCTTATGTGGGAATATTGGACAGGCTGGGCTTGTATCCGCTGGACTTTAGAAGAGTAAGAGGCGACTTGATTGAAACATATAGGACTCTGAGGCGTCTTGACGGGGTGGATGTGGAAAGGATGTTTCCCATTGTGGGAGAATCTAGAATTAGGGGTCACTATTTAAAAATAAGGGGGTCACCCATTTAACACACAGTTGAGGAGATTTTTTTCCTGTGAGGGTCATGTGTTTTTGGAAATCTCTTCCTCAAAAGGCGCTGGAAGCAGAGTCTTTGAATATTTGTAAGGCAGAGGTAGATAGATTATTGATAAGCAAGGGGGTGAAAGGTTATCGGGTGCAGGCGGAAATGTGAAGTCGAGTTTACAATCAGATTAGTCATGACCTTATTGAATGGCAGAGCAGGCTTGAGGGGCCGAGTGGCCTACTCGTGATCTTTTTTTTAGAATTAGAATTAGAACATTACAGCGCAGTACAGTCCCTTCGGCCCTCGATTTAGCGCCGACCTGTGAAACCATCTGACCTACACTATTCCATTTTCATCCATGTGTCTATCCAATGTCCACTTAAATGCCCTTAAAGTTGGCGAATCTACTACTGCTGCAGGCAGGGCGTTCCACGCCCTTACTACTCTCTGAGTAAAGAAACTACCTCTCACATCTGTCCTATATCTATCACCCCTCAACTTGAAGCTATGTCCCCTCGTGTTTGCCATCACCATCCGAGGAAAAAGACGCTCACTATCCACCCTATCTAACCCTCTGATTATCTTATATGTCTCTATAAAGTCACCTCTCCTCCTCCTTCTCTCCAACGAAAACAACCTCAAGTCCCTCAGCCTTTCCTCGTAAGACCTTCCCTCCATACCAGGCAACATCCTAGTAAATCTCCTCTGCACCCTTTCCATAGCTTCCACATCCTTCCGATAATGCGGTGACCAGAACTGCACGCAATACTCCAGGTGCAGTCTCACCAGAGTTTTGTACAGCTGCAGCATGACCTCGTGGCTCCGAAACTCGACCCCGCTACTAATAAAAGCTAACACACCATATGCCTTCTTAACAGCCCTATTAACCTGGTTAGCAACCTTCAGGGATTTATGCACCTGGACACCAAGATCTCTCTGTTCATCTACACTACCAAGAAACTTCCCATTAGCCCAGTACTCTGCATTCCTGTTACTCCTTCCAAAGTGAATCACCTCACACTTTTCCGCATTAAACTCCATTTGCCATCTCTCAGCCCAGCTCTGCAGCCTATCTATGTCTCTCTGTACCCAACAACATCCTTCGGCACTACCCACAACTCCACCGACCTTAGTGTCATCTGCAAATTTACTAACCCACCCTTCTATACCCTCTTCCAGGTCATTTATAAAAATGACAAACAGCAGTGGCCCCAAAACAGATCCTTGCGGTACACCACTAGTAACTAAACTCCAGGATGAACATTTGCCATCAACCACCACCCTCTGTCTTCTTTCAGCTAGCCAATTTCTGATCCAAAGCTCTAAATCACCTTCAACCCCATACTTCCGTATTTTCTGCAATAGCCTACCGTGGGGAACCTTATCAAACGACTTGCTGAAATCCATATACACCACATCCACTGCTTTACCCTCATCCACCTGTTTGGTCACCTTCTCGAAAAACTCAATAAGGTTTGTGAGGCACGACCTACCCGTCACAAAACCGTGCTGACTATCTCTAATGTACTTATTCTTTTCAAGATGATTATAAATCCTGTCTCTTATAACCTTTTCCAACATTTTACCCACAACCGAAGTAAGGCTCACAGGTCTATAATTACCAGGGCTGTCTCTACTCCCCTTCTTGAACAAGGGGACAACATTTGCAATCCTCCAGTCTTCCGGCACTATTCCTGTCGACAATGACGACATAAAGATCAAGGACAAAGGCTCTGCAATCTCCTCCCCAGCTTCCCAGAGAATCCTAGGATAAATCCCATCTGGCCCAGGGGACTTATCTATTTTCACACTTTCCAAAATTGCTAACACCTCCTCCTTGTGAACCTCAATCCCATCTAGCCTCGTAGCCTGAATCTCAGTATTCTCAACAACATTTTCTTTCTCTACTGTAAATACTGACGCAAAATATTCATTTAACACTTCCCCTATCTCCTCTGATTCCACACACAACTTCCCACTACTATCTTTGATTGGCCCTAATCTAACTCCAGTCATTCTTTTATTCCTGATATACCTATAGAAAGCCTTAGGATTTTCCCTGATCCGATCCACCAATGACTTCTCGTGTCCTCACCTTGCTCTTCTTAGCTCTCCCTTTAGATCCTTCCTGGCTAGCTTGTAGCTCTCAAGCGCCCTAACTGAGCCTTCACGTCTCATCCTAACATAAGCCTTCCTCTTCCTCTTGACAAGCGCTTTAACTTCTATAGTAAACCACGGCTCCCTCGCACGACAACTTCCTCCCTGCCTCACAGGTACATACTTATCAAGGACACGCAGTAGCTGCTCCTTGAATCAGCTCCACATTTCGATTGTTCCCATCCCCTGCAGTTTCCTTCCCCATCCTATGCATCCTAAATCTTGCCTAATCGCATCATAATTTCCTTTCCACCAGCTATAATTCTTGCCCTGCGGTATACACCTGTCCCTGCCCATCGCTAAGGTAAACCTAACCGAATTGTGATCACTATCACCAAAGTGCTCACCTACATCTAAATCTAACACCTGGCCTGGTTCATTTCCCAGTACCAAATCCAATGTGGCATCGCCCCTGGTTGGCCTGTCTACATACTGTGTCAGAAAACCATCCTGCACACCTAATTCATCTGTTCATATTTTCATGAGCTGTGGCTTAGGATGGTACTGTCTCCGAATGTGAACTTTTTAGTGCTGTAGCAGCGAAAGCCACAATAAAACCTACATTGAAATCTTCATTTTTTTTCTGGGAATCAATTGTTTTACCTCCATCTCATTTCTCGTTTGTCATTGGGTTACAATCAATTTCTGTTACAGCCATGTGAGGAGGGGTCCCAGAACCCCTCTTGTCCGATCTCTCATTTGACCACAATAGGGTTTATTCCTTTTTCACAGTGGACGTGCTGACCACCTCAGTGAGTATTTTACCTTATACCTTTATTGTGCTCGTGTAAGAACCAGTCAGACAGGTTTTCTTGAGATTAAACAAGAGGTGAGTTTATTATACTTAACAATCTAAACTGGATCTGAATAAAATAATAAACATGTACGCTGCCTATTCACATACACACTCACAC
This sequence comes from Heterodontus francisci, assembly GCF_036365525.1. Taxonomy (NCBI): domain Eukaryota; kingdom Metazoa; phylum Chordata; class Chondrichthyes; order Heterodontiformes; family Heterodontidae; genus Heterodontus; species Heterodontus francisci. The sequence goes on from NW_027140613.1 coordinate 273,868, forward strand.
GAGAATCACACACAAATAAATTAGAGTGAGAAATACATTGGTGTTGGATGAGAGTCCATGATAAATAAAAAAATATATACAGTCTGTGAGGTTGAATAATTCTGTGGTCTGCGCCTTTGCCACACTTACTTATGAGTTTCATGCCATCTGCAGGAGTTGAAATTGTTTATTTTTACATTTACGTCTATATCATACATCTATCTTTATGTCAGGAACAGCACTGGTTCTAATACAGAGCCCTGAGAAACATCAATCTCTACGTCTCCTCCCCCAGAATAAACAATGTCTGTTCACAACTTCTCTCTGCTTTCTGTCCCTGAGTCAATGTCATATCCACACTATCACTGTCACATTAATCCATGTCTTCCATTTTTCGTAACAAGTCTATGAAATGTCATTTGATCACAGGCCTTTTGAAAGTTCATACACATAACACGAAACACACTGTCCTCATCAACACTCACAGTTATGTCATCAACTAACTTGATCAAGATTATCAGACATGATTGGTTATCAAGCTATCCATCCTGTTTGTCATTTATTATCAGATGTTTTTCCAAGAAAGATATATTTTTGAGCTGGATTATGGCCTCTAGAAATTTACAATCGCCGACATTAGACTGATTGGTCAGAATTACAGGGTTTATCCCATCTCTTTTTTTAAACAGGGTGCATAATTTACAGTCCTCCACTCCCCTGTCACTACTCCCATAGCCAAGGAGGAGTGAAAGCTTCTGGCCAGTGACTCTACCACTCCTTCCCTTAACAAACCTCATACATAACATCCAGTCTGGGTAAATGTTCTACTTTATTTTGGAACACTAAATGTTGGTTTGACAGGGGTTAACTGAATCTGTTTGTTCAGTGTGTGTAATTAATGTCAGTCTCCATGCACCCGAATTGAGTCATTGGAGAGTTTTCCACTTCCATTAATAAGGAATTTCTTTCAATGTGTTATTCCAAGCCGGGAGCATCACCCCCACACTAACAGCAGCTCCAGAGAGTGGGAAAGGATTGATCAGAATCTGAGAACAATAGATTGGAATGTTACCAAAATGGGCAGCAAGAGTTTATCCTATTGGTTTGGCGAAGTTACTGCAGATTATTATTGGAGAACATTAGAAATGCGAATCTATTATGCACTAAAGATGATTCAAACGATCTACTATCCCATCCTCGCTATTATTGGTGTCCCTGGTAAGTCTCTGGATCCAACTATTATATCTATAAACCATATGTCACTGACATTTGTTCTTGTCATGTAAATCCTGGGAATACTGAAGCCTCTGTCTTCAGTCTCTCTCACAAAGTCTGCTCGCTATCCACTGTCTATATCGACCTCACTAGCCAATGTCTGAGGCTGAAACAGACAGTTTACAACCTCTATGTTCTATTTATACCTGAGCTGAGTTCATCGTCATGTTCTCTCCATCACTTAACCTGCCTAATACCACTTCTGTAATATCACCCATGCCCACCTCTGTCTCAAAACATCTCCTGCATAAGCCCTCATCTGTGCCTTTGTTAAATCCACACTTGACTATTCCAATTCTGTCCTGGTCACCCTCCCAGTTATAAACCTCCATAAACCACAGACCATCCAGAACTCTGCTGCCTGTAAACTAATATACACCAAATCCCGATCATCCATCACCCCAAATCCTGATCACCCATCACCCCTGTGCTCACTGATCTACATTGGCTCCCGGTCTGGCAGCACCTTAATTTAAATATTCTCATTCTTGTGTTTGAATGCCTCCATGGCCTCACCCCTCCAATTAGTCCCATTTCCCTGTCCATATCCCATATTCTTGAAAATCTTATGCCTTCAACTCTTTTCCCAAGTCCCCATTGAAAGTGAGTTGTTTTTTCTCTCTATCTCCCCCGGCTGTGAATTTCATGCTGGTGCCAATGTTACAGAAACCTTGATCCATAAAATGATGCTATCTGCACAGCCGGCCACTTCTAGTGTGGCCAACACAGTGCCCCATGCTGGGCAGGGGACATGCCCGGGCGTTCTATGTATGTGCTGTTAGTGTAAGGAGGGTTCAAGGTGACGTCAGTGCACCAGCCCAACAGTGTTGATGTCTGTCCTTGAAACTTGGTCTGTGGATGTCCACTGACAACCTGTGTTAGTCACTTGTTATTACAAAGGACCAGGCATCGAACTTACAGGTGAGGGGCTTTTGATTTGCTAATGCCATTGTAAAGTTAGTGGAGGTGCTTTGGATGTTTTTCTGGACGTTGTGTCGTGAGCTGCTGCAGACATTCAGGCAGGACAGAATACTTTGTGACCCAATTCTGGACGAGGTTTGGGGACTGTAGTTACAGTGTCTCTGGGTCTGTAACATGACCAACAAATGGAGCAGAGGCTGCAGAGAGGGGAATCTATGTCAAGAGGCAAGAGGAGGGGGCTCTGCCCTACCCACCAGAGAAGCTTGATCCTGCATGGCAGCAAGCATGCATCACATGACCTCAGTCGGAGCTTCCATTGCTGCACTGAGACGTTGGGTGTCTGCCGTCTGTGCTGCAGTGGAAGCTGAGGCAATGGTCACCAGATATTGTATCATGGCTGGGTCTGCTTGTGATGTCATGGAGTTAGTGACCACTTCCACAGGGGAAAGAATGGGCTTCAATCTCTATGCAATGTCCTGTGCCATCTTGGAGCTGTCTGACAGGCCTGTCAATGGACAAAGTCTCTCAGTGTACATGTCCATCAGCATTCTCCTGTATGCAGTTCCAGCAATGTTCATTTCTGAGTCCTGTGTATTATAACTCGTTTGTGACCTCGCCCTCTGGTGAGCTGACACATGAACTATCCTTTCCCCCTGGCCTGGCTGCAGCTCACTTGTGCGCGGTGACTCACCACGTGTAGATTCCGACTTTATACCAGCCTCTAAAGCACACACAGTGTAAGTATTTGAACTGTTGGCTGTGAGTATTAGACCAAGTGATGGTGCTTTGCCATCAGTGCTGTGCTGCTGCTCTCTCTCTGTCTCCTGGAGTTGCTGTGACTGGGAAGCTGGTAGTTTTGGGTTATCATTGGAAAATATAAAATTAGAAGGGGAAAGTTGGGGTGAGGGATTGGGGGTGGGATGGAAAGCAGGAGGTCAATGGTCCCACCATCTGAAGCTTGTACATCATCCCAGACAGCAGGATGAGTGGGAGGTGGGAGTTAAGAAAGGACAGAAGGCAGGAACATAGCATCATCCTGAATACTGTCGGTGATGCCGGATGTTACGGGCTCTGTCACAGCCGGTCCCATGATGTGAAGAACCATCTCCTCCCTCAGGCTCTGGGGATGAAGTTATGCCTGGCCCTCGCCGGAACACTGCTGCTCCCTGTGTTTATGGGCCTCCTTGTCCTGGAAGAGAGAGAGCAGAATGGCAGTGATTGTGTTTCACTGTGTTTGGGTTATTTGCCTGCCATAGCTGAATAGCTGGATGTATGTGGAGGCATTGAGAGTTGGGTGTGAGGCTGACATCAGTGGAAGGTGTGTGACGGTGAGGTGGAGTAAGTGAATGTTCGGTGTGAGTCCTGAGTATTAGGGATTGCTGATGGGTGAGTGATGGAGCTGTGGTACATTGAGCAGTGTGAGAGATTGGTTGTGTTGAGGGTAGGAGATGCCATGTGGAGATGAATTCACCGACATTGATCACCCGTGTGAGCTCATTAAACTTCTTCTGGCTCTGCTGCCAGGTCCTCGGGGCCGGACCTCTTGCATTGACCTCCCAGGCCACCTGCTCCCATTCCCTTCGGAGAGTGTTACTTGAGGGCCTCGACCCCACGCCATGAAAACATGGCCTCCCTCCTCCTGCCCCCCTCCATGACTAAGCCCTCCAGCACCATATCCGTGAACTGCAGATCCCTCTCTCTGTCCTAGTATTCCACTTACCTTGTTTCCAATTGCAGAATTCACAGTCAGCAGCAGCAGCACACGCAGCCTCCTGTGATTCAGTGCAGCTTCCCTTTAAGAGGGACAGACTGCCTTTAAAAGCTGAATGCTGGCTGAAACACGAACCAGCCTCACGCACACTTCGCTCCCAGTTAATGTGCAGACAGACATCAGCGTGGGTCACCCTGGGCAGCAAGTATAATTCATGGAAATGAGGACAAAGCAGGAGCTTTGTGTGTCACCTGCCTCAACAAGTAACGGCACGGGCAGATCATGAATCACAAACCCTACGCACAGAAGGAGGATATTCAGCCCATTCTGTCAGTGCAGTCTCTTTGAAAGAGATATCAAATTAGTTCCTCTCTCCTCCTTTTGACCCACAATCCAGCTTTTTAAATTCCAATTCATGTATTTGCTGATTTCTCTTTTGAAAGATATTATTGAATCTGCTTCCACCATGTTTTCAGGCAGTGAATCCCACATCCCAACAACTCGCTGTGTAAGAAAATTCTCCTCATTTCACCTCTGGTTCTTTGTCAATTACCTTCAATCTGTGCCTTCTTAATACTGAACTTTCTGACACTGGAAACAGTTTCACATTAATTAACCTATCAAGACCCTTCATGATTTTGAATTCTATATTAAATCTCCCCTTACCCTTCACTGCTCTAAAGAGAACAATCCCAGCTTTTCCAATCTCTCCACGTAACTGAATTCCCAGATCCCTGGTACCATTCTAGTAAATCACCTCAGTATATTCACTAAGTGCTTGACATCCTTACCAAAGTGTGGTGATCAGAATTGGACACAATTCTCCAGCTGGGACCTAACCAATGATGGATGAAAATCAGCATTTCCTCCTGAGTTTTATTACTCTGTGCCTGTCTCTCTAACACCAAGGACACTACATGTTACATTCAAAGATCTGTGTGTGTACACCCCAGGTCTCTCTAATCCTGCACCCACTTTATAATGGTACCATTGAGTTTATATTGTTTCTCCTCATATTGCCTACCCAAATGTCTCACTTCACACTTCACTGTGTTAAATTACATCTGCCATGTTCCTGTCCATTTCACCAGTCAGTCTCTGTCCTGCTGAAGTCTGTTACTATCCTTCTCACTGTTTATTAACATTTCTGAGTTTCCTGCCCTCTGAAAACGTTGAAATTGTCCTCTCTGTACACAAGCTCATTGCATTAACATACAGCAACAGTGATTCCAACAGTGACCTTTGGTCACCGCACTTTGTACTTCCCTCCAGACGAAACAACAACCATTCTCCGCTACTCTCTGCTTTCAGTCACTGACCTAATTTCCTGCATGCTGACATTGAAAATAAAAAAGGACTTCCATTTATGTAACGCCTTCATGACCACTGCATGTCGCAAAGCGACTTACAACCAATGAGTACTTTTTACCGTTTAGTCAGTCTTGTAATGTAGGAAAAACACAGCCAATGTCCGCACAACAAGATCCCACAAGTAGCAGTGTGGTCATGATCAGATCTGTTTTTGTGATGTTGATTTGAGGGGTAAATGTTGACCAGGACACTGGGAATAATTACCCTGACCTTCTAAATAATTCCATGGGATTTTTACATCCACCTGAGTGGGCAGACGGGGCCTGGCTTTACCTTTTCTTTGATATGGCGGCACCTCTGACAGTGCAACACTCCCTCAGTACTGCACTGCAGTGTCAGCCTTGATTCTTGTCATCAAGTCCTGCAGTGACACTTGATCCTAGAAGCTTGTGACTGAAAGGGGAGAGAGCGACAAACTGAGCCACTGCTGACATTGGTCCTTTAATCCCATGTGTTTCTAATTCGGTAACACAGCTGTTATGTGCTACTTTATCAAACAGCTGCTGAAAGGATAGGAATATTGGGAATGTACAGGCAGGAACAATCATAGAATCATAGAATAGCACAGTCCTGAATGATGTCATTCTGCCCATCAAGTCAGTGCTGGCCCTTTCAAAGAACAATCCAGTTACACCCACTCCCTGACACTTTCACTATATCCTAACATTTTTCCTGCTTCAGATATTTATCCAATTCCCTTTTGGGATCTACTATTGAATCTGTATCCATCAGTCTATCAGACAGTGCATCCCAAATCCAAACCACTCAGAAACAAAAATCCTCATGTCTGCTTCTTTTACCAATCGCCTTAAATCTGTGTCTCTGGTTAGTGACCCCTTGGACATTGGAAACGGTTTCTCTTTATTTAATTTATCTAAACACTTCCTAATGTTAAACAGCTCAATCAAATCTCCTCTGAATGTTCTCTGCTCGAAGCAGAACAACCCCAGCCACATAACTGTAATCCCTCATGCCTGCACAAATTCTCGTAAAACAGTTCTTTACCCTCTCCGAAGGCTTCATGTCCTTCCTAAAGTGTGGTTCCCAGTATTCGACACCAGACTTCAGGTGCAGCTGAACTAGTATTTTATATGTTTCACATAATGTCCTTGCTTTTGCTTTTTTTGCCTCTATTTATAAAACCGAGGATCCCATATATTTATTAACTGTTTGGCAACAAAGATTTGTGTACAAATACTCCAGGTGTCTCTGTTATTTCACCACCTTTATAGTTATACCATTTAACTTGTATTGTCTCTCCTCATTCCTCCTTTCAAAATGTATTACCTCACACATCTGCAATGCCAATTAAATATTGAGAAGATTGAAGCCATTGCTTTCTGTCTCTGCTTCAAATATTTCCTAGCTACACACTCCATCCCTCCCCTTTGTAAATGTTTGAGACGAAAAGCCAAACTATTCACACACTTGATTACATAGTTAACCTTGAGATGCCTTGCGATGAGCTTCTGACCAAATTTTCACACCATCAGTAAAATGGCTTATTTCCACCCGCGGTGGAGTTGCATTTCTGGTTAAAAAGGAAAGTAATACAATAGTGAGGAAGGATATGAGATCTGATGATGTGGAGTCTGTATGGGTAGAGCTGAGAAACAATAAGGGGCAAAAAACGTTAGTGGGGGTTATATATAGACCCCCAAACTGTGGTGGTGATGTGGGACTGGTCTGAAACAGGAAATTAGAGATGCATGCGATAAAGCAACATCTGTAATTATGGGTGACTTAAATCTGCATATAGATTGGTCAAATCAAATTTGTCACAATAACGTAGAGGAGGAATTACTGGATTGTATACAAAAGTCCGAGTGTATCAGGCCTGTGTCCTCAGTACCTTGCTCTAAGGCAGCGAGGCCTGGACAACGTATGTCAGCCAAGAGTGACGTCTCAATTCATTCCATCTTCGCTGCCTCCGGAGAATACTTGGCATCAGGTGGCAGGACCGTATCTCCAACACAGAAGTCCTCGAGGTGGCCAACATCCCCAGCTTGTACACACTACTGAGTCAGCGGCTCTTGAGATAGCTTGGCCACGTGAGCCACATGGAAGATGGCAGGATCCCCAAAGACACATTGTACAGCGAGCTCGCCACTGGTATCAGACCCACCGGCCGTCCATGTCTCCGCTATAAAGACGTCTGCAAACGCGACATGAAATCCTGTGACATTGATCACAAGTCGTGGGAGTCAGTTGCCAGCATTCGCCAGAGCTGGCGGGCAGCCATAAAGACAGGGCTAAAATGTGGCGAGTCGAAGAGACTTAGTACTTGGCAGGAAAAAAGACAGAGGTGCAAGGGGAGAGCCAACTGTGCAACAGCCCCGAGAAACAAATTTCTCTGCAGCACCTGTGGAAAAGCATGTCCAGCTACAACGTATGTCAGCCAAGAGTGACGTCTCAATTCATTCCATCTTCGCTGCCTCCGGAGAATACTTGGCATCAGGTGGCAGGACCGTATCTCCAACACAGAAGTCCTCTAGAATTGACCTTTATAGCCACTCCAGGCGCTGCTTCACAAACCACTGACCACCTCCAGGCGCGTATCCATTGTCTCTCGAGATAACGAGGCCAAAAGAAAAGAAAGTAACTCGGTACAGATTAACATCCTATCAGTTGAAAAGTTGAGTAATGTAGCTGGACAGTTAGGGATTACTCTCGGTCAAAAGCTCGGAAACCAGAAATCCTAAGACCCGTGTTCAACCATTTTTCACTTGAAGCTGAAGACTCACACAGGGTTAGAATTACTAACAGATAGAGTAATGTTAGCTGTGGTAAAACTAGAACAGAAGAGACTAGAATTAGAATTCCAGAGAGAGCAAGAAAGAGCAAAGTGAAAGGGAAAAAGTAAGAGTATTCCAGAAGGAGAAGGAAGAAAGGGAGTTGAGGTGGCTCAAACAACTAGAGGAAGACCCAATACGCCCAGTGAAGACACAGCTAGTGAGGGAGCTACCCCGAGATCAGGACCATGCGCCGAGCTCTTAAAGTTCTCCCAGTTCATGAGAAAGTTCAACGAGGAGGATGGCAGAATTTTTTGTCACTTTTGAAAAACTTGCAAAGCAGCTGAAATAGCCCGCAGAGAGATGGACACTGTTTTTGCAAAATAAAATAACAGGTAAAGCCCATGAGGTTTATTCACTGTTGCCAGAGCACTTGGAGAACAGTGTTAGAATCGGATAGAGTCAGCATGGATTTACGAAAGGGAAATCATGCTTGATAAATCTATTAGAATTCTTCGAGGATGTAACTAATAGAGTGGATGAGGGGGATCCAGATAATGTGGTTTATTTGGACTTTCAGAAGGCTTTCGACAAAGTCCCACATAAGAGATTAGTGAGTAAAATTAAAGCACATGGGATTAGTGGTAGTGTATTGCGATAGATAGAAAATTGGTTGGCAGGTGGAAAAAAAGAGTAGTGATAAACGGATCTTTTTCCAAAAGGCAGGCAGTGATTAGTGGCGTACCCCAGGGATTGGCGCTAGGACTCCAACTATTCACACTCCATATTAATGATTTAGATGAGGGAACTAAATGTAATATCTCCAAATTTTCAGAAGACACAAAACTGGGTGGGAGGGTGAGTTGTGAGGAGGATGCAGAGTGGCTTCAGGGTGATTTGGACATGTTGAGTGAGTGGGCCATTGCATGGCAGATGCAGTATAATGTGAATAAATGAGAGGTTATCCACTTTGTTAGCAAAAACAGGAAGGCAGATTATTATCTGAACGGCGATAAACTGAGAGAGGGGATTATGCAACGAGACCTGGGTGTTCTCGTACACCAGTCACTGAAGGTATGCATGCAGGTGCAACAGGCGGTAGAAAAAGGCGAATGTTATGTTGGCCTTCATAGAGACAGGATTCTAGTACAGGAGCAGGGATGTCTTGCTGCAGTTATACAGGGCTTTGGTGAGGCCGCACTTGGATATTGTGTGCAGTTTTGGTCTCCTTCTCCGAGAAAGGATGTTCCTGCTATAGCGAGAGTGCAATGAAGGTTTATCAGAGTGATTCCTGGGATGGCGGGACTCACGTATGAGGAGAGTTAGGATTATATTCGCTGGAGTTCAGAAGAGTGAAGAGGGATCTCATAGAAACCTTTAAAATTCTAACAGGACTTGACAGGGTAGTTGCAGGAAGGATGTTCCCGATGGTGGGGGAGTCCAGTACCAGGGGTCATAGTCTAAGGATACGGGGTAAACTTTTCAGGACTGAAATGAGGAGAAATTTCTTCACCCAGAGAGTGGTGAGCCAGTGAAATTACGTAATCACTCCCATGTCCAAGAGGGTTTGGAATATGCTGGCCAGTGCCTCTGCTACTTCCACCATTCCATCCCTCAGCAATCCTCATGCATTCCATCCAGACTGGGTAAATTATCTACTTTATTGTGAAACAAAAAGTGCTGTATTGAAAAGGGTTAACTGAATCTGTTTGTTAAGTGCCTGTAATTAATGTCAGTCTCCATGGACCCGAATTGTGTCACTGGAAGTTTTCCATCTTCTATTAATAAGGGGCTCCCATGTGTTGTCCCATAGTTTCAGCCGGAACATCAACCCCGGCACAACAGAGATCAGCGGCTCCAGAGAGAGAGAAAGGATAGATCAGAATCTGAGAACAAATGACTGGAATGTTCCAACAATGGGTCAGAATCTGAGAACAATAGATTGGAATGTTGCAGCACTTGGTCAGAATCTGAGAACAATAGATTGGAATGTTACAACAATGGACAGGAGTTTATCCTCGGATCTTTACTTCCTTTCTACATATTATGATCGGTACTCATTAAACACTCGGATCCGTCTTGCACTGAAGATTATTCAATACATTTACTATCCCATCCTGGCTATTATTGGTGTCCCTGGTAAGTCTCTCTATCTAGCTATTAATTCTATAAACCAAGTTTAACAGCATTACTGCACCTGTAATTTACTCTGCACTTTTTGCTGCCGTTGTATTCCTGGTGAATATGTCCAGCTATTAGCTCGATAAACCATTGCCAACTTTATTGGATTTCTTGACATTTGCTCTCTCATCTTTACTGCTGTTGCTGTCTCTATTTCCCGGTCGGGCATCTGTAAACCACGTTTCACTGAAATACTGTTCCGATATGTAAATTTTGGGAAGACTGAAGCCAGTGTCATTGGTCTCCATCACAAACTCCATCCCCCATCTGTGAAACAAATACACCACCCTGTCCAATATCTGAGGCTGAACCAGACTGTTTGCAATCGGTGTGTTCTATATAAACCTGAGCTGAGTCCATCTCCATATTCTCTCCATTACCAACCCTGTCTACGACCACCTCTGTAATATCCCCCATCTCCACCTCTGTCTCAGCCAATCTGCTGCATAAACCCTCACCTGTACCTTTGTTAAATCCACACTTAGCTATTCCAATTCTATCCTGGTCACCCTCCCAGTTATGAACCTCCATAAACCACAGACCATACAGAACTCTGCTGCCTGTATCCTAACTCACACCAAATCCTGATCACCCATCAACCCTGTGCTCACTGATCTACATTGGCTGCCGGTCTGGCAGCACCTTAATTTTAATATAGACATTCTTGTGTTTGAATCCCTCCATGGCCTCACCCATCCAATTAGTCCCATTCTCCTGTCCATTCTCATATTCCTGAAAATGTTTTGACTTCAATCTTTTCTCATTTCTCCTTCTGAAGTGAATTCCTTTCCCACTGTATCTGTCCCGAGCCGCTATTTTAGACTCGACAGCACTAGTGGTGCTGACGGTACAGAAGCTAGGATCCAAAGAGAGATGTGAACTGCACAGCCAGGCACTTCTAGTGCGGCCTGCACAGTGCCCCATGCTGGGCAGGGCTCTAGCTCAATCGTACCATGTATGTGTTGTTGCTCTGAGGATGGTTTTGAATGTGATGTCAATATACCATACCGGCAGCTTTGATGTACGTCTTTGAAACTTGGTCTGTACATGTCCACTGATCGCATGTGTTAGTCACTCTCAGCTGAACATATATTCAGCAGCATGAGGAACCCCCTCTCGTATTATTTTAAAGGACCAGGCATCCAACTTACAGGTGAGGGGCTTTTGACTTACTTCTGCTATTGTAAAGTTAGTGGAGGTGCTGTGGATGGTTTGTTGGAGGTTGAGTCACTCGGGAGGGTTTAAACTAGTGTCGCAGGGGGGTGGGAACCAGAGCAGTAGGACAGCTAGTGAAATAAATGAGGAGGACATAGTAAAGAAGGCAAGTAGGACTAAGAGGAAAAGCAAGCAGGGAGATGTTTCTGAGCACAGCGGGACTGTTGTTCTGAAATGCATTTGTTTCAATGCGAGAAGTATAACAGGTAAGGCAGGTGAACTTAGAGCTTGAATTACTACTTGGAAATATGATGTTGTTGCTATTGCAGAGACTTGGTTGAGGGAAGGGCAGGATTGGCAGCTAAACGTTCCAGGTTTTAGAAGCTTCAGGCGGGATAGAGGGGGATGTAAAAGGGGTGGGGGAGTTGCATTACTGGTTAAGGAGAATATCACAGCTGTACTGCTCAGGACACCTCAGAGGGGTCATGCAGCGAGTCAGTATGGGTGGAGCTCAGGAATAGGAAGGGTGCAGTCACGATGTTGGAGGTTTACTACAGGCCTCCCAACAGCCAGCGGGAGGTAGAGAAGCAGATATGTAGATAGATTTAGGAAAGATGTAAAGGCAACAGGGTTGCAGTGGTGGGTGATTTTAACTTCCCCAATATTGACTGGGACTCGCTTAGTGCTAGGTGCCTGGATGGGGCAGAATTTGTGAGGAACATCCTGGAGGTCTTCTTGAAACAGTATGTAGATTGTCCAACAAGGGATGGGGCCATTCTGGACCTGTTATTGGGGAATGAGCTCGGCCAGGTGGTCGAAGTTTCAGTGGGGGAGCTTTCCCGGAACAGTGACCATAATTCCATAAGTTTTAAGGTACTTGTCGATAAGGATAAGAGTAGTCCTCGGGTGAAGGTGCTAAATTGGGGGAAGGCTAATTATAACAAAATTAGGCAGGATCTGAAGAATTTAGAATGGGGGCGGCTGTTTGAGGGTAAATCAACATCTGACATGTGGGACTCTTTCAAACGTCAGCTGATTAGAATCCAGGACTAGCATGTTCCTGTGAGGAAGAAAGACAAGTTTGGCAAGTTTCGGGAAGCTTGGATAACACAGGATAATGTGAGCTTCGTCAAAAAGAAAAAGGAAGCAGTTGTAAGGGCTGGATGGCTAGGAACAGACTTGAGGAATATAAAGACAGTAGGAAGAAACTTAAGCAAGGAGTCAGGAAGGCTAAAAGGGGTGATGAGAAGTCATTGGCAAACAGGATTAAGGAAAATCCCAAGGCATTTTATACATTTATAAAGAGCAAGAGGGTAACCAGGGAAAGGGTTGGCCCATTCAAGGACAGAGATGGGAATCTATGCGTGGGGCCAGAGGAAATGGGCGAGGTGCTAAATGAGTACTTTGCATCAGTATTCACCAAAGAGAAGGACTTGGTGGATGATGAGCCGAGGGAAGGGAGTGCAGATAGTCTCAGTCATCTCATTATCAATAAGGAGGGGGTGTTGGGTGTCTTGCAAAGCAATAAGATAGATAAGTCCCCAGGGCCTGATGGGATCGACCCTAGAATACTGAGGGAGGGAAGGGAAGAAATTGCTGGGGCCTTGACAGAAATCTTTGCATCCTCATTAGCTACAGGTGAGGTCCCAGAGGACTGGAGAAAAGCCAATGTTGTTCCTTTGTTTAAGAAGGGTGGCAAGGATAATCCAGGAAATTATAGGCCTGTGAGCCTGACGTCAGTGGTAGGGAAATTATTAGAGAGGATTCTTCGGGATAGGATTTACTCCCATTTGGAAACAAACGAACTTATTAGCGAGAGACAGCATGGTTTTGTGAGGGGGAGGTCGTGTCTTACTAATTTGATTGAGTTTTTTGAGGAAGTGACGAAGATGATTGATGAAGGAAGGGCATTGGATGTTATCTATATGGACTTTAGTAAAGCCTCTGACAAGGTCCCGCATGGCAGACTGGTACAAAAGGTGAAGTCACACGGGATCAGAGGTGAGCTGGCAAGATGGATACAGAAGTGGCTCGGTCATAGAAGACAGAGGGTATCTGTGGATGGGTATTTTTCTTAATGGAGGGATGTGACTAGTGGTGTTCCGCAGGAACCAGTGCTGGGACGTTTGATAGTATGTGCAAATGATTCGGAGGAAAATGCAGCTGGTCTGATTAGTAAGTTTGCGGACGATGCAAAGGTTGGCGGAGTTGCAGATAATAATGAGGATTGTCAGCAGATACAGCAGGATATAGATCGGTTGGAGACTTGGGCGGAGAAATGGCAGATGGAGTTTAATCCGGACAAATGTGAGGTAATGCATTTTGGAAGGGCTAATGCAGGTGGGAGGTATACAGTAAATGGCAGAACCCTTAGGAGTATTGACAGGCAGAGAGATCTGGGCATACAGGTCCACGGGTCACTGAAAGTGGCAACGCAGGTGGATAAGGTATTCAAGAAGGCATACGGCATGCTTGCCTTCATCGGACGAGGCACAGAGTATAAAAATTGGCATGTCATGTTGCAGCTGTACGGAACCTTAGTTAGGCCACACTTGGAATTTTGCGTGCAATTCCGACTGCCACACTACCAGAAGGACGTGGAGGCTTTGGAGAGGGTACAGAGAAGGTTTACCAGGATGTTGCCTGGTCTGGAGGGCATTAGTTATGAGGAGAGGTTGGAAAAACTCGGATTGTTTTCACTGGAACGACGGAGGTGGAGGGGCGACATAATCGAGATTTACAAAGTTATGAGCGGCATGGACAGTTTGGATAGTTACAAGCTTTTTCCCAGGGTGGAAGAGTCAATTACTAGGCGACATAGGTATAAGGTGCAAGGGGCAAAGTTTAGAAGGAATCTGCGAGGCATATTTTTTACACTGAGGGTGGTGAGTGCCTGGAACTTGCTGCCGGGGGAGGTGTTAGAAGCAGATACGATAGCGACCTTTAAGAGACATCTTGACAAATGCATAAATAGGAAGGGAATAGGGGGATATGGTCCCCGGAAGTGCAGAAGGTGTTAGTTTAGGCAGGCATCAAGATCGGCGCACGCTTGGAGGGCCGAATGGTCTGTTCCTGTGCTGTACTGTTCTTTGGTATTTGGTCTTGACTGCAGTTACAGTGTCCCTGGGTCTGTAACACGACCAACAAATGGAGCAGAGGCTGCAGAGAGGGGAAGCTCTGTAAAGTGAGAGGAGGAAGGGGCTCTGCCCTACCCTCCCTGGGTTTTCCAAGAGCACTTTTCCTATGCACACCTAACCCAGGAGCAGTGTGTGAGTTAACTCTGATTCAATTAGGAGGTGGTCACAGAGATGTGTCACCTCCTGCAACACGACCTGGAGCCTCACTGCGTGCAGTTCTGGTCGCCACATTACCAAAAGGATGCAGATGCTTTGGAGATGGTGCAGAGGAGGTTCACCAGGATGTTGCCTGGTATGGAGGGCGCTAGCTATGAAGAGAGGTTGAGCAGATTAGGATTATTTTCATTAGAAAGACGGAGATTAAGGGGGGACCTGATTGAGGTGTACAAAATCATGAGGGGTATAGACAGGGTGGATATCAAGAAGCTTTTCCCCAGAGTGGGGTTTGAATTACTAGGGGTCACGAGTTCAAAGTGAGAGGGGAAAAGCTTAGGCGGCATATGCGTGGAAAGTTCTTTACGCAGAGGGTGGTGGGTGCCTGGAACGCATTGCCAGCGGAGGTGGTAGACGCGGGCACGAAAGCGTCTTTTAAGATGTATCTAGACAGATACATGAATGGGCAGGAAGCAAAGAGATACAGACCCTTAGAAAATAGGCGAATGTTTAGATAGAGGATCTGGATCAGCGCAGGCTTGGAGGGCCGAAGGGCCTGTTCCTATGCTGTAATGTTCTTTGTTCTTTTGTTCTTTCTAACACCAGGGTGAGGACGGAGTTGTCAGTGGCTGTTAAAGTCACAGTTTCATTGAACTTCCATGTATCTGAATATTTCCAGGCAGGAGCAGGAGACATATCAAACATAGAGTCATAGAGAGTGACAGATAGATTTATGCCACAGAAGATGGCCATTCGGCCCATCGGTGCCCGCTCCCTGTGGAACAATCCAGTCAGTCCCACTCTCCCAGTCAGTCCCCGTATCCCTGCAAGATCATCTCCTTCGGGTGTCCATCCAGTATCCTTTTGAATTCATTGTCTCTAATGATGAAGTCCAAGATCTGATATGCTTCGCTAAACACTCTCCTAATATGTCCTGCCAACTTCAAATATCAATGCATATGCAGCCCCAGGTAGCTCTGTCCCTGCACAATCTTTAGAACTGTGTCATTAAGTCTATATTACCTTCCTATTCCTTCTGACAAAATACATCACCTCACACTCCGTTGTATGAAATTCCACCTGCCACTTCTCTGTCCATTCTGCTAGCCAATCTGTATCCTGCTACAGGTGGTTTGCAACATCATCACTGTTTACCACACCTCCAAGATTGGTATCATCGGAAAATTTTGAAAATCTACTCTGTATTCCAAGATCCATGCAACACATATATAGCAAAAAATCAAACAGTGGTCCTAAGCACTGACGCTTGGGGAACATCACTGTCTACCATCCTCCAGTCTGAAAAACAACCATTTAACACATTTCTCTTTTTTCTATCCTATGGACAATTTTTGATCCAATTAGATGCTATTCCATGAGGTTCAATTTTGTTAGCCAAGCTTCTGTGTGTTTCTTCGTCAAATAATTTCATAAAATCCACGTAGACAACATCCACCACATTCCCTTCATCAACCTTCTCTGATTTTCTAAATAAATTTAATTACTTCATCAAGCATGATCTGCCTTTTAGAAATCCGTGCTGATAATCCTTAATTAACTCAACCTCTCCAAGTGTGTGTTGTCCTTTTCCCCTGATTATTGTTTCTAAAACTTTCCTCACAACTGATGTTAAACTAACTGGCCAGTAGTTACTAGGCCTGTGTGTTGTCCACTGATAATTCTGGGAAGTGAGGGTGACCATCTATGTCATCAATATCTCCCTCAGCAGGTAGAAGCAGGATGAAAGATCCCGTGGCTTTGTTAGGATAGCGGGATTCCTGATGGTGTAGGTTGCTCTGCGGGGCCCCCATGTCAACCCATGGGTTGACGTACAGGGGCTGAAATAACTCTAAATCCATCAATGTGCAGTTGGTGTGTGAGCATGGCCAGTACGTCATGTTGGTGAATGTCCACCATCCTGGCAGCAGCCACCATACCTTCATTCTGAAGCAGTCAGCCGGTCCCAACACATCGGGGCTCCATGAAGAACCAGGATGTAGCTCCTTGGAGACAAATGAACCCCCTCTAGACACAGCCCATGCTTCTACACCCTCAATCCACCTCCCACCATCAACCGTTAGTTATGGAATTAGCATGTGTATGATGTGAGCAATGGAGTCACCAGGAACATGGTGGAACAGACCATCGGTGTGATGAAGCAATGCTTCCGATGTCTGAACCGCTCGGGGAGAGCCCTCCAGTATTCACTGGAGCAGGTGTCCAAGTTCATGGTGTTCTGCTGCACCCTTCACATCATCACCATCATGAGGACACAGGCATTGGCACCAGGAATCCGGAGGACACCTCAGGAGGAGGTGGGAGGGAAGATATTTCCTGGATGCCTTCGACCCAGACAAGCTGTCGGAGAGTCCCTGCTAAGATTCCAGTTCCCATAGGACAACTTCCCTTTCCAGCCATGAATTCCCCATTCTCCACCATTACACCCATCTGAGACGCCCCATCACAGTGTCCCCTTGGTCAGCATCCTGTAATAAAAACATCAGAGAATTATTACAGCACAGAAGGACAAATTCAGCCTTTCGTGTCTGCACTCGCTCTCCGAATGAGCAATTCACCCAGTGCCGTTCCCTGCCTTCTTCCTGTAATCCTGCACATTCTTCCTTCTCATATAACAGTCTATTCAGCTTTAATTGAACCTGCCTCCACCACACTCTCAGGCAGTGCATTCCAGACTCTAACCAATCACTGTGTGAAAAAATATTTTCCTCAGGTCGTCTTTGCTTCTTTTACCCATGACTTTAAATCTGTGCCCTCTCTTTCTCGATCCTTTCACGAGTGGGAACTGTTTCTCTCTATCTACTCTGTCCAGACACCTCATGATTTTTGAAACCTCCAATAAATCACCTCTCGGCCTTCTCCGAGGAAAACAGTCCTAACTTCTCCAATCTATCTTCATAACTAAAATTCCTCAACCTGGGAATGATTCTGGTCAAACTTTTCTGTATTCTCTCCAATGCCCTCACGTCTTTCCTCACGTGTGGCACCCAGAACTGGACGCAATACCACAGCTGAGGCTGAAATAGTGTCTTATATAAGTTCAATATAACTTCTTTGCTCTTGTACTCGATGCCCATATTAATAAAGCCCACGATACTGCATGCTTTATTAAACACTTTCTCAACCTGTTCTGCCGCCTTCAATGACTTCTGCGCATATACACACAGGTTCTTCTGCTCCTGAACACCCTATAGAATTGTATATTGTCACCCCATGTTCTTCCTTCAAACATGAATCACTTCACATTTCTCTGTATTGAACTACATCTGCCACCTGTCTGCCCATTCCACCAACTTGTGTGTGTTCTTTTGAAGTTCTGCACTATCCTCCTCACAGTTCACAATGCTTCCAACGTTCGTCTCAGCTGCAAACTTTGAAATTGTGCCCTGTACACCCAGGTTTAGGTCCTTAATATATATCAGGAAAAGCAAGGATCCCAACACTGATCTCTGGGGAACTCCACCACAAACCTTCCTCCAGCCTGTAAAACATCCATTAACCACTGCTCTTTGTTTCCTGTCACTCAGCTAATTTCGTATCCATGTTGCTAATGTCCCTTTTATTCTATGAGCGACAAGATTGCTCACAGGTCTGTTGTGTGGCATTGTATCAAAAGGTTTTTGCATGCAGGGAATAGTTAAATGTCTGGAATGCACTGCTTGAGAATGGTGGAGGCAGGTTCATTTGAAACTGAATAGACCGTTATATGAAAATCAATGTACACCACATAAAAAGAATTGCCCTCATCAACTCTCTCTGATACCACCTCAAACATCTCCAGCAAATTAGTTAAACATGATGTTCTCTCAAGAAATCCATGCTGGCTTGTTTAATTAACTCGCATTTGTCCTTGTGACTATTAGCTTTGTCCAAGATTATTTCTTTCTAGAAGTTTTCCCACCACCGAAGTTTAACTGACAGGCCTATAGTTGCTGGCCTTACCTTTACACCCTTTTTTGAACAAGGGTGTAACGTTTACAATTCTCCAGTCCTCTTGCATCACCCCGAGTCTAAGGAGGACTGAAAAATTATGTCCAGTGCCTCTGCGATTTCCACCCTCACATCCCTCAGTATCCTTGGATGCATCTCATCTGGTCCTGGTGCTTTATTCAATTTAATTCCAGACAGCCTATCTAAGACTTCCTCTTTATCAATTTTAAACCCCACTAGTGTCTGACTTACCTCCTCTTTCAACATTGCCTGGGTTGCATCTTAAGAATCATAGACAGTTTATGGCACACAGAGAGACCACTTGGCCCATCGTGTCTATGCTGTCCAAAAAACGATCCATCCATTCTAATCCTACCTTCCAGCATTTGATAGATTACAGCACTTGAGGTGCATATCCAGACACCTTTTGAATGAGTTGTTGGTTTCTGCCTCAACTACCCTTTCGGACAGTGAGTTCCAGACTCTGACCACCCGCTGGGTGAAAAATAAAATCCGCAGCTCCCTTTTAGTCTTTCTACCAATCACTTTAAGTCCATGCCCCCTCATCACTGACATCTTTGCTAAGGTGAATGGACCCTTCAGCTCCACTCTACTCTCAGTTTTGTACATTTCAATCAGATTTCCCCTCAGCCTTCTCTATTTCAAGGAGAACAACCCCAGCCTGTCCAATCTTTCCTCATAGCTGCATTTTTCCAGTCCTCGCCACATCCTCATAAATCTCCTGTGTACCCTCTCTGGTGCAATTACATCCTTTCTGTAATGAGGTGAGCAGAACTGCACACAGTACTCAAGTTGTGTCCTAACCAATGAGTTATACAATTCCAGCATAACCTCCCTGCTCGTATATTCTATACCTCAGCTAATAAAGGAAAGGATTTAATATCTTCTTCCTTGGTAAAGACAGGTGGAAATTATTCATTTATTACCTCAGCTATACCCTCTGCCTCCATGTGCAAATCCCCTTTATGGTCCTGAGTCGGCCCCATTGTTCTTTTTACTACCCTTTTACTATTTAGATGCCAATAGAAAACTTTGGGATTTCCTTCAATGCTCGTCTCTTTTCATGCTCTCTCTTTGCTTCTCTTATTTTCTTTTTCACTTCCCCTCTGGACTTTCAATATTCAGCCTGTTTCTCAATAGTATTTTCTACCTGATGTCTGTTATATCAGGCATAAACTTGTCAACCTTTCGTGCGGCCTTCAAAGATCTGTCTGAATACACACCAAGTCTCTCTGTTCCTGTCTCCTCATTTAAACAATACCAATTTGTTTCTGTTGCCTTCCCTTGCACTTCCTACCCAAATGTTTCACCTCACACTTCACTGTGTTAACTAATATTTGCCATTCGCCTGCCCATTTCACCAGTCAGTCACTGTCCTCCTGAAGTGTGTTATTATCCTTCTCATTGCTTATTAACTTTTCTGCCTTTCCTGCCATCTGAAATATTTCTCATTATCACCTCTGTACACAAGCCCATTGCATTAACATGCAGCAACAGTGACCCTGGGGAACCCCACTGTGTACTTCCCTCCAGACTGAACAACAACCATTCTCCACTATTCTCTACTTTCTGTCACTGAGCTAATTTCCCGCATGCTGACATTGAAAATAAAAGAACAGACTTCCATTTATGAAACGCCTTTCGTGACCACTGCATGTTCCAAAGTGATTTACAACCAATGAATACTTCTTAAAGCGAAGTCACTCTTGTCATGTAGGAAACAAGCAGACAATTTCTGCACAGCAAGATCCCACAAGCAGAAATGTGATAATGATCAGATCTGTTTTTGTGATGTTGATTGAAGGAAACATTTTGACCAGGACAACGGGAATAATTCCCCTGCTCTGCTTCTACATAGTGCGATGGGATCTTTAACATCCACCTGAGAGGACAGACTGCAACTTGGTTTAAAGTTTCATTCGCTGGACTGCACCTCTGACAGTGCAACATACCCTCAGTACTGCACTGCAATGTCAGCATTGATTCTTGTGATCAAGTCCTGCAGTGACACTTGATCCTGGAAGCTTGTGACTGAAAGGGGAGAGAGCTACAAACTGAGCCACGGCTGATATTGGTCCTTTTATCCTATGTGCTTCTAATTCGGTAACATGGCTTTCATGTGGTACTTTATCAAACTCCTTGTGAAAGAATAGGAATATTGTGAAAGTCCAGGTGGGAACCATCATAGATTCATAGAATAGCACATACAGAATGAGGTCATTCGGCCCATCAAGTCTGTGCTAGCCCTTTCAAAGAGCAATCCAGTTAGTCCCACTCCCAGGCTCTTTCACTATTCCTTGAATTTTTTTCTCCTTCAGATATTTATCCAATTCCCATTTGGGATCTACTATTGAATCTGTATCCATCAGCCTATCAGACATTGCATTCCAAATCCAAACCACTCAGAAACAAAAATCCTCATATCTGCTTATTTTACCAATCGCCTTCAATCTGTGTCTCTTGGACACTGGAAATAGTTTCTCTTTATTTAATTTATCTAAATCCTTCCGAATGTTAAACACCTCAATCAAATCTCCTCTGAAAGATCTTTGCTCTAAGCAGAACAACCCCAGCTACATAACTGTAATCCCTCAAGCCTGGACAAATTCTAGTAAAACAGTTCTGTACCCTCTCCGAAGGCTTCATGTCCTTCCTAAAGTGTGGTTCCCAGTATTCGACACAAGACTCCAGGTGAAGCTGAACTAGTATTTTATATATGTTTCACATAATGTCCTTGCTTTTGTTCTTTTTGCCTCTGTTTATAAACCCTAGGATCCCATACATTTATTAACTGTCAAGATAACCTTTCCTGCCACCTTCAAAGATTTGTACACAAACACCCCAGGTGTCTCTGTTATTTCGCCACCTTTATAGCTGTACCATTTAACTTGTATTGTCTCTCCTCATTCATCCTTTCAAAATGTATTACCTCACACATCTGCAATGTCAATTAAATATTGAGAAGATTGAAGCCATTGTTTTCTGTCTCTGCTCCAAACATTTCCTTGTTACACACTCCATCCCTCTCCTTTGTAAATGTTTGAGACTAAGCCAAACTGTTCACAAACTTAGTTACATAGTTAACCCTGAGATGTCTTGAGATGAGCTTCCTACCAAATATTCACACCATCACTAAAATGGCTTATCTCCACCCCCCCCCCCCCCCCGTGGAGTTGCTTTGCTGATAAAAGAGTAAATGAACGCAATAGTGAGGCAGGATATTAGCTCTGACGATGTCGAATATGTATGGGGAGAGCTGAGAAACACTCAGGGGCAGAAAACGTTAGTGGGGGTTGTATATAGACCCCCAAACTGTAGTGCTGAATTTGGGAATGGCATTGAACAGGAAATTAGAGACGCATGCGATAAAGGAACATCTGTAATTATTGGTTTCTTGAATCTGCATATAGATTGGGCAAATCAAATTGGTCAGAATACACTGTGGAGGAATTCCTGGGGAATATGCGGGATGGTTTTCGGGGCCAATTCTTTGAGGAACCAACTGGAGAACAGGCCATCCTAGACTTGTTATAGTGTAATGAGAGAGGAATAATTGACAATCTAGTAGTG
Source organism: Heterodontus francisci (assembly GCF_036365525.1). Classification (NCBI taxonomy): domain Eukaryota; kingdom Metazoa; phylum Chordata; class Chondrichthyes; order Heterodontiformes; family Heterodontidae; genus Heterodontus; species Heterodontus francisci. The sequence goes on from NW_027140613.1 coordinate 296,022, forward strand.
CCAGATCCCTCGGGGATGAGCGACCATAATATGATAGAATTCTTCATCGCAATGGAGAGTGACCTAATTGATTCTGAGACTAGAGTCGTGAATCTTAATAAAGTAAGCTACGAAGGTATGAGGCATGAGTTGTCGATCATACATTGACAACTTAAAGAGATGACGGTGGAAAGGCAATGGCAAACATTCAAAGAGCACATTGATGAACTGCCACAATTGTTTACTCCTGTCTGGCGCAAAAGTAAAACGGAAAAGGCAGCCAAATCATGGCTTACAAGGAAAATTAGAGATCGCATTAGATCCAAGGAAGAGGCAAATAAATTTCCCAGAAAAAAACAACAGACCTGAGGATTGGGAGCATTTTAAAACTCAGCAAAGGAGCACCACGGGATTGATTGACAAGTGGAAAATGGAGCTCGAGAGTAAGCTTGCAGGGAACATAAAAACTGACTGTAAACGAATCTATAGGTATGTGAAGCGGAAAAGATTGGTGAAGACAAATGTTGGTCCGTTACAGTCAGAAACAGGGACATTTATTATGGAAAACAATTAAATAGCTGACCATTTAACTGAGAGAGGGGAATATGCAGCGACACCTGGGTGTTCTCGTACACCAGTCACTGAAGGTAAGCATGCAGATGCAACATTCGGTAGAAAAAGGCGAATGTTATGTTGACCTTTATAGCGAGAGGATTCGAGTACAGGAGCAGGGATGTTTTGCTGCAATTATACAGGGCGTTGGTAAGGCCGCACTTGTAATATTGTGGGTAGTTTTGGTCTCCTTATCGGAGGAAGGATGTTCTTGCTATAGAGGGAGTACAGTAGAGTTTTACCAGACTGATTCCTGGGATGGCGGGACTGACGTATGAGGAGTGATTGAGTCGGTTAGGACTATATTCACTGGAATTCAGAAGAGTGAGGAGGGATCTCATCGAAACCTATAACATTCTAACATGACTTGTCAGGGTAGATGCAGGAAGGATGTTCCTGATGTTGGGGGAGTCCAGAGCCAGGGGTCATAGTCTAAGGATACGGGGTAAAACTTTCAGTACTGAGATGAGGAGAAGTTTCTTCACCCAGAGAGGTGTAAGCCTGTGGAAATCTGTCATCACGCCCATATCCAAGGGGGATTGGAAGATTCTGGCCAGTGCCTCGGCTATTTCCACCATTCCCTCCCTCAGCGAACCTCATACATTCCATCCAGACTGGGTAAATGTTCAAATTTATTGTGGTACAAAAAATGTTGGATTGAAAAGGGTTAACTGAATCTGTTTGTTCCGTGACTGTAATTTATGTCAGTCTCCATGGATCCTAATTGTGTTTTCCATCTTCTATTAATAAGGGGCTTCTTTCAATGTGTTCTTCCATAGTGTCAGTGGGAACATCAGCCCCGGCACTAACAGAGATCAGCTGCTCCAGAGAGATAGAGAGAGGATAGGTTAGAATCTGAGAACAAAAGACTGGAATGTTACAACAATGGGTCAGAATCTGAGAACAATAGATTGGAATGTTACAACAATGGACAGGAGTTTATCCTCGGTTATTTACTCTCTTTCTACATATTATGATTGGTACTCATTAAACACTCGTATCTATTTCACATTGAGGATTATTCAATACATTTACTATCCCATTCTGGCTATTATTGGTGTCCCTGGTAAGTCTCTCTATCCAACTATTAATTCTTTAAACTATGTTTAACTGCATTACTGCTCCTCTAATTTACTATGCCCTTCTTGCTGCTGTTGTATGCCTGGTGAATATCTTCAGCTATTAGCTCTATAAACCATTGTCAACTGTATTACAGTTCTTGTCATTTACTCTCTCTGCTACTGTTGCTGTCTCTGTTTCAGGCTAGGAGATCTGTAAACCCTGTTTCACTGAAATACTGTTCTGTAATGTAAATTTTGGGAAGACTGAAGCCAGTGTCATTGGTCTCCATCTCAAACTCCATCCCCTATCTGGGAAGCACATACTCCACCCTGCCCAATATCTGAGCTTGAACCGGACTGTTTACAACTTCTGTGTTACATTTAAGCCTGAGCTGAGTTCATCTCCATATTCTCTCCAAAACCAAGTGTGCCTACTACCACCTCTGTGAAATCACCCATCTCCATTTCTGCCTCAGCCCATCTGCTGCATAAACCCTCATCCGTGTCACGGTTAAATCCACACTTGACTATTCCAATTCCATCTTGGTCACCCTCCCAGTTATAAACCTCCATAAACCACAGCCCATCTAGAACTCTGCTGCCTGTATCCTAACTCACACCAAATCCCGATCACCCATCACCGCTGTGCTCACTCATCTACATTGGCTCCCAGTCTGGCAACACCTTAATGTTAATATTCTCATTCTTGTGTTTGAATCGCTCCATGGCCCACCCCTCCATTTATTCACTTTCCCCTGTCCATTTCACATATTCCTGCAACTCTTTTGACTTCAATCTTTTTTCAGTTCTCCTTTTAAAGTCAATTTATTTCACTCTGTATGTGTCCCGAGCCACGATTTTAGACTCTGCATCATGACTGCTGCTGACGGTACAGAATTGGGATCCAAAAAGAGATGTGAATCGCACAGCCGGCCACTTCCGGTGCGGTCTGCACAATATCCCATGCTGAGCGGGGCTCCAGCCCAGTCGCATCATCTTTGTGCTGTCAGCGTGGTCTTCACAGCCGGCCACTTCTACTGTGGCCTGCACAGTGTCCCAAACTGCGCAGGGCTCTCGCTCAATTGTACCTTGTCTGTGTTGTTCCTTTGAGGGTGGATTTGAAAGTGATGTCAATGTACCATAGCAGCAGCTTTGATGTACTTCTTTGAAACTTGGTCTGTGCATGTTCACTGACCGCCTGTGGTAGTCACTCTCAGCTGAACATTCATTCAGCAGCACGAGGAACCCCCTCTAGTGTTATTTAAAAGGACCAGCATCCAACATACAGGTGAGGGGCTTTTGACTTACTTCTGCTATTGTAAAGTTAGTGGAGGTGCTGTGGATGGTTTTCTGGAGGATGTGCTGTGAGCTGCTGCAGCCATACAGGGAGGACAGAGGATTTGGTGACCCAACTTTGGACGAGGTATGGGGACTGTAGTTACAGTGTCTCTGGGTCTGTAACATGACCAACAAATGGAGCAGAGGCTGCAGAGAGGGGAAACTCTGTAAAGAGAAAGGAGAGGGGGGCCTACCCACCCCGGGTTTTCTAAGAGCACTTTTCCTACCTACACCTAACCCAGGAGGTGACTCTGATTCAATAACGAGGTGTTCACAGAGCACTGTTACTTCCTGTAACACAACCTGGAGCCTCAGACCAGGGTGAGGACGGAGCTGTCAGTGGCAGTTAAGGTCACAGATTCATTGACCTTCTGTGTATCTGCCTCCCAGAAATCCCTGAGCCATGTGGGCCAGCCACAAAGGACACTTCCAACAGCCAAAGACTTCAAGAATACAACTTCGGCCAGATGACCTCCGAATCGTCCAACCTCACAGAATGAGTATTTTATTTTTATATTTATTCTGGACTCCAATCTACTCCTTTCCCTGATGTCTCTGTTTGTCGTAATCTGTATGCTTGGAAGGCCCACAGTCGCATGTGGTTTTCTAACTTGTGATGTTATCTGGAGAGAGAGACAGAGAGAGGGAGATGGAGACACAGCCCTTCAGCTTCTGCACAGTTTGAATCACTGACTTGTCTGTCTTTGTCCAGGGGAAGCTCCCAGCTTTCACAGAGATGGACAGAGGGTCTCATGACTGCCTCACTTTATTCTCTTGACCCTCATAATGAGATTCAAGGTTCGAAACTTCTATCTCCCCAGGGTTCAGGAAACCAGTATTCACACTTGGAGGTGTTTCCTCTTTCAAAGTCAACGTGTCAGGAGGGCCCTGTTTGCCGTGTTAATGAATGTAATGTTCGGGAATGCATTCACTGGAGCCAGCCAATGATTTGGGTCGAGGCACATCAGACATGTTGGAGGCCTTGGAATGTGAAAAGGTGTTTCAGATGCCAATTGCGGTGGTCATCTTGGCTGCCAGTTTTTTCAAGGTTAACTGTAGGATTTTTTTCCACTAAACGTTAAGTGTAAATTTCTAATCGATGAATTAAATTCCTCATTTGACATATGCAGAACATGGGAAGAAATGTGATGATAGGAACATTTCATTACAGAATTGTGGGAAGAAAAAGAAAGAAACACACATTCATTCTCAATAATCACTTCTCAAATTCACACATTACCCTTAGAATTACTGCAGCTGACATTGTCTGTTACAGTTGTGCTGATTTAATTTTATGGAGTTTTGTCTGGGATATGTCGGGTTCACCCTGGACATTGCATCAACAATTACATTGATTTTTTCTCTCCTGCAATGAAGCTTAAACCATTCAGGTTCCTGCACCTTGATAATCTTTCTCTCTAAACTGACAGTGTGTAATAAATTGTTTTTTTAGCCCCTGTGAGATGTCTGAGATTTCCTCTGGGCCTTTGTTTTTGCTGAGTTCTGCTTTGAAATTGTTGGGTTTGATTAGATTTGTGTTTGGGATCTGATCATTGGGTGCTTCAGTGGGTAGATCCACACTGACCTTACTTTGAGCATTCTGGTGAGGTACACAAGTGCTGTTTACTTTAGGGTATTGTCCCTTCCCTTTTCTCTTTACTATGGGGAGAATATTTTTCCTAATCTGGACTATGTCCTCTGTGATATTAGTGCTCGCAAACGTCTGTCCAGCTTTGACTGCACTCTCCTATGGCACTTCGACTAGGTGAGGCATCTCCCTTACCATTGGCATGCCTTTTTGGGAAGGGTCCTTGTCCTTGCAGCTTTCTGTAAATGCTGTTAGCAACCTTTTTAGGGTGCCTCTTTGACATGCATTTAAGGAGGAGAGCGTTTGGTCCAATTGATCAAACATTTCAGGGTTGGCTAATCGGAGAATAGGGGATTCTGGTTGGGAATCCTCCTGGACCTCCTCTAACCTATCCTCACTGTCCTTTTAAATCCTCCCATTCTGACTGTCTGACAGATCTGTACTTGTCTGTCCCCTCCACAGACTTTCCTTTTTTGCCTTTGGTCTGGGTGTCAATTAAATAATTTACCTGACTGTTCCTTTTGCCACTCGATATGGACCACTGAACCGGGCTTTCAGGGTTCACGCTGCATTGGGAGTAGTAACAATACATGGTCTCTGTCCTGAAATGTTCTAGCCTTGGCATTTTTGCCTGCTTATCTATTCATAGCTGCCTGGGAGGTGTTTAGGTGTTCCTGAGCCATTGCACAGGCTCCCCTGAGCCACTCCCAGAACATGGAAATGTGGTCTAACATGGAAGACACATCCCTGTGTCTCAAAAACTTCTCCTTGATTAGTTTAAGAGGACCTCTCACCTCGTGTCCATAAACTAATTCAAAGAGACTAAACCCAGTGGACTCATTAGATAAGTCCCGGTAACCAACAGGTGAAATCCCAGCCCTTTGTCCCAGTCATGGGGTTACTCATAGCAGTATGGCCTGATCATTGTCTTGAGGGTCTGGTGGTACCGCTACAAAGCCCCTTGTGACTGTGGCTGGTAGGCTGAGGACTTTAGCTGGGTTATGTCCAGAATACCCATGACCTATTCAAAAATACTGGACAGAGAATATGTGCCCTGATCCGACTGGATCTGAGCAGGCAGCCCATATCGGGTAAAGACCTGAGTTAGCCCCTCCACCACTACCTTGGCAGAGATAGTTATTTGGGAGAATGGCCTCTGGGAATCGGGTCACCACATCCATAATGCTGGGAATATACTGGTTTTCACTTGTTTTCCACTTGTTTTCAGCAGGTCTCCCACACAATCCACCAGCACTATGCTGAAGGGTTCCCAAATAGCAGCTATGGGAATTAGGGGTGCAGGTTTCCTGGCTTCCAGGGCTTCCCCACAACCTGGCACATGTGACCAGTTTTACAGAACTCCACCACATCTTTGTGGAGTTGTACCCAGTCAAAATGCTGTCTTATGCGGGCTTCGATTTTCCATACACTGCCATGTCCAGTCATTGGAAGCTCGTGGACCATTCTTAATATTTCTTTAAGGTACCTCGGCAGCACTGTCTGGTGCACCACTGTCCACTCTTCATCCGCAGGTCTGTGAGGAGATCTCCACTTCCTCGTCAGCACCTCATTCTTTAAATAGTAGCACCCTGGAACTCCCTCTGCTTCAGTTTTGGTTTGGACAGTCTGTGCTATTATTTAACACTAGGTCGGGATGTTGAGCCTCAACTAAGGAGGATCTGTTTAGAAAATCCTTTGTGTCCTCTAACTTCCCAAAGAAGGTTTCCAGCAACCACACAGTAGGGTCATCCGTCTGCAGTGTCAGTTCAGGAGATTGTTTGGCCATGGACCGAGTCACCACATGATCAGGGAGAATGCCAGTGAACTTCTCCTGTGACTGCTCTGTCTCCCAAACCTCTTTTGGTCTCCCTAGAACTACTAGGGAAGCTGCCACCTTTTCCCCTGTCAGATCATTACCCAGGAGCAGGTCGACCCATCCACTGGTAAACTAGGTACAATCCACATGGTTACCAGTCCTGAAACTGGGTCACACTCCAAGAGCAGCCGATATAAAGGTTTGGACATATACTATCTTCCGATACCATTCACTAACACTCTAGCATTCACTGCACGCTCGGAGGAAGGTCATGCCTTTTCCCAGCATCAGAGATTGGGTGGCCCCTGTATCCCTCAGTATGACTATGGGCTTGCTTGCCTCAGTCGAGGGGGATGGGGTCACGTTTCCTTGGGATACAAATACCTGGTAACTCTCAGGGATTTTGTTAAGTTTTCCCACACTCTCTGTGGTAGATTTACTGGGTCTGACTGCCGCAGTTGAAGGCACAGCCTGATCTGCTGTGCTTTTCATTCGGGCACCTTTCCCTGCACTGATCTGATGGTCCCTGATTAATCCTACAGGTTTTCCCCGTCATTTCCAATATTCAACTGTATAATTAGTGTAAACACACAGATCTTCGGCCGTTACTCCTGCTCTCAGTACCGTCCTATTTAGCCTGAGGAGGCCCCCTTTGTGTCCAGCGTTTCCTTCTTGCTCATGTCTGTTCGGACTCCAATTACCCTTCTGTCTTTTAACCTCGGGTCTTTGGGGTTACTAGGGAAGGGTTTCCCTTTGGGGTAAGGCCTTATGTACAAGGGAAGATTTGTCAGTTAGCATTGCAACTTGCCTGGCTCCTTGAACCTTTTGTTCCTCTATGTGGGTTTTAATGGAAGGAGGAGCGAGTTTTCGAACTCCTCGAGAAGGATCACCACTCTGAGGTTGTCATATGTCGGCTGTATCTTGAGTGTCTGCATCTACTGGTCAACTGTAAACACCAAAACAGACTGCACAATCTTCTATAGATACGTTAAAAGGTAACGTTGAGCTCAGACAAATGTGGGTCCATTACAGGCAGAGTCAGGAGAATTTATAATGGGAAATAGAGAAATGACAAATAAGTTAAATGATTATTTTGTGTCTGTCTTCACTGAGGAAGATGCAAGAAATCTCCCAGAATTAGAGATCCAAGGGATTTGGGAGAATGAGGAATTGAAGGAAATTAGTATTAGTAAGAAGTTTCTATTGGAGACATTAATAGGACTGATGTTTGTCAGTTACCCAGGATCTGAAAGTCTACATCCCAGAGTGTTGCCGGAAGTAGCAATGGAGATTGTTCATGCATTTGTGATCATCCTTAAAAATTCTATCAATTCTGGAACGCTTCCTGCAGATTGGAAGGTAGCAAATGTCATCCCACTATTTAAGAAGTGAGGAAAAGAGAAAATTGGGAACTACAGACCTGTTAGCCTTACATCAGTACTAGGGAAAATGCTAGAATCTATTCTAAAGTATGCGATAAATGGATCTGATTGGGCATAGGCAACATGGATTTATAAATGGGAAATCATGCTTGATGAACCTGTTGGAGTTTTTTTAGGATGTTACTATCAGAATAGGAAAGGGGAGCCGGTGGATTTTCCGATGGCTTTTGATAAAGTGCCCTACAGGAAGTTGGTAAGCAAAATTAAGGAACATGGGATAGCAGGTAATGTACTGACATGCAGTAAGGACTGGTTAACAGGTAGGAAACAGAGAGTAGGAATAAACGGGATATTCTTGCATTGGCAGGCTGTGAAAAGTGGAGTCCCGCAGGGATGAGTGATTGGGCCCAGGCTGTTCACAATATATATCAATGATTTGGATATGGGGACCAAAGTGATATTTTCAACTTTGCAGATGACACAAAACTAGGTGGGAATGTGTGTTGTGAGGAAGATGCAAAGCGGCTTCAAGGGGATTTGGACAGACTTAGTGGGCAAGAATGTGACAGATGGAGTATAATGTGGAAAAATGTGAGGTTAGCCACTTTGATAGAATGAATAGATGTGCAGAGTGTTTTTTTTTTAAATGGTAAGAGATTAGAAAGTGTAGATGCACAAAGGGACCTGGGTGTCCTCAGCAATAGGTCACTGAAAGCAAACATGCAGGCGCAGCAAGCAATTAGGAAGGCTAATGGTATGTTAGCATTTATCACAAGACCATTTGTGTACAGGAGTAGTGAAGTCTTGCTGCAATTGTATCGATGCTTGGTTAGACTGCACTTGGAGTACTGTGTGCAGTGAGGTCCCCTTACCTGAGGAAGGATATGATGACCACAGAGAGAGTGCAAAGAAGGTTCACCAGACTTGTTCCCGGGATGGTGGGACTGTCCTATGAAGAGAGATTGTGGAAACTGGGCCTGTACTCTCCCGAAATTCGAAGAATGAGAGATGATCTCATTGAATCCTACAAAAATATTTAAAGGGATAGACAGGGTAGACGCAGCTAACATGTTTCTCCTGGTGGGGGAGTCTAGAAAAAGCAGACACAATTTCAAAACGAGAGATTCCCTCTGAAATAGCCTAGGAAGACATTCAGTTGTACCTAACCGCTACAAAGTCCATAAAAAAGAAAGAAACCGGACAGACCACCCGGCATCGACCAAGGCACCAGAAACGAAAACAGCAAACCCAGTCCTGTCGACCCTGCAAAATCCTCCTTACTAACATCTGGGGGCTTGGACCAAAGTTGGGAGAGCTATCCCACAGACGAGTCAAGCAACAGCCTGACATAGTCATACTCACGGAATCACACCTTACAGACATTGTCCCAGCACCTGCCAGCACCATCCCCGGGTACGTCCTGTCCCACCAGCAGGACAGACCAACCGGATGTGGCGGCACAGTGGTATAAAGTAGGGAGGGAGTTGCCCTGGGAGTCCCCAACATCGACTCCGGACCCCATGAAGTCTCATGGCATCAGGTTAAATATGGGCAAGGTAACCTCCTACTGATTACCACCTACCGCCCTCCCTCAGCTGAGGACTCAGTACTCCTCCATGTTGAATACCACTTGGAGGAAGCTCTGCGGGTGGCAAGGGCACAAAATGTACTCTGGGTGGGGAAATTCAATGTCCATCACCATGAGTGGCTCGGTAGCATCACTACTGACCGAGCTAGCCGAGTCCTAAAGGACATGGCTGCTAGACTGGGTCTGCGGCAGGTGGTGGGGGAACCAACACGAGGGAAGAACATACTTGATCTCGGCCTCACCGATCTGCCGGCCGCAGATGCATCTGCCCATGACAGTATTGGTAGGATTGACCACCGCACAGTCCTTGTGGAGATGAAGTCCCGCCTTCACACTTCACATTGAGGATACCATCCATCGTGTTGCGTGGCACTATCACCGTGCTGAATGGGATAGATTTCCAACAGATCTAGCAATGCAACACTGGGCGTCCATGAGGCGCTGTGGGCCATCAGCAGCAGCAGAATTGTACTCAACCACAATCTGTAACCTCATGGCCCGGCATATCCCCTACTCTACCATTATGATCAAGCCAGGAGACCAACCCTGCTTCAATGAAGAGTGCAGGAGGGCATGCCAGGAGCAGCACCAGGCATACCTCAAAATGAGGTGTCAACCTGGTGAAGCTACAACCCAGGACTACTTGCATGCCAAACTGCGTTAGCAGCATGCGATAGACAGAGCTAAGCGATCCCATAACCAACGGATCAGATCAAATCTCTAGTCCTGCCACATCCAGCTGAGAATGGTGGTGGACAATTAAACAACTGACTGGAGGAGGTGGCTCCACAATATCCCTATCCTCAATGATGGGGGAGCCCAGCACATCAGTGCGAAAGATAAGGCTGAAGCATTTGCAACAATC